>NC_141302.1:17613324-17943131 GCF_037954325.1 Fistularia commersonii
TGTATCAAAAACGGTACAACTCGGTGAGACAAGTACTTTTTGAAAGAATGGCTATATCTTTTGAATTCGTGGCTGGATTACATTGAATTTGACATATATTGTGCAGAATCATGTCCTTAACAACATATTTCAACAGCAGAAACCAGCTTGATGAAATTCATGAGTTATTTCCATTCTCTATCAAAAATGCTTCAACCCGGAAAGACAAGCACGTTTTGAAAGAATGGCCATATCTTTGGAATTTGTTGCTGGATTACACTGAATTTGACATATATTGTGAAGAATCATGTCCTAAACAACATATTTCAACAGCAGAAACCAGCGTGATGAAATTCATGAGTTAGTTCCACTCTGTATCAAAAATGCTTCAACTCGGAGATATAAGTACATTTTGAACAAATGGCTATATGTTTTGAATTTGTGGCTGGATTACACTGAATTTGACATATATTGTGCAGAATCATGTCCTAAACAACATATTTCAACAGCAGAAACCAGCTTGATGAAATTCATGAGTTAGTTCCTATCGGAATCAAAAATGCTTCAACTGGGAGAGATAAGCACGTTTTGAACAAATGGCTATATCTTTTGAACTTGTGGCTGGATTACACTGAATTTGAAATATATTTTGCAGAATCATGTCCTAAACAACATATTTTAACAGCAGAAACCAGCTTGATGAAATTCATGAGTTATTTCCACTATGTATCAAAAACGCTTCAACTCAATGAGATAAGCACTTTTAAAATGAACGGCTATATCTTTTGAACATGTTGATGGATTACACTGAATTTGACATATATTGTGCAGAATCATGTCCTAAACAACATATTTCAAAAGCAGAAACCAGCTTGATGAAATTCATGAGTAATTTCCACTCTGTATCAAAAACGCTTGAACTCGGTGAGATAAGCCCTTTTTTGAAAGAATGGCTATATCTTTTTAAATTGTGGCTGGATTACACTGAATTTGACATATATTGTGAAGAATCATGTCTTAAACAACATATATCAACAGCAGAAACCAGCTTGATGAAATTCCTGAGTAATTTCCACTCTGTATCAAAAACGGTTCAACTCGGAGAGACAAGCACTTTTTGAAAGAATGGCTATATCTTTTGAATTTGTGGCTGGATCACACTGAATTTGACGTATATTGTCCAGAATCATGTCCTCAAACACATATTTCAACAGCAGAAACCAGTTTGATGAAATTCATGAGTTAGTTCCATTCTGTATCAAAAACGCTTCAACTCGGAGAGATAAGCACGTTTTGAACAAATGGCTATATCTTTTTAGCTTGTGGCTGGATTACACTGAATTTGACATATATTGTGCAGAATCATGTCCTGAACAACATATTTCAACAGCAGAAACCAGCTCGATGAAATTCATGAGTTATTTCCATTCTGTATCAAAAACGCTTCATCTCGGTAAGATGAGCATGTTTTGGACAAACGGCTGTATTATTTGAACATGTTGATGGATTACACTGAATTTGACGTATATTGTGCAGAATCATGTCCTTAACAACATATTTCAACAGCAGAAACCAGCTTGATGAAATTCATGAGTTATTTCCACTCTGTATCAAAAACGCTTAAACTCGGACTGATAAGCCCATTTGAAACGAACGGCTATATCTTTTGAACCATTGGCCTGATTACACTGAATTTGACATATATTGTGCAAAATCATGTCCTAAACAACATATTTCAACAGCAGAAACCAGCGTGATGAAATTCATGAGTTATTTCCACTCTGTATAAAAAAACGTTTCAACTCGGTAAGATGAGCATGTTTTGAACAAACGGCTGTATCTTTTGAACATGTTGATGGATTACATTGAATTTGACATATATTGTGCAGAATGATGACCTAAACAACATATTTCAACAGCAGAAACCAGCTTGATGAAATTCATTAGTTATTTCCACTCTGTATCAAAAACCCTTGAACTCGGAGAGTTAAGCACTTTTTGAACGAACGGCAATATCTTTTGAACCATTGGCCTGATTACACTGAATTTGACATATAATGTGCAAAATCATGTCCTAAACAACATATTTCAACAGCAGAAACCAGCGTGATGAAATTCATGAGTTATTTCCACTCTGTATCAAAAACGCTTCAACTCGGAGAGTTAAGCACTTTTTGAACGAACGGCAATATCTTTTGAACTTGTGGCTGGATTATACTGAATTTGACATATATTGTGCAGAATAATGTCCTAAACAACATATTTCAACAGCAGAAACCAGCTTTATGAAATTCATGAGTTATTTCCACTCTGTATCAAAAACGCTTCGACTCGGTGAGATAAGCACGTTTTGAAAGAATGGCTATATCTTTGGAATTTGTGGCTGTATTACACTGAATTTGACATATTTTGCAAAATCATGTCCTAAACAACATATTTCAACAGCAGAAACCAGGTTGATGAAATTCATGAGTAATTTCCACTCTGTATCAAAAACGCTTCAACTCGGAGAGTTAAGCACTTTTTGAACGAATGGCAATATCTTTTGAACTTGTGGCTGGATTACACTGAATTTGACATATATTGTGCAGAATAATGTCCTAAACGACATATTTCAACAGCAGAAACCAGCTTTATAAAATTCATTAGTTATTTCCACTCTGTATCAAAAACGCTTCGACTCGGAGAGATAAGCAAGTTTTGAATGAATGGCTATATCTTTTGAATTTGTGGCTAGATTACACCGACTTGGACGTATATTGTGCAGAATCATGTTCTTAACACCATATTTCAACAGCAGAAACCAGCTTGATGAAATTCATGAGTTATTTCCATTCTGTATCAAAAACGCTTCAACTCGGAGAGATAAGCACGTTTTGAACAAATGGCTATATCTTTTGAGCTTGAGGCTGGATTACACTGAATTTGACATATATTGTGCAGAATCATGTTCTTAACACCATATTTCAACAGCAGAAACCAGCTTGATGAAATTCATGAGTTATTTACACTGTATCAAAAACGCTTTAACTCGGTAAGATGAGCATGTTTTGAAGAAACGGCTGTATCTTTTGAACATGTTGATGGATTACATTAAATTCGACATATAGTGTGCAGAATCATGTCCTAAACAACATATTTCAAAAGCAGAAACCAGCTTGATGAAATTCATGAGTAATTTCCACTATGTATCAAAAACGCTTGAACTCGGTGAGATAAGCCCTTTTTTGAACGAATGGCTATATCTTTTGAGCTTGTGGCTGGATTACACTGAATTTGACATATATTGTGCATATTCATGTCCTAAAAAACATATTTCAACAGTAGAAACCAGCTTGATGAAATTCATGAGTTATTTCCACTCTGTATCAAAAATGCTTCAACTCAAGGAGATAAACACTTTTGAAAGAATGGCTATATCTTTTTAACTTGTGGCTGGATTACACTGAATTTGACATATATTGTGAAGAATTATGTCCTAAACAACATAATTCAACAGCAGAAACCTGCTTGATGAAATTCACGAGTTAGTTCCACTCTGTATCGAAAATGCTTCAACTCGGAGATATAAGTACATTTTGAACGAATGGCTATATCTTTTGAATTTGTGTCTGGATCACACTGGATTTGACGTATATTGTGCAGAATCATGTCCTAAACAACATATTTCAACAGCAGAAACCAGCTTGATGAAATTCATGAGTTAGTTCCTCTCGGAATCAAAAATGCTTCAACTCGGAGAGATAAGCACGTTTTGAACAAATGGCTATATCTTTTGAACATGTTGATGGATTACATTAAATTCGACATATAGTGTGCAGAATCATGTCCTAAACAACATATTTCAAAAGCAGAAACCAGCTTGATGAAATTCATGAGTAATTTCCACTCTGTATCAAAAACGCTTGAACTCGGTGAGATAAGCCCTTTTTTGAACGAATGGCTATATCTTTTGAGCTTGTGGCTGGATTACACTGAATTTGACATATATTGTGCATATTCATGTCCTAAAAAACATATTTCAACAGTAGAAACCAGCTTGATGAAATTCATGAGTTATTTCCACTCTGTATCAAAAATGCTTCAACTCGGAGAGATAAACACTTTTGAAAGAATGGCTATATCTTTTTAACTTGTGGCTGGATTACACTGAATTTGACATATATTGTGAAGAATTATGTCCTAAACAACATATTTCAACAGCAGAAACCTGCTTGATGAAATTCACGAGTTAGTTCCACTCTGTATCGAAAATGCTTCAACTCGGAGATATAAGTACATTTTGGACGAATGGCTATATCTTTTGAATTTGTGTCTGGATCACACTGAATTTGACGTATATTGTGCAGAATCATGTCCTAAACAACATATTTCAACAGCAGAAACCAGCTTGATGAAATTCATGAGTTAGTTCCTCTCGGAATCAAAAATGCTTCAACTCGGAGAGATAAGCACGTTTTGAACAAATGGCTATATCTTTTGAACATGTTGATGGATTACACTGAATTTGACATATATTGTGCAGAATCATGTCCTAAACAATATATTTCAAAAGCAGAAACCAGCTTGATGAAATTCATGAGTTATTTCCACTCTGTATCAAAAACGCTTGAACTCGGTGAGATAAGCCCTTTTTTGAATGAATGGCTATATCTTTTGAGCTTGTGGCTGGATTACACTGAATTTGATATATAGTTTGCATATTCATGTCCTAAACAACATATTTCAACAGCAGAAACCAGCTTGATGAAATTCATGAGTTATTTCCTTTCTGTATCAAAAATGCTTCAACTTGGAAGGACAAGCACGTTTTGAAAGAATGGCTATATCTTTTGAACTTGTGGCTGGTTTACACAGAATTTGACATATATTTTGCAGAATCATGTCCTAAACAACATATTTTAACAGCAGAAACCAGCTTGATGAAATTCATGAGTTATTTCCACTATGTATCAATAACGCTTCAACTCGGTGAGATAAGCACTTTTAAAATGAACGGCTATATCTTTTGAACATGTTGATGGATTACACTGAATTTGACATATAATGTGAAGAATGATGTCCTAAACAACATATTTCAACAGCAAAAACCAGCTTGATGAAATTCATGAGTAATTTCCACTCTGTATCAAAAACGGTACAACTCGGAGAGACAAGCACTTTTTGAAAGAATGGCTATATCTTTTTAATTCGTGGCTGGATCACACTGAATTTGACGTATATTGTGCAGAATCATGTCCTAAACAACATATTTCAACAGCAGAAACCAGCTTGATGAAATTCATGAGTTTGTTTCATTCTGTATCAAAAACGCTTCAACTCGGAGAGATAAGCACGTTTTGAACAAATGGCTATATCTTTTGAGCTTGTGGCTGGATTACACTGAATTTGACATATTTTATGCAGAATCATGTCCTAAACAACATATTTCAACAGCAGAAACCAGCTCGATGAAATTCATGAGCTATTTCCACTCTGTATCAAAAACGTTTCAACTCGGTAAGATGAGAATGGTTTGAACAAACGGCTGTATCTTTTGAACATGTTGATGGATTACACTGAATTTGACATATATTGTGCAGAATCATGTCCTGAACAACATATTTCAACAGCAGAAACCAGCTTGATGAAATTCATTAGTTATTTCCAGTCTGTATCAAAAACGCTTGAACTCGGACAGATAAGCCCATTTTGAACGAATGGCTATATCTTTTGAACCATTGGCCTGATTACACTGAATTTGACATATATTGAGCAAAATCAGGTCCTAAACCACATATTTCAACAGCAGAAACCAGCTTGATGAAATTTATGAGTTATTTCCAGTCTGTATCAAAAACGCTTCAACTCGGAGAGTTAAGCACTTTTTGAACGAACGGCAATATCTTTTGAACTTGTGGCTGGATTATACTGAATTTGACATATATTGTGCAGAATCATGTCCTAAACAACATATTTCAACAGCAGAAACCAGCTTTATGAAATTCATTAGTTATTTCCATTCTGTATAAAAAACGCTTCGACTCCGTGAGATAAGCACGTTTTGAAAGAATGGCTATATCTTTGGAATTTGTGGCTGTATTACACTGAATTTGACATATATTTTGCAAAATCATGTCCTAAACAACATATTTCAACAGCAGAAACCAGCTTGATGAAATTCATAAGGAATTTCCACTCTGTATCAAAAACGCTTCAACTCGGAGAGTTAACCACTTTTTGAACGAACGGCAATATCTTTTGAACTTGTGGCTGGATTACACTGAATTTGACATATATTGTGCAGAATAATGTCCTAAACGACATATTTCAACAGCAGAAACCAGCTTTATAAAATTCATTTGTTATTTCCACTCTGTATCAAAAACGCTTCGACTCGGAGAGATAAGCACGTTTTGAACGAACGGCTGTATCTTTTGAATTTGTGGCTAGATTACACCGACTTGGACGTATATTGTGCAGAATCATGTCCTTAACAACATATTTCAACAGGTGAAACCAGCGTGATGAAATTCATGAGTTATTTCCACTCTGTATCAAAAACGCTTCAACTCCATGAGATAAGCACTTTTTGAAAGAATGGCTATATCTTTTGAATTCGTGGCTGGATCACACTGAATTTGACGTATATTGTCCAGAATCATGTCCTCAAACACATATTTCAACAGCAGAAACCAGTTAGATGAAATTCATGAATTAGTTCCATTCTGTATCAAAAACGCTTCAACTTGGAGAGATAAGCACGTTTTGAACAAATGGCTATATCTTTTGAGGTTGTGGCTGGATTACACTGAATTTGACAAATATTGTGCAGAATCATGTCCTAGACAACATATTTCAACAGCATAAACCAGTTCGATGAAATTCATGAGTTATTTCCACTCTGTATCAAAAACGCTTCAACTCGGTAAGATGAGCATGTTTTGGACAAACGGCTGTATCTTTTGAACATGTTGATGGATTACATTGAAATTGACGTACATTGTGCAGAATCATGTCCTTAACAACATATTTCAACAGCAGAAACCAGCTTGATGAAATTCATGAGTTATTTCCACTCTGTATCAAAAAACGCTTGAACTCGGACTGATAAGCCCATTTTGAACGAATGGCTATATCTTTTGAACCATTGGCCTGATTATACTGAATTTGACATATTTTGTGCAAAATCATGTCCTAAACAACATATTTCAACAGCAGAAATCAGCTTGATGAAATTCATGAGTTATTTCCACTCTGTATAAAAAACGTTTCAACTCGGTAAGATGAGCATGTTTTGAACAAACGGCTGTATCTTTTGAACATGTTGATGGATTACATTGAATTTGACATATATTGTGCAGAATGATGACCTAAACAACATATTTCAACAGCAGAAACCAGCTTGATGAAATTCATGAATTAGTTCCACGCTGTATCAAAAACGCTTCAACTCGGTGAGATTAGCACTTTTTGAACGAATGGCTATATCTTTTGAGCTTGTGGCTGGATTACACTGAATTTGACATATATTTTGCAGATTCATGTCCTAAACAATATATTTTAACAGCAGGAACCAGCTTGATGAAATTCATTAGTTATTTCCACTCTGTATCAAAAACGCTTGAACTCGGACAGATAAGCCCATTTTGAACGAATGGCTATATCTTTTGAACCATTGGCCTGATTACACTTAATTTGACATATATTGTGCAGAATCATGTCCTAAACAACATATTTCAAAAGCAGAAACCAGCTTTATGAAATTCATTATTTCCACTCTGTCTCAAAAACGCTTCAACTCGGTGAGATAAGCACTTTTTGAACGAATGGCTATATCTTTTTAACTTGTGGCTGGATTACATTGAATTTGACATATATTGTGCAGAATCATGTCCTTAACAACATATTTTAACAGCAGAAACCACCTTGATGAAATTCATGAGTTATTTCCATTCTCTATCAAAAATGCTTCAACTCGGAAAGACAACAACGTTTTGAAAAAATGGCTATATCTTTGGAATTTGTTGCTGGATTACACTGAATTTGACATATATTGTGAAGAATCATGTCCTAAACAACATATTTCAACAGCAGAAACCTGCTTGATGAAATTCATGAGTTAGTTCCACTCTGTATCAAAAATGCTTCAACTTGGAGATATAAGTACATGTTGAACGAATGGCTATATCTTTTGAATTTGTGGCTGGATCACACTGAATTTGACGTATATTGTGCAGAATCATGTCCTAAACAACATATTTCAACAGCAGAAACCAGCGTGATGAAATTCATGAGTAATTTCCACTCTGTATCCAAAACGGTTCAACTCGGAGAGAAAAGCACTTTTTGAACGAATGGCTATATCTTTTGAATTTGTGGCTGGATTACACTGAATTTAACTTATATTGTCCAGAATTATGTCCTCAACAACATATTTCAACAGCAGAAACCAGCGTGATGAAATTCATGAGTTATTTCCACTCTGTATCAAAAACGCTTCAACTCCATGAGATAAGCACTTTTTGAAAGAATGGCTATATCTTTTGAATTTGTGGCTGGATCACACTGAATTTGACATATATTGTGCAGAATCATGTCCTAAACAACATATTTCAACAGCAGAAACCAGCGTGATGAAATTCATGAGTTAGTTTCATTCTGTATCAAAAACGCTTCAACTCGGTGAGATATGCAGTTTTTGAACAAATGGCTATACCTCATGAGCTTGTGGCTGTATTACACTGAATTTGACGTATTTTGTGCAGAATCATGTCCTAAACAACATATTTCAATAGCAGAAACCAGCTTGATGAAATTCATGAGTAATTTCCACTTTGTATCAAAAACGGTTCAACTCTGAGAGACAAGCACTTTTTGAAAGAATGGCTATATCTTTTGAATTCGTGGCTGGATCACACTGAATTTGACGAATATTGTCCAGAATCATGTCCTAAACCACATATTTCAACAGCAGAAACCAGTTTGATGAAATTCATGAGTTAGTTCCATTCTGTATCAAAAAAGCTTCAACTCGGTGAGATAAGCAGTTTTTGAACAAATGGCTATATCTTTTGGGCTTGTGGCTGTATTACACTGAATTTGACGCATATTGTGCAGAATCATGTCCTAAACAACATATTTCAACAGCAGAAACCAGCTTGATGAAATTCATGAGTTAGTTCCTCTCGGAATCAAAAATGCTTCAACTCGGAGAGATAAGCACGTTTTGAACAAATGGCTATATCTTTTGAACTTGTGGCTGGTTTACACTGAATTTGACATATATTTTGCAGAATCATGTCCTAAACAACATATTTTAACAGCAGAAACCAGCTTGATGAAATTCATGAGTCATTTCCACTATGTATCAAAAACGCTTCAACTCGGTGAGATAAGCACTTTTAAAATGAACGGCTATATCTTTTGAACATGTTGATGGATTACACTGAATTTGACATATATTGTGCAGAATAATGTCCTAAACATCATATTTCAAAAGCAGAAACCAGCTTGATGAAATTCATGAGTTAGTTCCAGTCTTAACCAAAAACGCTAGAACTAGGTGAGATAAACCCTTTTTTGAACGAATAGCTATATCTTTTGAGCTTGTGGCTGGATTACACAGAATTTGACATATATTGTGCACTTTCATGAATTTCATCAAGCTGGTTTCTACTATTGTAATATGTTTTTTAGGACATGAGTTATTCCCACTCTGTATCAAAAACGGTACAACTCGGAGAGACAAGCACTTCTTGAAAGAATGGCTATATCTTTTGAATTCGTGGCTGGATCACACTGAATTTGACGTATATTTTGCAGAATCATGTCCTAAACAACATATTTCAACAGCAGAAACCAGCTTGATGAAATTCATGAGTTAGTTTCAGTCCGTATCAAAAACGCTTCAACTCGGAGAGATAAACACGTTTTGAACAAATGGCTATATCATTTGAGCTTGTGGCTGGATTACACTGAATTTGACATATATTGTGCAGAATCATGTCCTAAACAACATATTTCAACAGCAGAAACCAGCTCGATGAAATTCATGAGTTATTTCCACTCTCTATCAAAAACGCTTGAACTCGGTGAGATAAGCACATTTTGAAAGAATGGCTATATCTTTTGAGCTTGTGGCTGGATTACACTGAATTTGACATATATTGTGCATATTCATGTCCTAAACAACATATTTCAACAGCAGAAACCAGCTTGATGAAATTCATGAGTTAGTTTCATTCTGTATCAAAAACGCTTCAACTCCGAGAGATAAGCACGTTTTGAACGAATGGCTATATCTTTTGAGCTTGTGGCTGGATTACACTGAATTAGACATATATTGTGCAGAATCATGTTCTTAACAACATATTTCAACAGCAGAAACCAGCTTGATGAAATTCATGAGTTATTTCCACTCTGTATCAAAAACGCTTTAACTCGGAAAGATGAGCATGTTTTGAACAAACGGCTGTATCTTTTGAACATGTTGATGGATTACATTAAATTTGACATATAGTGTGCAGAATCATTTCCTAAACAACATATTTCAACAGTAGAAACCAGCTTGATGAAATTCATGAGTTATTTCCACTCTGTATCAAAAACGCTTGAACTCGGTGAGATAAGCCCTTTTTGAACGAATGGCTATATCTTTTGAGTTTGTGGCTGGATTACACTGAATTTGACATATATTGTGCAGAATCATGTCCTAAACAACATATTTCAACAGTAGAAACCAGCTTGATGAAATTCATGAGTTATTTCCACTCTGTATCAAAAATGCTTCAACTCAGAGAGATAAGCACTTTTGAAAGAATGGCTATATCTTTTTAACTTGTGGCTGGATTACACTGAATTTGACATATATTGTGAAGAATCATGTCTTAAACAACATATATCAACAGCAGAAACCAGCTTGATGAAATTCATGAGTAATTTCCACTCTGTATCAAAAACGGTTCAACTCTGAGAGACAAGCACTTTTTGAGAGAATGGCTATATCTTTTGAATTCGTGGCTGGATCACACTGAATTTAACGAATATTGTCCAGAATCATGTACTAAACAACATATTTCCACAGCAGAAACCAGCTTAATAAAATTCATTAGTTATTTCCACTCTGTATCAAAAACGCTTCAACTCCATGAGATAAGCACTTTTTGAAAGAATGGCTATATCTTTTGAATTTGTGGCTGGATCACACTGAATTTGACATATATTGTGCAGAATCATGTCCTAAACAACATATTTCAACAGCAGAAACCAGCTTGATGAAATTCATGAGTTAGTTTCATTCTGTATCAAAAACGCTTCAACTCCGAGAGATAAGCACGTTTTGAACGAATGGCTATATCTTTTGAGCTTGTGGCTGGATTACACTGAATTTGACATATATTGTGCAGAATCATGTTCTTAACAACATATTTCAACAGCAGAAACCAGCTTGATGAAATTCATGAGTTATTTCCACTCTGTATCAAAAACGCTTTAACTCGGTAAGATGAGCATGTTTTGAACAAACGGCTGTATCTTTTGAACATGTTGATGGATTACATTAAATTTGACATATAGTGTGCAGAATCATTTCCTAAACAACATATTTCAACAGCAGAAACCAGCGTGATGAAATTCATGAGTTATTTCCACTCTGTATCAAAAACGCTTGAACTCGGTGAGATAAGCCCTTTTTTGAACGAATGGCTATATCTTTTGAGTTTGTGGCTGGATTACACAGAATTTGACATATATAGTGCATATTCATGTCCTAAAAAACATATTTCAACAGTAGAAACCAGCTTGATGAAATTCATGAGTTATTTCCACTCAGTATCAAAAATGCTTCAACTCAGAGAGATAAGCACTTTTGAAAGAATGGCTATATCTTTTTAACTTGTGGCTGGATTACACTGAATTTGACATATATTGTGAAGAATCATGTCTTAAACAACATATATCAACAGCAGAAACCAGCTTAATGAAATTCATGAGTAATTTCCACTCTGTATCAAAAACGGTTCAACTCTGAGAGACAAGCACTTTTTGAGAGAATGGCTATATCTTTTGAATTCGTGGCTGGATCACACTGAATTTGACGAATATTGTCCAGAATCATGTCCTAAACAACATATTTCCACAGCAGAAACCAGCTTAATAAAATTCATTAGTTATTTCCACTCTGTATCAAAAACGCTTCAACTCCATGAGATAAGCACTTTTTGAAAGAATGGCTATATCTTTTGAGCTTGTGGCTGGATTACACTGAATTTGACATATATTGTGCAGAATCATGTTCTTAACAACATATTTCAACAGCAGAAACCAGCTTGATGGAATTCATGAGTTATTTCCACTCTGTATCAAAAACGCTTTAACTCGGTAAGATGAGCATGTTTTGAACAAATGGCTGTATCTTTTGAACATGTTGATGGATTACATTAAATTTGACATATAGTGTGCAGATTCATGTCCTAAACAACATATATCAATAGCAGAAACCAGCTTGATGAAATTCATGAGTAATTTCCACTCTGTATCAAAAACGGTTCAACTCTGAGAGACAAGCACTTTTTGAAAGAATGGCTATATCTTTTGAATTCGTGGCTGGATCACACTGAATTTGACGAATATTGTCCAGAATCATGTCCTAAACCACATATTTCAACAGCAGAAACCAGTTTGATGAAATTCATGTGTTAGTTCCATTCTGTATCAAAAAACCTTCAACTCGGTGAGATAAGCAGTTTTTGAACAAATGGCTATATCTTTTGAGCTTGTGGCTGTATTACACTGAATTTGACGTATATTGTGCAGAATCATGTCCTAAACAACATATTTCAACAGCAGAAACCAGCTTGATGAAATTCATGAGTTAGTTCCTCTCGGAATCAAAAATGCTTCAACTCGGAGAGATAAGCACGTTTTGAACAAATGGCTATATCTTTTGAACTTGTGGCTGGTTTATACTGAATTTGACATATATTGTGCAGAATCATGTCCTAAACAACATATTTTAACAGCAGAAACCAGCTTGATAAATTCATGAGTTATTTCCACTACGTATCAAAAACGCTTCAACCCGGTGAGATAAGCACTTTTAAAATGAACGGCTATATCTTTTGAACATGTTGATGGATTACATTGAATTTGACATATATTGTGCAGAATAATGTCCTAAACATCATATTTCAAAAGCAGAAACCAGCTTGATGAAATTCATGAGTTAGTTTCATTCTGTATAAAAAACGCTTCAACTCCGAGAGATAAGTACGCTTTGAACGAATGGCTATATCTTTTGAGCTTGTGGCTGGATTACACTGAATTTGACATATATTGTGCAGAATCATGTTCTTAACAACATATTTCAACAGCAGAAGCCAGCTTGATGAAATTCATGAGTAATTTCCACTCTGTATCAAAAACGCTTTAACTCGGTAAGATGAGCATGTTTTGAACAAACGGCTGTATCTTTTGAACATGTTGATGGATTACATTAAATTTGACATATAGTGTGCAGAATCATTTCCTAAACAACATATTTCAACAGCAGAAACCAGCGTGATGAAATTCATGAGTTATTTCCACTCTGTATCAAAAACGCTTGAACTCGGTGAGATAAGCCCTTTTTTGAACGAATGGCTATATCTTTTGAGTTTGTGGCTGGATTACACTGAATTTGACATATATTGTGCAGAATCATGTCCTAAACAACATATTTCAAAAGCAGAAACCAGCTTGATGAAATTTATGAGTTATTTCCACTCTGTATCAAAAATGCTTCAACTCAGAGAGATAAGCACTTTTGAAAGAATGGCTATATCTTTTTAACTTGTGGCTGGATTACACTGAATTTGACATATATTGTGCAGAATCATGTTCTTAACAACATATTTCAACAGCAGAAACCAGCTTGATGAAATTCATGAGTTATTTCCACTCTGTATCAAAAACGCTTTAACTCGGTAAGATGAGCATGTTTTGAACAAACGGCTGTATCTTTTGAACATGTTGATGGATTACATTAAATTTGACATATAGTGTGCAGAATCATTTCCTAAACAACATATTTCAACAGCAGAAACCAGCGTGATGAAATTCATGAGTTATTTCCACTCTGTATCAAAAACGCTTGAACTCGGTGAGATAAGCCCTTTTTTGAACGAATGGCTATATCTTTTGAGTTTGTGGCTGGATTACACAGAATTTGACATATATAGTGCATATTCATGTCCTAAAAAACATATTTCAACAGTAGAAACCAGCTTGATGAAATTCATGAGTTATTTCCACTCAGTATCAAAAATGCTTCAACTCCGAGAGATAAGCACTTTTGAAAGAATGGCTATATCTTTTTAACTTGTGGCTGGATTACACTGAATTTGACATATATTGTGAAGAATCATGTCTTAAACAACATATATCAACAGCAGAAACCAGCTTGATGAAATTCATGAGTAATTTCCACTCTGTATCAAAAACGGTTCAACTCTGAGAGACAAGCACTTTTTGAGAGAATGGCTATATCTTTTGAATTCGTGGCTGGATCACACTGAATTTGACGAATATTGTCCAGAATCATGTCCTAAACAACATATTTCCACAGCAGAAACCAGCTTAATAAAATTCATTAGTTATTTCCACTCTGTATCAAAAACGCTTCAACTCCATGAGATAAGCACTTTTTGAAAGAATGGCTATATCTTTTGAATTTGTGGCTGGATCACACTGAATTTGACATATATTGTGCAGAATCATGTCCTAAACAACATATTTCAACAGCAGAAACCAGCGTGTGAAATTCATGAGTTAGTTTCATTCTGTATCAAAAACGCTTCAACTCAGAGAGATAAGCACGTTTTGAACGAATGGCTATATCTTTTGAGCTTGTGGCTGGATTACACTGAATTTGACATATATTGTGCAGAATCATGTTCTTAACAACATATTTCAACAGCAGAAACCAGCTTGATGAAATTCATGAGTTATTTCCACTCTGTATCAAAAAACGCTTTAACTCGGTAAGATGAGCAGGTTTTGAACAAATGGCTGTATCTTTTGAACATGTTGATGGATTACATTAAATTTGACATATAGTGTGCAGATTC
Organism: Fistularia commersonii; assembly: GCF_037954325.1. Lineage (NCBI taxonomy): Eukaryota > Metazoa > Chordata > Actinopteri > Syngnathiformes > Fistulariidae > Fistularia > Fistularia commersonii. Next base: position 17,628,390 of record NC_141302.1, read on the forward strand.
ATGTCCTAAACAACATATTTCAATAGCAGAAACCAGCTTGATGAAATTCATGAGTAATTTCCACTCTGTATCAAAAACGGTTCAACTCTGAGAGACAAGCACTTTTTGAAAGAATGGCTATATCTTTTGAATTCGTGGCTGGATCACACTGAATTTGACGAATATTGTGCCAGAATCATGTCCTAAACCACATATTTCAACAGCAGAAACCAGTTTGATGAAATTCATGTGTTAGTTCCATTCTGTATCAAAAAAGCTTCAACTCGGTGAGATAAGCAGTTTTTGAACAAATGGCTATATCTTTTGAGCTTGTGGCTGAATTACACTGAATTTGACGTATATTGTGCAGAATCATGTCCTAAACAACATATTTCAACAGCAGAAACCAGCTTGATGAAATTCATGAGTTAGTTCCTCTCGGAATCAAAAATGCTTCAACTCGGAGAGATAAGCACGTTTTGAACAAATGGCTATATCTTTTGAACTTGTGGCTGGTTTATACTGAATTTGACATATATTTTGCAGAATCATGTCCTAAACAACATATTGTTAACAGCAGAAACCAGCTTGATAAATTCATGAGTTATTTCCACTACGTATCAAAAACGCTTCAACCCGGTGAGATAAGCACTTTTAAAATGAACGGCTATATCTTTTGAACATGTTGATGGATTACACTGAATTTGACATATATTGTGCAGAATAATGTCCTAAACATCATATTTCAACAGCAGAAACCAGCTTGATGAAATTCATGAGTTAGTTTCATTCTGTATCAAAAACGCTTCAACTCCGAGAGATAAGCACGTTTTGAACTAATGGCTATATCTTTTGAGCTTGTGGCTGGATTACACTGAATTTGACATATATTGTGCAGAATCATGTTCTTAACAACATATTTCAACAGCAGAAGCCAGCTTGATGAAATTCATGAGTTATTTCCACTCTGTATCAAAAACGCTTTAACTCGGTAAGATGAGCATGTTTTGAACAAACGGCCTGTATCTTTTGAACATGTTGATGGATTACATTAAATTTGACATATAGTGTGCAGAATCATGTCCTAAACAACATATTTCAACAGCAGAAACCTGCTTGATGAAATTCATGAGTTAGTTCCACTCTGTATCAAAAATGCTTCAACTTGGAGATATAAGTACATGTTGAACGAATGGCTATATCTTTTGAATTTGTGGCTGGATCACACTGAATTTGACGTATATTGTGCAGAATCATGTCCTAAACAACATATTTCAACAGCAGAAACCAGCGTGATGAAATTCATGAGTAATTTCCACTCTGTATCCAAAACGCTTCAACTCAGAGAGAAAAGCACTTTTTGAACGAATGGCTATATCTTTTGAATTTGTGGCTGGATTACACTGAATTTAACTTATATTGTCCAGAATTATGTCCCTCAACAACATATTTCAACAGCAGAAACCAGCTTGATGAAATTCATGAGTTATTTCCACTCTGTATCAAAACACGCTTTAACTCGGTAAGATGAGCATGTTTTGAACAAACGGCTGTATCTTTTGAACATGTTGATGGATTACATTAAAATTTGACATATAGTGTGCAGAATCATGTCCTAAACAACATATTTCAATAGCAGAAACCAGCTTGATGAAATTCATGAGTAATTTCCACTCTGTATCAAAAACGGTTCAACTCTGAGAGACCAGCACTTTTAAAATGAACGGCTATATCTTTTGAACATGTTGATGGATTACACTGAATTTGACATATATTGTGCAGAATCATGTCCTAAACATCATATTTCAAAAGCAGAAACCAGCTTGATGAAATTCATGAGTTATTTCCACTCTGTATCAAAAACGCTTCAACTCGGTGAGATAAGCAGTTTTTGAACGAATGGCTACATCTTTTGAACTTGTGGCTGGATTACATTGAATTTGACATATATTGTGCAGAATCATGTCCTTAACAACATATTTCAACAGCAGAAACCAGCTTGATGAAATTCATGAGTTATATCCATTCTCTATCAAAAATGCTTCAACTCAGAAAGACAAGCACGTTTGAAAGAATGGCTATATCTTTTGAATTTGTTGCTGGATTACACTGAATTTGACATATACTTGTGAAGAATCATGTCCTAAACAACATATTTCAACAGCAGAAACCAGCTTTATGAAATTCATGAGTTAGTTTCATTCTGTATCAAAAACGCTTCAACTCGGAGAGATAAACACGTTTGAACAAATGGCTATATCTTTTGTGCTTGTGGCTGGATTACACTGAATTTGACATATATTTTGCAGAATCATGTCCTAAACAACATATGTCAACAGCAGAAACCAGCTCGATGAAATTCATGAGTTAGTTCCACTCTGTATCAAAAACGCTTGAACTCTGTGAGATAAGCACGTTTTGAAAGAATGGCTATATCTTTTGAGCTTGTGGCTGGATTACACTGAATTTGACATATATTGTGCATATTCATGTCCTAAACAACACATTTCAACAGCAGAAACCAGCTTGATGAAATTCATGAGTTATTTCCACTCTGTATCAAAAACGCTTCAACTCGGTAAGATGAGCATGTTTTGGACAAACGGCTGTATCTTTTGAACATGTTGATGGATTACATTGAATTTGACATATATTGTGCAGAATCATGTCCTTAACAACAAATTTCAACAGCAGAAACCAGCTTGATGAAATTCATTAGTTATTTCCACTCTGTATCAAAAACGCTTGAACTCGGACAGATAAGCCCATTTTGAACGAATGGCTATATCTTTTGAACCATTGGCCTGATTACACTGAATTTGACATATATTGAGCAAAATCATGTCTTAAACCACATATTTCAACAGCAGAAACCAGCTTGATGAATTCATGAGTTATTTCCACTCTGTATCAAAAACGCTTCAACTCGGTGAGATAAGCACTTTTTGAACGAATGGCTACATCTTTTGAACTTGTGGCTGGATTACATTGAATTTGACATATATTGTGCAGAATCATGTCCTTAACAACATATTTCAACAGCAGAAACCAGCTTGATGAAATTCATGAGTTATATCCATTCTCTATCAAAAATGCTTCAACTCAGAAAGACAAGCACGTTTTGAAAGAATGGCTATATCTTTTGAATTTGTTGCTGGATTACACTGAATTTGACATATATTGTGAAGAATCATGTCCTAAACAACATATTTCAACAGCAGAAACCTGCTTGATGAAATTCATGAGTTAGTTCCACTCTGTATCAAAAATGCTTCAACTCGGAGATATAAGTACATTTTGAACGAATGGCTATATCTTTTGAATTTGTGTCTGGATTACACTGAATTTGACGTATATTGTGCAGAATCATGTCCTAAACAACATATTTAAACAGCAGAAACCAGCTTGATGAAATTCATGAGTTAGTTCCTCTCGGAATCAAAAATGCTTCAACTCGGAGAGATAAGCACGTTTTGAACAAATGGCTATATCTTTTGAACTTGTGGCTGGTTTACACCAGAATTTGACATATATTTTGTAGAATCATGTCCTAAACAACATATTTTAACAGCAGAAACCAGCTTGATGAAATTAATGAGTTATTTCCACTATGTATCAAAAACGCTTCAACTCGGTGAGATAAGCACTTTTAAAATGAACGGCTATATCTTTTGAACATGTTGATGGATTACACTGAATTTGACATATATTGTGCAGAATCATGTCCTAAACATCATATTTCAAAAGCAGAAACCAGCTTGATGAAATTCATGAGTTATTTCCAGTCTGTATCAAAAACGCTTGAACTAGGTGAGATAAACCCTTTTTCGAACGAATGGCTATATCTTTTGAGCTTGTGGCTGGATTATAGAGAATTTGACATATATTGTGCATATTCATGTCCTAAAAAACATATTACAACAGTAGAAACCAGCTTGATGAAATTCATGAGTTATTTCCACTCTGTATCAAAAACGGTACAACTCGGAGAGACAAGCACTTCTTGAAAGAATGGCTATATCTTTTGAATTCGTGGCTGGATCACACTGAATTTGACGTATATTGTGCAGAATCATGTCCTAAACAACATATTTCAACAGCAGAAACCAGCTTGATGAAATTCATGAGTTAGTTTCATTCTGTATCAAAAACGCTTCAACTCGGAGAGATAAACACACGTTTTGAACAAATGGCTATATCGTTTGAGCTTGTGGCTGGATTACACTGAATTTGACATATATTTTGCAGAATCATGTCCTAAACAACATATGTCAACAGCAGAAACCAGCTCGATGAAATTCATGAGTTAGTTCCACTCTCTATCAAAAACGCTTGAACTCGGTGAGATAAGCACGTTTTGAAAGAATGGCTATATCTTTTGAGCTTGTGGCTGGATTACACTGAATTTGACATATATTGTGCATATTCATGTCCTAAACAACATATTTCAACAGCAGAAACCAGCTTGATGAAATTCATGAGTTATTTCCACTCTGTATCAAAAAACGCTTCAACTCGGTAAGATGAGCATGTTTTGGACAAACGGCTGTATCTTTTGAACATGTTGATGGATTACAATGAATTTGACATATATTGTGCAGAATCATGTCCTTAACAACATATTTCCACAGCAGAAACCAGCTTGATGAAATTCATTAGTTATTTCCACTCTGTATCAAAAACGCTTGAACTCGGTAAGATGAGCATGTTTTGAACAAACGGCTGTATCTTTTGAACATGTTGATGGATAAGTTAAATTTGACATATAGTGTGCAGAATCATGTCCTAAACGACATATTTCAATAGCAGAAACCAGCTTGATGAAATTCATTAGTTATTTCCACTCTGTATCAAAAATGCTTCAACTCAGAGAGATAAGCACTTTTGAAAGAATGGCTATATCTTTTTAACTTGTGGCTGGATTACACTGAATTTGACATATATTGTGAAGAATCATGTCTTAAACAACATATATCAACAGCAGAAACCAGCTTGATGAAATTCATGAGTAATTTCCACTCTGTATCAAAAACGGTTCAACTCTGAGAGACAAGCATTTTTTGAAAGAATGGCTATATCTTTTGAATTCGTGGCTGGATCACACTGAATTTGACGAATATTGTCCAGAATCATGTCCTCAACAACATATTTCAACAGCAGAAACCAGTTTGATGAAATTCATGAGTTAGTTCCATTCTCTATCAAAAACGATTCAACTCGGTGAGATAAGCAGTTTTTGAACAAATGGCTATATCTTTTGAGCTTGTGGCTGGATTACACTGAATTTGACGTATATTGTGCAGAATAATGTCCTAAACGACATATTTCAACAGCAGAAACCAGCTTTATGAAATTCATTATTTCCACTCTGTATCAAATACGCTTCAACTCGGTGAGATAAGCACTTTTTGAACGAATGGGTATATCTTTTGAACTTGTGGCTGGATTACATTGAATTTGACATATATTGTGCAGAATCATGTCCTTAACAACATATTTCAACAGCAGAAACCAGCTTGATGAAATTCATGAGTTATTTCCACTCTGTATCAAAAATGCTTCAACTCGGAGAGATAAGCACGTTTTGAACAAATGGCTATATCTTTTGAACTTGTGGCTGGTTTACACAGAATTTGACATATATTTTGTAGAATCATGTCCTAAACAACATATTTTAACAGCAGAAACCAGCTTGATGAAATTAATGAGTTATTTCCACTATGTATCAAAAACGCTTCAACTCGGTGAGATAAGCACTTTTAAAATGAACGGCTATATCTTTTGAACATGTTGATGGATTACACTGAATTTGACATATATTGTGCAGAATCATGTCCTAAACATCATATTTCAAAAGCAGAAACCAGCTTGATGAAATTCATGAGTTATTTCCAGTCTGTATCAAAAACGCTTGAACTAGGTGAGATAAACCCTTTTTCGAACGAATGGCTATATCTTTTGAGCTTGTGGCTGGATTATAGAGAATTTGACATATATTGTGCATATTCATGTCCTAAAAAACATATTACAACAGTAGAAACCAGCTTGATGAAATTCATGAGTTATTTCCACTCTGTATCAAAAACGGTACAACTCGGAGAGACAAGCACTTCTTGAAAGAATGGCTATATCTTTTGAATTCGTGGCTGGATCACACTGAATTTGACGTATATTGTGCAGAATCATGTCCTAAACAACATATTTCAACAGCAGAAACCAGCTTGATGAAATTCATGAGTTAGTTTCATTCTGTATCAAAAACGCTTCAACTCGGAGAGATAAACACACGTTTTGAACAAATGGCTATATCGTTTGAGCTTGTGGCTGGATTACACTGAATTTGACATATATTTTGCAGAATCATGTCCTAAACAACATATGTCAACAGCAGAAACCAGCTCGATGAAATTCATGAGTTAGTTCCACTCTCTATCAAAAACGCTTGAACTCGGTGAGATAAGCACGTTTTGAAAGAATGGCTATATCTTTTGAGCTTGTGGCTGGATTACACTGAATTTGACATATATTGTGCATATTCATGTCCTAAACAACATATTTCAACAGCAGAAACCAGCTTGATGAAATTCATGAGTTATTTCCACTCTGTATCAAAAACGCTTCAACTCGGTAAGATGAGCATGTTTTGGACAAACGGCTGTATCTTTTGAACATGTTGATGGATTACAATGAATTTGACATATATTGTGCAGAATCATGTCCTTAACAACATATTTCCACAGCAGAAACCAGCTTGATGAAATTCATTAGTTATTTCCACTCTGTATCAAAAACGCTTGAACTCGGTAAGATGAGCATGTTTTGAACAAACGGCTGTATCTTTTGAACATGTTGATGGATAAGTTAAATTTGACATATAGTGTGCAGAATCATGTCCTAAACGACATATTTCAATAGCAGAAACCAGCTTGATGAAATTCATTAGTTATTTCCACTCTGTATCAAAAATGCTTCAACTCAGAGAGATAAGCACTTTTGAAAGAATGGCTATATCTTTTTAACTTGTGGCTGGATTACACTGAATTTGACATATATTGTGAAGAATCATGTCTTAAACAACATATATCAACAGCAGAAACCAGCTTGATGAAATTCATGAGTAATTTCCACTCTGTATCAAAAACGGTTCAACTCTGAGAGACAAGCATTTTTTGAAAGAATGGCTATATCTTTTGAATTCGTGGCTGGATCACACTGAATTTGACGAATATTGTCCAGAATCATGTCCTCAACAACATATTTCAACAGCAGAAACCAGTTTGATGAAATTCATGAGTTAGTTCCATTCTCTATCAAAAACGATTCAACTCGGTGAGATAAGCAGTTTTTGAACAAATGGCTATATCTTTTGAGCTTGTGGCTGGATTACACTGAATTTGACGTATATTGTGCAGAATAATGTCCTAAACGACATATTTCAACAGCAGAAACCAGCTTTATGAAATTCATTATTTCCACTCTGTATCAAATACGCTTCAACTCGGTGAGATAAGCACTTTTTGAACGAATGGGTATATCTTTTGAACTTGTGGCTGGATTACATTGAATTTGACATATATTGTGCAGAATCATGTCCTTAACAACATATTTCAACAGCAGAAACCAGCTTGATGAAATTCATGAGTTATTTCCACTCTGTATCAAAAATGCTTCAACTCGGAGAGATAAGCACTTTTGAAAGAATGGCTATATTTTTTTAACTTGTGGCTGGATTACACTGAATTTGACATATATTGTGAAGAATCATGTCTTAAACAACATATATCAACAGCAGAAACCAGCTTGATGAAATTCATGAGTAATTTCCACTCTGTATCAAAAACGGTTCAACTCGGAGAGACAAGCAGTTTTTGAAAGAATGGCTATATCTTTTGAATTCGTGGCTGGATCACACTGAATTTGACGTATATTGTCCAGAATCATGTCCTCTACAACATATTTCAACAGCAGAAACCAGTTAGATGAAATTCATGAATTAGTTCCATTCTGTATCAAAAACGCTTCAACTCGCAGAGATATGCACGTTTTGAACAAATGGCTATATCTTTTGAGGTTGTGGCTGGATTACACTGAATTTGAAATATATTGTGCAGAATCATGTCCTAAACATCATATTTCAAAAGCAGAAACCAGCTTGATGAAATTCACGAGTTATTTCCAGTCTGTATCAAAAACGCTTGAACTAAGTGAGATAAACCCTTTTTTGAACGAATGGCGATATCTTTTGAGCTTGTGGCTGGATTACACAGAATTTGACATATATTGTGCATATTCATGTCCTAAAAAACATATTACAACAGTAGAAACCAGCTTGATGAAATTCATGAGTGATTTCCACTCTGTATCAAAAACGCTTGAACTCGGACAGATAAGCCCATTTTGAACGAATGGCTATATCTTTTGAACCATTGGCCTGATTACACTGAATTTGACATATATTGAGCAAAATCATATCCTAAACCACATATTTCAACAGCAGAAACCAGCTTGATGAAATTCATGAGTTATTTCCACTATGTATCAAAAACGCTTCAACTCGGTGAGATAAGCACTTTTAAAATGAACGACTATATCTTTTGAACATGTTGATGGATTACACTGAATTTGACGTATATTGTGCAGAATCATGTCCTAAACAACATATTTCAAAAGGAGAAACCAGCTTGATGAAATTTATGAGTTATTTCCACTCTGTATCAAAAAACGCTTGAACTCGGTGAGATAAGCCCTTTTTTGAACGAATGGCTATATCTTTTGAGCTTGTGGCTGGATTACACAGAATTTGACATATATTGTGCAGAATCATGTCCTTAACAACATATTTCAACAGCAGAAACCAGCTTGATGAAATTCATGAGTTAGTTCCACTCTGTATCAAAAACGCTTCAACTCGGTGAGATAAGCACGTTTTGAACGAATGGCTATATCTTTTGAGGTTGTGGCTGGATTACACTGAATTTGACATATAATGTGCATATTCATGTCCTAAACAACATATTTCAACAGCAGAAACCAGCTTGATGAAATTCATGAGTTATTTCCACTCTGTATCAAAAACGCTTCAACTCTGTAAGATGAGCATGTTTTGGACAAACGGCTGTATCTTTTGAACATGTTGATGGATTACATTGAATTTGACATATATTGTGCAGAATCATGTCCTTAACAACATATTTCAACAGCAGAAACCAGCTTGATGAAATTCATGAGTTATTTCCACTCTGTATCAAAAACGCTTGAACTCGGACAGATAAGCCCATTTTGAACGAATGGCTATATCTTTTGAACCATTGGCCTGATTACACTGAATTTGACATATATTGAGCAAAATCATGTCCTAAACCACATATTTCAACAGCAGAAACCAGCTTGATGAAATTCATGAGTTATTTCCACTCTTTATCAAAAACGCTTCAACTAGGTGAGATAAGCAGTTTTTGAACGAACGGCTATATCTTTTGAACTTGTGAATGGATTACACTGAATTTGACATATATTGTGCAGAATAATGTCCTAAACGACATATTTCAACAGCAGAAACCAGTTTTATGAAATACATTATTTCCACTCTGTATCAGAAACGCTTCAACTCGGTGAGATAAGCAGTTTTTGAACGAATGGCTACATCTTTTGAACTTGTGGCTGGATTACATTGAATTTGACATATATTGTGCAGAATCATGTCCTTAACAACATATTTCAACAGCAGAAAACAGCTTGATGAAATTCATGAGTTATATCCATTCTCTATCAAAAATGCTTCAACTCGGAAAGACAAGCACGTTTTGAAAGAATGGCTATATCTTTTGAATTTGTTGCTGGATTAGACCGAATTTGACATATATTGTGAAGAATCATGTCCTAAACAACATATTTCAACAGCAGAAACCTGCTTGATGAAATTCATGAGTTAGTTCCACTCTGTATCAAAAATGCTTCAACTCAGAGAGATAAGCACTTTTGAAAGAATGGCTATATCTTTTTAACTTGTGGCTGGATTACACTGAATTTGACATATATTGTGAAGAATCATGTCTTAAACAACATATATCAACAGCAGAAACCAGCTTGATGAAATTCATGAGTAATTTCCACTCTGTATCAAAAACGGTTCAACTCTGAGAGACAAGCATTTTTTGAAAGAATGGCTATATCTTTTGAATTCGTGGCTGGATCACACTGAATTTGACGAATATTGTCCAGAATCATGTCCTCAACAACATATTTCAACAGCAGAAACCAGTTTGATGAAATTCATGAGTTAGTTCCATTCTCTATCAAAAACGATTCAACTCGGTGAGATAAGCAGTTTTTGAACAAATGGCTATATCTTTTGAGCTTGTGGCTGGATTACACTGAATTTGACGTATATTGTGCAGAATAATGTCCTAAACGACATATTTCAACAGCAGAAACCAGCTTTATGAAATTCATTATTTCCACTCTGTATCAAATACGCTTCAACTCGGTGAGATAAGCACATTTTGAACGAATGGGTATATCTTTTGAACTTGTGGCTGGATTACATTGAATTTGACATATATTGTGCAGAATCATGTCCTTAACAACATATTTCAACAGCAGAAACCAGCTTGATGAAATTCATGAGTTATTTCCACTCTGTATCAAAAATGCTTCAACTCGGAGAGATAAGCACTTTTGAAAGAATGGCTATATTTTTTTAACTTGTGGCTGGATTACACTGAATTTGACATATATTGTGAAGAATCATGTCTTAAACAACATATATCAACAGCAGAAACCAGCTTGATGAAATTCATGAGTAATTTCCACTCTGTATCAAAAACGGTTCAACTCGGAGAGACAAGCAGTTTTTGAAAGAATGGCTATATCTTTTGAATTCGTGGCTGGATCACACTGAATTTGACGTATATTGTCCAGAATCATGTCCTCTACAACATATTTCAACAGCAGAAACCAGTTAGATGAAATTCATGAATTAGTTCCATTCTGTATCAAAAACGCTTCAACTCGCAGAGATATGCACGTTTTGAACAAATGGCTATATCTTTTGAGGTTGTGGCTGGATTACACTGAATTTGATATATATTGTGCAGAATCATGTCCTAAACATCATATTTCAAAAGCAGAAACCAGCTTGATGAAATTCACGAGTTATTTCCAGTCTGTATCAAAAACGCTTGAACTAAGTGAGATAAACCCTTTTTTGAACGAATGGCGATATCTTTTGAGCTTGTGGCTGGATTACACAGAATTTGACATATATTGTGCATATTCATGTCCTAAAAAACATATTACAACAGTAGAAACCAGCTTGATGAAATTCATGAGTGATTTCCACTCTGTATCAAAAACGCTTGAACTCGGACAGATAAGCCCATTTTGAACGAATGGCTATAGCTTTTGAACCATTGGCCTGATTACACTGAATTTGACATATATTGAGCAAAATCATATCCTAAACCACATATTTCAACAGCAGAAACCAGCTTGATGAAATTCATGAGTTATTTCCACTATGTATCAAAAACGCTTCAACTCGGTGAGATAAGCACTTTTAAAATGAACGACTATATCTTTTGAACATGTTGATGGATTACACTGAATTTGACGTATATTGTGCAGAATCATGTCCTAAACAACATATTTCAAAAGGAGAAACCAGCTTGATGAAATTTATGAGTTATTTCCACTCTGTATCAAAAACGCTTGAACTCGGTGAGATAAGCCCTTTTTTGAACGAATGGCTATATCTTTTGAGCTTGTGGCTGGATTACACAGAATTTGACATATATTGTGCAGAATCATGTCCTTAACAACATATTTCAACAGCAGAAACCAGCTTGATGAAATTCATGAGTTAGTTCCACTCTGTATCAAAAACGCTTCAACTCGGTGAGATAAGCACGTTTTGAACGAATGGCTATATCTTTTGAGGTTGTGGCTGGATTACACTGAATTTGACATATAATGTGCATATTCATGTCCTAAACAACATATTTCAACAGCAGAAACCAGCTTGATGAAATTCATGAGTTATTTCCACTCTGTATCAAAAACGCTTCAACTCTGTAAGATGAGCATGTTTTGGACAAACGGCTGTATCTTTTGAACATGTTGATGGATTACATTGAATTTGACATATATTGTGCAGAATCATGTCCTTAACAACATATTTCAACAGCAGAAACCAGCTTGATGAAATTCATGAGTTATTTCCACTCTGTATCAAAAACGCTTGAACTCGGACAGATAAGCCCATTTTGAACGAATGGCTATATCTTTTGAACCATTGGCCTGATTACACTGAATTTGACATATATTGAGCAAAATCATGTCCTAAACCACATATTTCAACAGCAGAAACCAGCTTGATGAAATTCATGAGTTATTTCCACTCTTTATCAAAAACGCTTCAACTAGGTGAGATAAGCAGTTTTTGAACGAACGGCTATATCTTTTGAACTTGTGAATGGATTACACTGAATTTGACATATATTGTGCAGAATAATGTCCTAAACGACATATTTCAACAGCAGAAACCAGTTTTATGAAATACATTATTTCCACTCTGTATCAGAAACGCTTCAACTCGGTGAGATAAGCAGTTTTTGAACGAATGGCTACATCTTTTGAACTTGTGGCTGGATTACATTGAATTTGACATATATTGTGCAGAATCATGTCCTTAACAACATATTTCAACAGCAGAAAACAGCTTGATGAAATTCATGAGTTATATCCATTCTCTATCAAAAATGCTTCAACTCGGAAAGACAAGCACGTTTTGAAAGAATGGCTATATCTTTTGAATTTGTTGCTGGATTAGACCGAATTTGACATATATTGTGAAGAATCATGTCCTAAACAACATATTTCAACAGCAGAAACCTGCTTGATGAAATTCATGAGTTAGTTCCACTCTGTATCAAAAATGCTTCAACTCGGAAAGACAAGCACGTTTCTAAAGAATGGCTATATCTTTTGAGATTGTTGCTGGATTACACCGAATTTGACATATATTGTGAAGAATCATGTCCTAAACAACATATTTCAACAGCAGAAACCAGCTTGATGAAATTCATGAGTTATTTCCACTCTGTATCAAAAACGCTTCAACTCGGTGAGATAAGCACTTTTTGAACGAATGGCTACATCTTTTGAACTTGAGGCTGGATTACATTGAATTTGACATATATTGTGCAGAATCATGTCCTTAACAACATATTTCAACAGCAGAAACCAGCTTGATGAAATTCATGAGTTATATCCATTCTCTATCAAAAATGCTTCAACTCGGAAAGACAAGCACGTTTTGAAAGAATGGCTATATCTTTTGAGCTCGTGGCTGGATTACACTGAATTTGACATATATTGTGAAGAATCATGTCCTAAACAACATATTTCAACAGCGGAAACCTGCTTGATGAAATTCATGAGTTATTTCCACTCTGTATCAAAAATGCCTCAACTCGGAGATATAAGTACATTTTGAACGAATGGCTATATGTTTTTAATTTTTTTCTGGATCACACTGAATTTGACGTATATTTAGCAGAATCATGTCCTAAACAACATATTTTGACAGCAGAAATCAGGTTGATGAAATTCATGAGTTATTTCCACTATGTATCAAAAACGCTTCAACTCGGTGAGATAAGCACTTTTAAAATGAACGGCTATATCTTTTGAACATGTTGATGGATTGCACTGAATTTGACATATATTGTGCAGAATCATGTCCTAAACATCATATTTCAAAAGCGGAAACCAGCTTGATGAAATTCATGAGTTATTTCCAGTCTGTATCAAAAACGCTTGAACTAGGTGAGATAAACCCTTTTTTGAACGAATGGCTATATCTTTTGAGCTTGTGGCTGGATTACACAGAATTTGACATATATTGTGCATATTCATGTCCTAAAAAACATATTACAACAGTAGAAACCAGCTTTATGAAATTCATGAGTTATTTCCACTCTGTATCAAAAATGCTTCAACTCGGAGAGATAAGCACTTTTGAAAGAATGGCTATATCTTTTGAACTTGTGGCGGGATTACACTGAATTTGACATATAATGTGAAGAATGATGTCCTAAACAACATATTTCAACAGCAGAAACCAGCTTGATGAAATTCATGAGTAATTTCCACTCTGTATCAAAAACGGTACAACTCGGAGAGATAAACACGTTTTGAACAAATGGCTATATCTTTTGAGCTTGTGGCTGGATTACACTGAATTTGACATATATTGTGGAGAATCATGTCCTTAACAACATATTTCAACAGCAGAAACCAGCTTTATGAAATTCATTATTTCCACTCTGTATCAAAAACGCTTCAACTCGGTGAGATAAGCACTTTTCGAACGAATGGCTATATCTTTTGAACTTGTGGCTGGATTATATTGATGTTGACATATATTGTGAAGAATGATGTCCTAAACGACATATTTCAACAGCAGAAACCCGCTTGATGAAATTCATGAGTTATTTCCACTCTGTATCAAAAACGCTTCAACTCGGTGAGATAAGCACTTTTTGAACGAACGGCTATATCTTTTGAACTTGTGGCTGGATTACACTGAATTTGACGTATATTGTGCAGAATAATGTCCTAAACGACATATTTCAACAGCAGAAACCAGTTTTATGAAATACATTATTTCCACTCTGTATCAAAAACGCTTCAACTTGGTGAGATAAGCACTTTTTGAACGAATGGCTACATCTTTTGAACTTGTGGCTGGACTACATTGAATTTGACATATATTGTTCAGAATCATGTCCTTAACAACATATTTCAACAGCTAGAAACCAGCTTGATGAAATTCATGAGTTATATCCATTCTCTATCAAAAATGCTTCAACTCGGAAAGACAAGGACGTTTTGAAAGAATGGCTATATCTTTTGAATTTGTTGCTGGATTACACTGAATTTGACATATATTGTGAAGAATCATGTCCTAAACAACATATTTCAACAGCAGAAACCTGCTTGATGAAATTCATGAGTTAGTTCCACTGTGTATCAAAAACGCTTCAACTCGGTAAGATGAGCGTGTTTTGGACAAACGGGTGTATCTTTTGAACATGTTGATGGATTACATTGAATTTGACATATATTGTGCAGAATCATGTCCTTAACAACATACTTCAACAGCAGAAACCAGCTTGATGAAATTCATTAGTTATTTCCAGACTGTATCAAAAACGCTTGAACTCGGACAGATAAGCCCATTTTGAACGAATGGCTATACCTTTTGAACCATTGGCCTGATTACACTGAATTTGGCATATATTGAGCAAAATCATGTCCTAAACCACATATTTCAACAGCAGAAACCAGCTTGATGAAATTCATGAGTTATTTCCACTCTGTATCAAAAACGCTTCAACTCGGAGAGTTAAGCACTTTTTGAACGAACGGCTCTATCTTTGGAATTTGTTGCTGGATTATACTGAATTTGACATATATTGTGCAGAATAATGTCCTAAACGACATATTTCAACAGCAGAAACCAGTTTTATGAAATACATTATTTCCACTCTGTATCAAAAACGCTTCAACTCGGTGAGATAAGCACTTTTTGAACGAATGGCTACATCTTTTGAACTTGTGGCTGGATTACATTGAATTTGACATATATTGTGCAGAATCATGTCCTTAAAAACATATTTCAACAGCAGAAACCAGCATCATGAAATTCATGAGTTATATCCATTCTCTATCAAAAATGCTTCAACTCGGAAAGACAAGCACGTTTTGAAAGAATGGCTATATCTTTTGAATTTATTGCTGGATTACACTGAATTTGACATATATTGTGCAGAATCATGTCCTTAACAACATACTTCAACAGCAGAAACCAGCTTGATGAAATTCATGAGTTATTCCCAGTCTTTATCAAAAACGCTTGAACTCGGACAGATAAGCCCATTTTGAACGAATGGCTATATCTTTTGAACCATTGGCCTGATTACACTGAATTTGACATATATTGAGCATATTCATGTCCTAAAAAACATATTTCAACAGCAGAAACCAGCTTGATGAAATTCATTAGTTATTTCCACTCTCTATCAAAAACGCTTGAACTCGGTGAGATAAGCACATTTTGAAAGAATGGCTATATCTTTTGAGCTTGTGGCTGGATTACACTGAATTTGACATATATTGTGCATATTCATGTCCTAAACAGCATATTTCAACAGCAGAAACCAGCTTGATGAAATTCATGAGTTATTTCCACTCTGTATAAAAAACGTTTCAACTCGGTAAGATGAGCATGTTTTGAACAAACGGCTGTATCTTTTGAACATGTTGATGGATTACATTGAATTTGACATATATTGTGCAGAATGATGACCTAAACAACATATTTCAACAGCAGAAACCAGCTTGATGAAATTCATGAATTAGTTCCACGCTGTATCAAAAACGCTTCAACTCGGTGAGATTAGCACTTTTTGAACGAATGGCTATATCTTTTGAGCTTGTGGCTGGATTACACTGAATTTGACATATATTTTGCAGATTCATGTCCTAAACAATATATTTCAACAGCAGAAACCAGCTTGATGAAATTCATGAGTAATTTCCACTCTGTATCAAAAACGGTACAACTCGGAGAGATAAGCACTTTTTGAAAGAATGGCTATATCTTTTGAATTCGTGGCTGGATCACACTGAATTTGACGTATATTTTGCAGAATCATGTCCTAAACAACATATTTCAACAGCAGAAACCAGCTTGATGAAATTCATGAGTTAGTTTCATTCTGTATCAAAAACTCTTCAACTCGGAGAGATAAACACGTTTTGAACAAATGGCTATATCTTTTGAGCTTGTATCTGGATTACACAGAATTTGACATATATTGTGCAGAATCATGTCCTAAACAACATATTTCAAAAGCAGAAACCAGCTCGATGAAATTCATGAGTTAGTTCCACTCTGTATCAAAAACGCTTCAACTCGGTAAGATGAGCATGTTTTGGACAAAAGACTGTATCTTTTGAACATGTTGATGGATTACATTGAATTTGACATATATTGTGCAGAATCATGTCCTTAACAACATATTTCAACAGCAGAAACCAGCTTTATGAAATTCATTATTTCCACTCTGTATCAAAAACGCTTCAACTCGGTGAGATAAGCACTTTTCGAACGAATGGCTATATCTTTTGAACTTGTGGCTGGAATACATTGAATTTGACATATATTGTGCAGAATCACGTCCTTAACAACATATTTCAACAGCAGAAACCAGCTTGATGAAATTCATGAGTTATTTCCACTCTGTATCAAAAAACGCTTCAACTCGGTGAGATAAGCAGTTTTTGAACAAATGGCTATATCTTTTGAACTTGTGGCTGGATTACACTGAATTTGACGTATATTGTGCAGAGTAATGTCCTAAACGACATTTTTGAACAGCAGAAACCAGTTTTATGAAATACATTATTTCCATTCTGAATCAAAAACGCTTCAACTCGATGAGATAAGCACTTTTTGAACGAATGGCTACATCTTTTGAACTTGTGGCTGGATTACATTGAATTTGACATATATTGTGCAGAATCATGTCCTTAACAACATATTTCAACAGCAGAAACCAGCTTGATGAAATTCATGAGTTAGTTCCACTCTGTCCAAAACATGCTCATCTTACTGAGTTGAAGCGTTTTTGATACAAACGGGTGTATCTTTTGAACATGTTGATGGATTACATTGAATTTGACATATATTGTGCCGAATCATGTCCTTAACAACATATTTCAAGAGCAGAAACCAGCTTGATGAAATTCATTAGTTATTTCCAGTCTGTATCAAAAATGCTTCAACTCGGAGAGATAAGCACTTTTGAACGAATGGCTATACCTTTTGAACCATTGGCCTGATTAAACTGAATTTGGCATATATTGAGCAAAATCATGTCCTAAACCACATATTTCAACAGCAGAAACCAGCTTGATGAAATTCATGAGTTATTTCCAATCTGTATCAAAAACGCTTCAACTCGGTGAGATAAGCAGTTTTTGAACCAACGGCTATATCTTTTGAACTTGTGGCTGGATTACACTGAATTTGACGTATATTGTGCAGAATAATGTCCTAAATGACATATTTCAACAGCAGAAACCAGTTTTATGAAATACATTATTTCCACTCTGTATCAAAAACGCTTCAACTCGGTGAGATAAGCACTTTTTGAACGAATGGCTACATCTTTTGAACTTGTGGCTGGATTACACTGAATTTGACGTATATTGTGCAGAATAATGTCCTAAACAACATATTTCAACAGCAGAAACCAGCTTGATGAAATTCATGAGTAATTTCCACTCTGTATCAAAAACGGTACAACTCGGAGAGACAAGCACTTTTTGAAAGAATGGCTATATGTTTTGAATTCGTGGCTGGATCACACTGAATTTGACGTATATTGTGCAGAATCATGTCCTAAACAACATATTTCAACAGCAGAAACCAGCTTGATGAAATTCATGAGTGAGTTTCATTCTGTATCAAAAACGCTTCAACTCGGAGAGATAAGCACGTTTTGAACAAATGGCTATATCTTTTGAACTTGTGGCTGGATTACACTGAATTTGACATATATTGTGCATATTCATGTCCTAAACAACATATTTCAACAGCAGAAACCAGCTTGATGAAATTCATTATTTCCACTCTGTATCAAAAACGCTTCAACTCGGTGATATTAGCACTTTTTGAACGAATGGCTATATCTTTTGAGCTTGTGGTTGGATTACACTGAATTTGACATATATTTTGCAGATTTATGTCCTAAACAATATATTTAAACAGCAGGAACCGGCGTAATGAAAGTCATATGTAATTTCCACTCCTAATCAAAAATGCTTCAACTCGGTGAAATAAGCACTTTTTGAACGAATGGCTATATCTTTTAAACTTGTGATGGGATTACACTGAATTTGACATATATTGTGCAGAATCATGTCCTAAACAACATATTTCAACAGCAGAAACCAGCTTCATGAAATTCTCGAGTTATTTCCACTCCTAATCAAAAACGCTTCAACTCGGTGAGATAAGCACTTTTTGAACGAATGGTTATATCTTTTCAACTTGTGATGGGATTACACTGAATTTGACTTATATTGTGAAGAATCATGTCCTAAACAACATATTTCAACAGCAGAAACCAGCTTCATTAAATTCATGAGTTATTTCCACTCCTTATGAAAAACGCTTCAACTGGGTGAGATAAGCACTTTTTGAACGAATGGTTATATCTGTTCAACTTTTGATGGGATTACACTGAATTTGACATATATTGTGCAGAATCATGTCCTAAACAACATATTTCTAAAGCAGAAACCAGCTTCATGAAATTCATGAGTTATTTCCACTCCTAATCAAAAACGCTTCAACTCGGTGAGATAAGCACTTTTTGAACGAATGGCTATATCTTTTCAACTTGTGATGGGATTACACTGAATTTGACATATATTGTGTAGAATCATGTCCTAAACAACATATTGCAACAGCAGAAACCAGCTTGATGAAATTAAATAGTTATTTCCACTCTGTATCAAAAACGCTTCAACTCGGTGAGATAAGCACTTTTTGAACGAATGGATATATCTTTTCAACTTGTGATGGGATTACACTAAAAATGACTTAAATTGTGCAGAATCCTGTCCTAAACAACATATTGCAACAGCAGAAACCAGCTTGGTGAAATTCATGAGTTATTTCCACTCATTATCAAAAACGCTTCAACTCGGTGAGATAAGCACTTTTTGAACGAATGGCTATATTTTTTCAACTTGTGATAGGATTACACTGAATTTGAAATATATTGTGCAGAATCATGTCCTATACAACATATTTCAACAGCTGAAACCAGCTTCATTAAATTCACGAGTTATTTCCACTCCTTATAAAAAATGCTTCAACTCGGTGAGATAAGCACTTTTTGAACGAATGGCTATATCTTTTCAACTTGTGATGGGATTATACTGAATTTGACATATATTGTGCAGAATCATGTCCTAAACAACATAATTCAACAGCAGAAACCAGCGTGATGAAATTCATGAGTTAGTTTCATTCTGTATCAAAAACGCTTCAACTCGGAGAGATAAGCACGTTTTGATAGAATGGCTATATCTTTTGAGCTTGTGGCTGGATTACACTGAATTTGACATATATTGTGCAGAATCATGTTCTTAACAACATATTTCAACAGCAGAAACCAGCTTTATGAAATTCATTATTTCCACTCTGTATCAAAAACGCTTCAACTCGGAGAGTTAAGCACTTTTTGAACGAACGGCAATAACTTTTGAACTTGTGGCTGGATTATACTGAATTTGACATATATTGTGCAGAATCATGTCCTTCACAACATATTTCAACAGCAGAAACCAGCTTGATGAAATTCATGAGTTATTTCCATTCTCTATCAAAAATGCTTCAACTCGGAAAGACAAGCACATTTTGAAAGAATGGCTATATCTTTTGAATTTGTTGCTGGATTACACTGAATTTGACATATAATGTGAAGAATGATGTCCTAAACAACATATTTTAACAGCAGAAACCAGCTTGATGAAATTCATTAGTTATTTCCACTATGTATCAAAAACGCTTCAACTCGGTGAGATAAGCACTTTTAAAATGAACGGCTATATCTTTTGAACATGTTGATGGATTACACTGAATTTGACATATATTGTGCAGAATCATGTCCTAAACAACATATTTTAACAGCAGAAACCAGCTTCATGAAATTCTCGAGTTATTTCCACTCCTAATCAAAAACGCTTCAACTCGGTGAGATAAGCACTTTTTGAACGAATGGTTATATCTTTTCAACTTGTGATGGGATTACACTGAATTTGACTTATATTGTGCAGAATCATGTCCTAAACAACATATTTCAACAGCAGAAACCAGCTTCATTAAATTCATGAGTTATTTCCACTCCTTATGAAAAACGCTTAAACTGGGTGAGATAAGCACTTTTTGAACGAATGGTTATATCTGTTCAACTTGTGATGGGATTACACTGAATTTGACATATATTGTGCAGAATCATGTCCTAAACAACATATTTCTAAAGCAGAAACCAGCTTCATGAAATTCATGAGTTATTTCCACTCCTAATCAAAAACGCTTCAACTCGGTGAGATAAGCACTTTTTGAACGAATGGCTATATCTTTTCAACTTGTGATGGGATTACACTGAATTTGACATATATTGTGTAGAATCATGTCCTAAACAACATATTGCAACAGCAGAAACCAGCTTGATGAAATTAAATAGTTATTTCCACTCTGTATCAAAAACGCTTCAACTCGGTGAGATAAGCACTTTTTGAACGAATGGATATATCTTTTCAACTTGTGATGGGATTACACTAAAAATGACTTAAATTGTGCAGAATCATGTCCTAAACAACATATTGCAACAGCAGAAACCAGCTTGGTGAAATTCATGAGTTATTTCCACTCATTATCAAAAACGCTTCAACTCGGTGAGATAAGCACTTTTTGAACGAATGGCTATATCTTTTCAACTTGTGATGGGATTATACTGAATTTGACATATATTGTGCAGAATCATGTCCTAAACAACATAATTCAACAGCAGAAACCAGCGTGATGAAATTCATGAGTTAGTTTCATTCTGTATCAAAAACGCTTCAACTCGGAGAGATAAGCACGTTTTGATAGAATGGCTATATCTTTTGAGCTTGTGGCTGGATTACACTGAATTTGACATATATTGTGCAGAATCATGTTCTTAACAACATATTTCAACAGCAGAAACCAGCTTTATGAAATTCATTATTTCCACTCTGTATCAAAAACGCTTCAACTCGGAGAGTTAAGCACTTTTTGAACAAACGGCAATAACTTTTGAACTTGTGGCTGGATTATACTGAATTTGACATATATTGTGCAGAATCATGTCCTTCACAACATATTTCAACAGCAGAAACCAGCTTGATGAAATTCATGAGTTATTTCCATTCTCTATCAAAAATGCTTCAACTCGGAAAGACAAGCACATTTTGAAAGAATGGCTATATCTTTTGAATTTGTTGCTGGATTACACTGAATTTGACATATAATGTGAAGAATGATGTCCTAAACAACATATTTTAACAGCAGACACCAGCTTGATGAAATTCATTAGTTATTTCCACTATGTATCAAAAACGCTTCAACTCGGTGAGATAAGCACTTTTAAAATGAACGGCTATATCTTTTGAACATGTTGATGGATTACACTGAATTTGACATATATTGTGCAGAATCATGTCCTAAACAACATATTTCAAAAGCAGAAACCAGCTTGATGAAATTTATGAGTTATTTCCACTCTGTATCAAAAACGCTTGAACTCGGAGAGTTACGCAGTTTTTGAACAAACGGCAATATCTTTTTAACTTGTAGCAGGATTATACTGAATTTGACATATATTGTGCAGAATAATGTCCTAAACGACATATTTCAACAGCAGAAACCAGCTTGATGAAATTCATGAGTTAGTTCCACTCTATATCAAAAACGCTTGAACTCGGTGAGATAAGCACGTTTTGAAAGAATGGCTATATCTTTTGAGCTTGTGGCTGGAATACACAGAATTAGACATATATTGTGCATATTCATGTCCTAAACAACATATTTCAACAGCAGAAACCAGCTTGATGAAATTCATGAGTTATTTCCACTCTGTATCAAAAACGCTTCAATTCGGTAAGATGAGCATGTTTTGGACAAACGGCTGTATCTTTTGAACATGTTGATGGATTACATTGAATTTGACATATATTGTGCAGAATCATGTCCTTAACAACATATTTCAACAGCAGAAACCAGCTTGATGAAATTCATGAGTTATTTCTAGTCTGTATCAAAAACGCTTGAACTCGGACAGATAAGCCCATTTTGAACGAATGGCTATATCTTTTGAACCATTGGCCTGATTACACTGAATTTGACATATATTGAGCAGAATGATGTCCTAAACAATATGTTTCAACAGCAGAAACCAGCTTGATGAAATTCATGAGTTATTTGCACTCTGTATCAAAAACGCTTCAACTCGGAGAGTTAAGCACTTTTTGAACGATCGGCAATATCTTTTGAACTTGTGGCTGGATTATACTGAATTTGACATATATTGTGCAGAATAATGTCCTAAACGACGTATTTCAACATTAGAAACCAGCTTGATGAAATTCATGAGTTAGTTCCACTCTGTATCAAAAACGCTTCAACTCGGTGAGATAAGCACGTTTTGAAAGAATGGCTATATCTTTTGAGCTTGTGGCTGGTTTAAACTGAATTTGACATATATTGTGCATATTCATGTCCTAAACAACATATTTCAACAGCAGAAACCAGCTTGATGAAATTCATGAGTTATTTCCACTCTGTATCAAAAACGCTTCAACTCGGAGAGTTAAGCACTTTTTGAACGAACGGCAATATCTTTTGAACTTGTGGCTGGATTATACTGAATTTGACATATATTGTGCAGAATAATGTCCTAAACGACATATTTCAACAGCAGAAACCAGCTTGATGAAATTCATGAGTTATTTCCACTCTGTATCAAAAACGCTTCAACTCGGAGAGTTAAGCACTTTTTGAACGAACGGCAATATCTTTTGAATTTGTGGCTGGATTATACTGAATTTGACATATATTGTGCAGAATAATGTCCTAAACGACATATTTCAACAGCAGAAACCACCTTGATGAAATTCATGAGTTAGTTCCACTCTGTATCAAAAACGCTTCAACTCGGTAAGATGAGCATGTTTTGGACAAACGGCTGTATCTTTTGAACATGTTGATGGATTACATTGAATTTGAAATTTATTGTGCATATTTATGTCCTACAAAACATATTTCAACAGCAGAAACCAGCTTTATTAAATTCATGAGTTATTTCCATTCTCTATCAAAAATGCTTCAACTCGGAAAGACAAGCACGTTTTGAAAGAATGGCTATATCTTTGGAATTTGTTGCTGGATTACACTGAATTTGACATATAATGTGAAGAATGATGTCCTAAACTACATATTTTAACAGCAGAAACCAGCTTGATGAAATTCATTAGTTATTTCCACTATGTATCAGAAACGCTTCAACTCGCTGAGATAAGCACTTTTAAAATGAACGGCTATATCTTTTGAACATGTTGATGGATTACACTGAATTTGACATATATTGTGCAAAATCATGTCCTAAACAACATATTTCAAAAGCAGAAACCAGCTTGATGAAATTTATGAGTTATTTCCACTCTGTATCAAAAACGCTTGAACTCGGTGAGATAAGCCCTTTTTTGAACGAATGGCTATATCTTTTGAGCTTGTGGCTGGATTACACAGAATTTGACATATATTGTGCATATTCATGTCCTAAAAAACATATTTCAACAGTAGAAACCAGCTTGATGAAATTCATGAGTTAGTTCCACTCTGTATCAAAAACGCTTGAACTCGGAGAGTTAAGCACTTTTTGAACGAACGGAAATATCTTTTGAACTTGTGGCTGGATTATACTGATTTTGACATATATTGTGCAGAATAATGTCCTAAACGACATATTTCAACAGCAGAAACCAGCTTGATGAAATTCATGAGTTTTTTTCCACTCTGTATCAAAAACGCTTCAACTCGGTGAGATAAGCACGTTTTGAAAGAATGGCTATATCTTTTGAGCTTGTGGCTGGTTTACACAGAATTTGACATATATTGTGCATATTCATGTCCTAAACAACATATTTCAACAGCAGAAACCAGCTTGATGAAATTCATGAGTTATTTCCACTCTGTATCAAAAACGCTTCAACTCGGTAAGATGAGCATGTTTTGGACAAACGGCTGTATCTTTTGAACATGTTGATGGATTACATTGAATTTGACATATATTGTGCAGAATCATGTCCTTAACAACACATTTCAACAGCAGAAACCAGCTTGATGAAATTCATGAGTTATTTCCACTCTGTATCAAAAACGCTTGAACTCGGACAGATAAGCCCATTTTGAACGAATGGCTATATCTTTTGAACCATTGGCCTGATTACACTGAATTTGACATATATTGAGCAGAATGATGTCCTAAACAACATATTTCAACAGCAGAAACCAGCTTGATGAAATTCATGAGTTATTTCCACTCTGTATCAAAATCGCTTCAACTCGGAGAGTTAAGCACTTTTTGAACGAACGGCAATATCTTTTGAACTTGTGGCTGGATTATACTGAATTTGACATGTATTGTGCAGAATAATGTCCTAAACGACATATTTCAACAGCAGAAACCAGCTTGATGAAATTCATGAGTTAGTTCCACTCTGTATCAAAAACGCTTCAACTCGGTGAGATAAGCACGTTTTGAAAGAATGGCTATATCTTTTGAGCTTGTTGCTGGTTTACACAGAATTTGACATATATTGTGCATATTCATGTCCTAAAAAACATATTTCAACAGCAGAAACCAGCTTGATGAAATTCATGAGTTATTTCCACTCTGTATCAAAAACGCTTCAACTCGGTAAGATGAGCATGTTTTGGACAAACGGCTGTATAATTTGAACATGTTGATGGATTACATTGAATTTGACATATATTGTGCAGAATCATGTCCTTAACTACATATTTCAACAGCAGAAACCAGCTTGATGAAATTCATTAGTTATTTCCACTCTGTATCAAAAACGCTTGAACTCGGACAGATAAGCCCATTTTGAACGAATGGCTATATCTTTTGAACCATTGGCCTGATTACACTGAATTTGACATATATTGAGCAGAAAGATGTCCTAAACAACATATTTCAACAGCAGAAACCAGCTTGATGAAATTCATGAGTTATTTCCACTCTGTAGCAAAAACGCTTCAACTCGAAGAGTTAAGCACTTTTTGAACGAACGGCAATATCTTTTGAACTTGTGGCTGGATTATACTGAATTTGACATATATTGTGCAGAATAATGTCCTCAATGACATATTTCAACAGCAGAAACCAGCTTGATGAAATTCATGAGTTAGTTCCACTCTGTATCAAAAACGCTTCAACTCGGAGAGTTAAGCAGTTTTTGAACGAACGGCAATATCTTTTGAGCTTGTGGCTGGATTATACTGAATTTGACATATATTGTGCAGAATAATGTCCTAAACGACATATTTCAACAGCAGAAATCAGCTTGATGAAATTCATGAGTTAGTTCCACTCTGTATCAAAAACGCTTCAACTCGGTGAGATAAGCACGTTTTGAAAGAATGGCTATATCTTTTGAACCATTGGCCTGATTACACTGAATTTGACATATATTGTGCAAAATCATGTCCTAAACAACATATTTCAACAGCAGAAACCAGCTTGATGAAATTCATTAGTTATTTCAACTCTGTATCAAAAACGCTTCAACTTGGTAAGATGAGCATGTTTTGGACAAACGGCTGTATCTTTTGAACATGTTGATAGATTACATTGAATTTGACATATATTGTGCAGAATCATGTCCTTAACTACATATTTCAACAGCAGAAACCAGCTTGATGAAATTCATTAGTTATTTCCACTCTGTATCAAAAACGCTTCAACTCGGAGAGTTAAACCCATTTTGAACGAATGGCTATATCTTTTGAACCATTGGCCTGATTACACTGAATTTGACATATATTGAGCAGAATGATGTCCTAAACAACATATTTCAACAGCAGAAACCAGCTTGATGAAATTCATGAGTTATTTCCACTCTGTATCAAAAACGTTTCAACTCGGAGAGTTAAGCACTTTTTGAACGAACGGCAATATCTTTTGAACTTGTGGCTGGATTATACTGAATTTGACATATATTGTGCAGAATAATGTCCTAAATGACATATTTCAACAGCAGAAACCAGCTTGATGAAATTCATGAGTTAGTTCCACTCTGTATCAAAAACGCTTGAACTCGGTGAGATAAGCACTTTTTGAAAGAATGGCTATATCTTTTGAGCTTGTGGCTGGTTTACACTGAATTGACATATATTGTGCATATTCATGTCCTTAACAACATATTTCAACAGGAGAAACCAGCTTGATTAAATTCATGAGTTATTTCCACTCTGTATCAAAAACGCTTCAACTCGGTAAGATGAGCATGTTTTGGACAAACGGCTGTATCTTTTGAATATGTTGATGGATAACATTGAATTTCACATATATTGTGCAGAATCATGTCCTTAACAACATATTTCAACAGCAGAAACCGGCTTGATGAAATTCATGAGTTATTTCCACTCTGTATCAAAAACGCTTGAACTCGGACAGATAAGCCCATTTTGAACGAATGGCTATATCTTTTGAACCATTGGCCTGATTACACTGAATTTGACATATATTGAGCAGAATGATGTCCTAAACAACATATTTTAACAGCAGAAACCAGCTTGATGAAATTCATTAATTATTTCCACTCTGTATCAAAAACGCTTCAACTCGGAGAGTTAAGCACTTTTTGAACGAACGGCAATATCTTTTGAACTTGTGGCTGGATTATACTGAATTTGACATATATTGTGCAGAATAATGTCCTAAACAACATATTTCAACAGCAGAAACCAGCTTGATGAAATTCATGAGTTAGTTCCACTCTGTGTCAAAAACGCTTCAACTCGGTGAGATAAGCACGTTTTGAAAGAATGGCTATATCTTTTGAGCTTGTGGCTGGTTTACACTGAATTTGACATATATTGTGCATATTCATGTCCTAAACAACATATTTCAACAGCAGAAACCAGCTTGATGAAATTCATGAGTTATTTCCATTCTCTATCAAAAATGCTTCAACTCGGAATGACATGCACGTTTTGAAAGAATGGCTATATCTTTGGAATTTGTTGCTGGATTACACTGAATTTGACATATAATGTGAAGAATGATGTCCTAAACAACATATTTTAACAGCAGAAACCAGCTTGATGAAATTCATTAGTTATTTCCACTCTATCAAAAACGCTTGAACTCGGTGAGATAAGCCCTTTTTTGAACGAATGGCTATATCTTTAAAGCTTGTGGCTGAATTACATAGAATTTGACATATATTGTGCATATTCATGTCCTAAAAAACATATTTCAACAGTAGAAACCAGCTTGATGAAATTCATGAGTTATTTCCACTCTGTATCAAAAACGCTTCAACTCGGAGAGTTAAGCACTTTTTGAACGAACGGCAATATCTTTTGAACTTGTGGCTGGATTATACTGAATTTGACATATATTGTGCAGAATAATGTCCTCAATGACATATTTCAACAGCAGAAACCAGCTTGATGAAATTCATGAGTTAGTTCCACTCTGTATCAAAAACGCTTCAACTCGGAGAGTTAAGCAGTTTTTGAACGAACGGCAATATCTTTTGAGCTTGTGGCTGGATTATACTGAATTTGACATATATTGTGCAGAATAATGTCCTAAACGACATATTTCAACAGCAGAAATCAGCTTGATGAAATTCATGAGTTAGTTCCACTCTGTATCAAAAACGCTTCAACTCGGTGAGATAAGCACGTTTTGAAAGAATGGCTATATCTTTTGAACCATTGGCCTGATTACACTGAATTTGACATATATTGTGCAAAATCATGTCCTAAACAACATATTTCAACAGCAGAAACCAGCTTGATGAAATTCATTAGTTATTTCAACTCTGTATCAAAAACGCTTCAACTTGGTAAGATGAGCATGTTTTGGACAAACGGCTGTATCTTTTGAACATGTTGATAGATTACATTGAATTTGACATATATTGTGCAGAATCATGTCCTTAACTACATATTTCAACAGCAGAAACCAGCTTGATGAAATTCATTAGTTATTTCCACTCTGTATCAAAAACGCTTCAACTCGGAGAGTTAAACCCATTTTGAACGAATGGCTATATCTTTTGAACCATTGGCCTGATTACACTGAATTTGACATATATTGAGCAGAATGATGTCCTAAACAACATATTTCAACAGCAGAAACCAGCTTGATGAAATTCATGAGTTATTTCCACTCTGTATCAAAAACGTTTCAACTCGGAGAGTTAAGCACTTTTTGAACGAACGGCAATATCTTTTGAACTTGTGGCTGGATTATACTCAATTTGACATATATTGTGCAGAATAATGTCCTAAATGACATATTTCAACAGCAGAAACCAGCTTGATGAAATTCATGAGTTAGTTCCACTCTGTATCAAAAACGCTTGAACTCGGTGAGATAAGCACTTTTTGAAAGAATGGCTATATCTTTTGAGCTTGTGGCTGGTTTACACTGAATTGACATATATTGTGCATATTCATGTCCTAAACAACATATTTCAACAGGAGAAACCAGCTTGATTAAATTCATGAGTTATTTCCACTCTGTATCAAAAACGCTTCAACTCGGTAAGATGAGCATGTTTTGGACAAACGGCTGTATCTTTTGAATATGTTGATGGATAACATTGAATTTCACATATATTGTGCAGAATCATGTCCTTAACAACATATTTCAACAGCAGAAACCGGCTTGATGAAATT
Organism: Fistularia commersonii; assembly: GCF_037954325.1. Lineage (NCBI taxonomy): Eukaryota > Metazoa > Chordata > Actinopteri > Syngnathiformes > Fistulariidae > Fistularia > Fistularia commersonii. The sequence goes on from NC_141302.1 coordinate 17,657,959, forward strand.
CATGAGTTATTTCCACTCTGTATCAAAAACGCTTGAACTCGGACAGATAAGCCCATTTTGAACGAATGGCTATATCTTTTGAACCATTGGCCTGATTACACTGAATTTGACATATATTGAGCAGAATGATGTCCTAAACAACATATTTTAACAGCAGAAACCAGCTTGATGAAATTCATTAATTATTTCCACTCTGTATCAAAAACGCTTCAACTCGGAGAGTTAAGCACTTTTTGAACGAACGGCAATATCTTTTGAACTTGTGGCTGGATTATACTGAATTTGACATATATTGTGCAGAATAATGTCCTAAACGACATATTTCAACAGCAGAAACCAGCTTGATTAAATTCATGAGTTAGTTCCACTCTGTGTCAAAAACGCTTCAACTCGGTGAGATAAGCACGTTTTGAAAGAATGGCTATATCTTTTGAGCTTGTTGCTGGTTTACACTGAATTTGACATATATTGTGCATATTCATGTCCTAAACAACATATTTCAACAGCAGAAACCAGCTTGATGAAATTCATGAGTTATTTCCATTCTCTATCAAAAATGCTTCAACTCGGAATGACATGCACGTTTTGAAAGAATTGCTATATCTTTTGAATTTGTTGCTGGATTACACTGAATTTGACATATAATGTGAAGAATGATGTCCTAAACAACATATTTTAACAGCAGAAACCAGCTTGATGAAATTCATTAGTTATTTCCACTCTATCAAAAACGCTTGAACTCGGTGAGATAAGCCCTTTTTTGAACGAATGGCTATATCTTTAAAGCTTGTGGCTGAATTACATAGAATTTGACATATATTGTGCATATTCATGTCCTAAAAAACATATTTCAACAGTAGAAACCAGCTTGATTTAATTAATGAGTTATTTCCACTCTGTATAAAAAACGCTTCAACTCGGTAAGATGAGCATGTTTTGGACAAAAGGCTGTATCTTTTGAACATGTTGATGGATTACATTGAATTTGACATATATTGTGCAGAATCATGTCCTTAACAACATATTTCAACAGCAGAAACCTGCTTGATGAAATTCACGAGTTAGTTCCACTCTGTATCGAAAATGCTTCAACTCGGAGATATAAGTACATTTTGAACGAATGGCTATATCTTTTGAATTTGTATCTGGATCACACTGAATTTGACGTATATTGTGCAGAATCATGTCCTAAACAACATATTTCAACAGCAGAAACCAGCTTGATGAAATTCATGAGTTAGTTCCTCTCGGAATCAAAAATGCTTCAACTCGGAGAGATAAGCACGTTTTGAACAAATGGCTATATCTTTTGAACTAATGGCTGGATTACACTGAATTTGACATATATTGTGCATATTCATGTCCTAAACAACATATTTCAACAGCAGAAACCTGCTTGATGAAATTCATTATTTCCACTCTGTATCAAAAACGCTTGAACTCGGTGAGATAAACACTTTTCGAACGAATGGCTATATCTTTTGAACTTGTGGCTGGATCATATTGAATTTGACATGTATTGTGCAGAATCATGTCCTTAACAACATATTTCAACAGCAGAAACCAGCTTGATGAAATTCATGAGTTATTTCCATTCTCTATCAAAAATGCTTCAACTCGGAAAGACAAGCACGTTTTGAAAGAATGGCTATATCTTTGGAATTTGTTGCTGGATTACACTGAATTTGCCATATAATGTGAAGAATGATGTCCTAAACAACATATTTTAACAGCAGAAACCAGCTTGATGAAATTCATTAGTTATTTCCACTATGTATCAAAAACGCTTCAACTCGGTGAGATAAGCACTTTTAAAATGAACGGCTATATCTTTTGAACATGTTGATGGATTACACTGAATTTGACATATATTGTGCAGAATCATGTCCTAAACAACATATTCCAAAAGCAGAAACCAGCTTGATGAAATTCATGAGTAATTTCCACTCTGTATCAAAAACGCTTCAACTCGGTTAGATAAGCCCTTTTTTGAACGAATGGCTATATCTTTTGAGCTTGTGGCTGGATTACACAGAATTTGACATATATTGTGCATATTCATGTCCTAAAAAACATATTTCAACAGTAGAAACCAACTTGATGAAATTCATGAGTTATTTCCACTCTGTATCAAAAACGCTTCAACTCGGAGAGTTAAGCACTTTTTGAACGAACGGCAATAACTTTTGAACTTGTGGCTGGATTATACTGAATTTGACATATATTGTGCAGAATAATGTCCTAAACGACATATTTCAACAGCAGAAATCAGCTTGATGAAATTCATGAGTTAGTTCCACTCTGTATCAAAAACGCTTCAACTCGGTGAGATAAGCACGTTTTGAAAGAATGGCTATATCTTTTGAGCTTGTGGCTGGTTTACATTGAATTTGACATACATTGTGCATATTCATGTCCTAAAGAACATATTTCAACAGCATAAACCAGCTTGATGAAATTCATGAGTTATTTCCACTCTGTATCAAAAACGCTTCAACTCGGTAAGATGAGCATGTTTTGGACAAACGGCTGTATCTTTTGAACATGTTGATGGATTACATTGAATTTGACATATATTGTGCAGATTCATGTCCTTAACAACGTATTTCAACAGCAGACACCAGCTTGATGAAATTCATGAGTTATTTCCACTCTGTATCAAAAACGCTTGAACTCGGACAGATAAGCCCATTTTGAACGAATGGCTATATCTTTTGAACCATTGGCCTGATTACACTGAATTTGACATATATTGAGCAAAATCATGTCCTAAACAACATATTTCAACAGTAGAAACCAGCTTGATGAAATTCATGAGTTAGTTCCACTCTGTATCAAAAACGCTTCAACTCGGTGAGATTAGCAGTTTTTGAACGAACGGCTATATCTTTTGAACTTGTGGCTGGATTACACTGAATTTGACGTATATTGTGCAGAATAATGTCCTAAACGACATATTTCAACAGCAGAAACCAGTTTTATGAAATACATTATTTTCACTCTGTATCAAAAACGCTTCAACTCGGTGAGATAAGCACTTTTTGAACGAATGGCTACATCTTTTGAACTTGTGGCTGGATTACATTGAATTTGACATATATTGTGCAGAATCATGTCCTTAACAACATATATCAACAGCAGAAACCAGCTTGATGAAATTCATGAGTTATATCCATTCTCTATCAAAAATGCTTCAACTCGGAAAGACAAGCACGTTTTGAAAGAATGGCTATATCTTTTGAATTTGTTGCTGGATTACACTGAATTTGACATATATTGTGAAGAATCATGTCCTAAACAACATATTTCAACAGCAGAAACCTGCTTGATGAAATTCACGAGTTAGTTCCACTCTGTATCGAAAATGCTTCAACTCGGAGATATAAGTACATTTTGAACGAATGGCTATATCTTTTGAATTTGTGTCTGGATCACACTGAATTTGACGTATATTGTGCAGAATCATGTCCTAAACAACATATTTCAACAGCAGAAACCAGCTTGATGAAATTCATGAGTTAGTTCCTCTCGGAATCAAAAATGCTTCAACTCGGAGAGATAAGCACGTTTTGAACAAATGGCTATATCTTTTGAACTTGTGGCTGGATTACACTGAATTTGACATATATTGTGCATATTCATGTCCTAAACAACATATTTCAACAGCAGAAACCTGCTTGATGAAATTCATTATTTCCACTCTGTATCAAAAACGCTTGAACTCGGTGAGATAAACACTTTTCGAACGAATGGCTATATCTTTTGAACTTGTGGCTGGATTATATTGAATTTGACATGTATTGTGCAGAATCATGTCCTTAACAACATATTTCAACAGCAGAAACCAGCTTGATGAAATTCATGAGTTATTTCCATTCTGTATCAAAAACGCTTGAACTCGGACAGATAAGCCCATTTTGAACGAATGGCTATATCTTTTGAACCATTGGCCTGATTACACTGAATTTGACATATATTGAGCAAAATCATGTCCTAAACAACATATTTCAACAGTAGAAACCAGCTTGATCAAATTCATGAGTTAGTTCCACTCTGTATCAAAAACGCTTCAACTCGGTGAGATTAGCAGTTTTTGAACGAACGGCTATATCTTTTGAACTTGTGGCTGGATTACACTGAATTTGACGTATATTGTGCAGAATAATGTCCTAAACGACATATTTCAACAGCAGAAACCAGTTTTATGAAATACATTATTTTCACTCTGTATCAAAAACGCTTCAACTCGGTGAGATAAGCACTTTTTGAACGAATGGCTACATCTTTTGAACTTGTGGCTGGATTACATTGAATTTGACATATATTGTGCAGAATCATGTCCTTAACAACATATTTCAACAGCAGAAACCAGCTTGATGAAATTCATGAGTTATATCCATTCTCTATCAAAAATGCTTCAACTCGGAAAGACAAGCACGTTTTGAAAGAATGGCTATATCTTTTGAATTTGTTGCTGGATTACACTGAATTTGACATATATTGTGAAGAATCATGTCCTAAACAACATATTTCAACAGCAGAAACCTGCTTGATGAAATTCACGAGTTAGTTCCACTCTGTATCGAAAATGCTTCAACTCGGAGATATAAGTACATTTTGAACGAATGGCTATATCTTTTGAATTTGTGTCTGGATCACACTGAATTTGACGTATATTGTGCAGAATCATGTCCTAAACAACATATTTCAACAGCAGAAACCAGCTTGATGAAATTCATGAGTTAGTTCCTCTCGGAATCAAAAATGCTTCAACTCGGAGAGATAAGCACGTTTTGAACAAATGGCTATATCTTTTGAACTTGTGGCTGGATTACACTGAATTTGACATATATTGTGCATATTCATGTCCTAAACAACATATTTCAACAGCAGAAACCTGCTTGATGAAATTCATTATTTCCACTCTGTATCAAAAACGCTTGAACTCGGTGAGATAAACACTTTTCGAACGAATGGCTATATCTTTTGAACTTGTGGCTGGATTATATTGAATTTGACATGTATTGTGCAGAATCATGTCCTTAACAACATATTTCAACAGCAGAAACCAGCTTGATGAAATTCATGAGTTATTTCCATTCTGTATCAAAAACGCTTGAACTCGGACAGATAAGCCCATTTTGAACGAATGGCTATATCTTTTGAACCATTGGCCTGATTACACTGAATTTGACATATATTGAGCAAAATCATGTCCTAAACAACATATTTCAACAGTAGAAACCAGCTTGATCAAATTCATGAGTTAGTTCCACTCTGTATCAAAAACGCTTCAACTCGGTGAGATTAGCAGTTTTTGAACGAACGGCTATATCTTTTGAACTTGTGGCTGGATTACACTGAATTTGACGTATATTGTGCAGAATAATGTCCTAAACGACATATTTCAACAGCAGAAACCAGTTTTATGAAATACATTATTTTCACTCTGTATCAAAAACGCTTCAACTCGGTGAGATAAGCACTTTTTGAACGAATGACTACATCTTTTGAACTTGTGGCTGGATTACATTGAATTTGACATATATTGTGCAGAATCATGTCCTTAACAACATATTTCAACAGCAGAAACCAGCTTGATGAAATTCATGAGTTATATCCATTCTCTATCAAAAATGCTTCAACTCGGAAAGACAATCACGTTTTGAAAGAATGGCTATATCTTTTGAATTTGTTGCTGGATTACACTGAATTTGACATATATTGTGAAGAATCATGTCCTAAACAACATATTTCAACAGCAGAAACCTGCTTGATGAAATTCACGAGTTAGTTCCACTCTGTATCGAAAATGCTTCAACTCGGAGATATAAGTACATTTTGAACGAATGGCTATATCTTTTGAATTTGTGTCTGGATCACACTGAATTTGACGTATATTGTGCAGAATCATGTCCTAAACAACATATTTCAACAGCAGAAACCAGCTTGATGAAATTCATGAGTTAGTTCCTCTCGGAATCAAAAATGCTTCAACTCGGAGAGATAAGCACGTTTTGAACAAATGGCTATATCTTTTGAACTTGTGGCTGGATTACACTGAATTTGACATATATTGTGCATATTCATGTCCTAAACAACATATTTCAACAGCAGAAACCTGCTTGATGAAATTCATTATTTCCACTCTGTATCAAAAACGCTTGAACTCGGTGAGATAAACACTTTTCGAACGAATGGCTATATCTTTTGAACTTGTGGCTGGATTATATTGAATTTGACATGTATTGTGCAGAATCATGTCCTTAACAACATATTTCAACAGCAGAAACCAGCTTGATGAAATTCATGAGTTATTTCCATTCTCTATCAAAAATGCTTCAACTCGGAAAGACAAGCACGTTTTGAAAGAATGGCTATATCTTTGGAATTTGTTGCTGGATTACACTGAATTTGACATATAATGTGAAGAATGATGTCCTAAACAACATATTTTAACAGCAGAAACCAGCTTGATGAAATTCATTAGTTATTTCCACTATGTATCAAAAACGCTTCAACTCGGTGAGATAAGCACTTTTAAAATGAACGGCTATATCTTTTGAACATGTTGATGGATTACACTGAATTTGACATATATTGTGCAGAATCATGTCCTAAACAACATATTCCAAAAGCAGAAACCAGCTTGATGAAATTTATGAGTAATTTCCACTCTGTATCAAAAACGCTTCAACTCGGTTAGATAAGCCCTTTTTTGAACGAATGGCTATATCTTTTGAGCTTGTGGCTGGATTACACAGAATTTGACATATATTGTGCATATTCATGTCCTAAAAAACATATTTCAACAGTAGAAACCAACTTGATGAAATTCAGGAGTTATTTCCACTCTGTATCAAAAACGCTTCAACTCGGAGAGTTAAGCACTTTTTGAACGAACGGCAATAACTTTTGAACTTGTGGCTGGATTATACTGAATTTGACATATATTGTGCAGAATAATGTCCTAAACGACATATTTCAACAGCAATAACCAGCTTGATGAAATTCATGAGTTATTTCCACTCTGTATCAAAAACGCTTCAACTCGGTGAGATAAGCACGTTTTGAAAGAATGGCTATATCTTTTGAGCTTGTGGCTGGTTTACATTGAATTTGACATATATTGTGCATATTCATGTCCTAAAGAACATATTTCAACAGCAGAAACCAGCTTGATGAAATTCATGAGTTATTTCCACTCTGTATCAAAAACGCTTCAACTCGGTAAGATGAGCATGTTTTGGACAAACGGCTGTATCTTTTGAACATGTTGATGGATTACATTGAATTTGACATATATTGTGCAGATTCATGTCCTTAACAACGTATTTCAACAGCAGACACCAGCTTGATGAAATTCATGAGTTATTTCCACTCTGTATCAAAAACGCTTGAACTCGGACAGATAAGCCCATTTTGAACGAATGGCTATATCTTTTGAACCATTGGCCTGATTACACTGAATTTGACATATATTGAGCAAAATCATGTCCTAAACAACATATTTCAACAGCAGAAACCAGCTTGATGAAATTCATGAGTTATTTCCACTCCGTTCAAAAACTGCTTATCTAACCGAGTTGAAGCGTTTTTGATACAAACGGCTATATCTTTTGAACTTGTGGCTGGATTACACTGAATTTGACGTATATTGTGCAGAATAATGTCCTAAACGACATATTTCAACAGCAGAAACCAGTTTTATGAAATACATTATTTTCACTCTGTATCAAAAACGCTTCAACTCGGTGAGATAAGCACTTTTTGAACGAATGGCTACATCTTTTGAACTTGTGGCTGGATTACATTGAATTTGACATATATTGTGCAGAATCATGTCCTTAACAACATATTTCAACAGCAGAAACCAGCTTGATGAAATTCATGAGTTATATCCATTCTCTATCAAAAATGCTTCAACTCGGAAAGACAAGCACGTTTTGAAAGAATGGCTATATCTTTTGAATTTGTTGCTGGATTACACTGAATTTGACATATATTGTGAAGAATCATGTCCTAAACAACATATTTCAACAGCAGAAACCTGCTTGATGAAATTCACGAGTTAGTTCCACTCTGTATCGAAAATGCTTCAACTCGGAGATATAAGTACATTTTGAACGAATGGCTATATCTTTTGAATTTGTGTCTGGATCACACTGAATTTGACGTATATTGTGCAGAATCATGTCCTAAACAACATATTTCAACAGCAGAAACCAGCTTGATGAAATTCATGAGTTAGTTCCTCTCGGAATCAAAAATGCTTCAACTCGGAGAGATAAGCACGTTTTGAACAAATGGCTATATCTTTTGAACTAATGGCTGGATTACACTGAATTTGACATATATTGTGCATATTCATGTCCTAAACAACATATTTCAACAGCAGAAACCTGCTTGATGAAATTCATTATTTCCACTCTGTATCAAAAACGCTTGAACTCGGTGAGATAAACACTTTTCGAACGAATGGCTATATCTTTTGAACTTGTGGCTGGATCATATTGAATTTGACATGTATTGTGCAGAATCATGTCCTTAACAACATATTTCAACAGCAGAAACCAGCTTGATGAAATTCATGAGTTATTTCCATTCTCTATCAAAAATGCTTCAACTCGGAAAGACAAGCACGTTTTGAAAGAATGGCTATATCTTTGGAATTTGTTGCTGGATTACACTGAATTTGCCATATAATGTGAAGAATGATGTCCTAAACAACATATTTTAACAGCAGAAACCAGCTTGATGAAATTCATTAGTTATTTCCACTATGTATCAAAAACGCTTCAACTCGGTGAGATAAGCACTTTTAAAATGAACGGCTATATCTTTTGAACATGTTGATGGATTACACTGAATTTGACATATATTGTGCAGAATCATGTCCTAAACAACATATTCCAAAAGCAGAAACCAGCTTGATGAAATTTATGAGTAATTTCCACTCTGTATCAAAAACGCTTCAACTCGGTTAGATAAGCCCTTTTTTGAACGAATGGCTATATCTTTTGAGCTTGTGGCTGGATTACACAGAATTTGACATATATTGTGCATATTCATGTCCTAAAAAACATATTTCAACAGTAGAAACCAACTTGATGAAATTCATGAGTTATTTCCACTCTGTATCAAAAACGCTTCAACTCGGAGAGTTAAGCACTTTTTGAACGAACGGCAATAACTTTTGAACTTGTGGCTGGATTATACTGAATTTGAAATATATTGTGCAGAATAATGTCCTAAACGACATATTTCAACAGCAGAAATCAGCTTGATGAAATTCATGAGTTAGTTCCACTCTGTATCAAAAACGCTTCAACTCGGTGAGATAAGCACGTTTTGAAAGAATGGCTATATCTTTTGAGCTTGTGGCTGGTTTACATTGAATTTGACATATATTGTGCATATTCATGTCCTAAAGAACATATTTCAACAGCAGAAACCAGCTTGATGAAATTCATGAGTTATTTCCACTCTGTATCAAAAACGCTTCAACTCGGTAAGATGAGCATGTTTTGGACAAACGGCTGTATCTTTTGAACATGTTGATGGATTACATTGAATTTGACATATATTGTGCAGATTCATGTCCTTAACAACGTATTTCAACAGCAGACACCAGCTTGATGAAATTCATGAGTTATTTCCACTCTGTATCAAAAACGCTTCAACTCGGACAGATAAGCCCATTTTGAACGAATGGCTATATCTTTTGAACCATTGGCCTGATTACACTGAATTTGACATATATTGAGCAAAATCATGTCCTAAACAACATATCTCAACAGTAGAAACCAGCTTGATCAAATTCATGAGTTAGTTCCACTCTGTATCAAAAACGCTTCAACTCGGTGAGATTAGCAGTTTTTGAAAGAACGGCTATATGTTTTGAACTTGTGGCTGGATTACACTGAATTTGACGTATATTGTGCAGAATAATGTCCTAAACGACATATTTCAACAGCAGAAACCAGTTTTATGAAATACATTATTTTCACTCTGTATCAAAAACGCTTCAACTCGGTGAGATAAGCACTTTTTGAACGAATGGCTACATCTTTTGAACTTGTGGCTGGATTACATTGAATTTGACATATATTGTGCAGAATCATGTCCTTAACAACATATTTCAACAGCAGAAACCAGCTTGATGAAATTCATGAGTTATATCCATTCTCTATCAAAAATGCTTCAACTCGGAAAGACAAGCACGTTTTGAAAGAATGGCTATATCTTTTGAATTTGTTGCTGGATTACACTGAATTTGACATATATTGTGAAGAATCATGTCCTAAACAACATATTTCAACAGCAGAAACCTGCTTGATGAAATTCACGAGTTAGTTCCACTCTGTATCGAAAATGCTTCAACTCGGAGATATAAGTACATTTTGAACGAATGGCTATATCTTTTGAATTTGTGTCTGGATCACACTGAATTTGACGTATATTGTGCAGAATCATGTCCTAAACAACATATTTCAACAGCAGAAACCTGCTTGATGAAATTCATTATTTCCACTCTGTATCAAAAACGCTTGAACTCGGTGAGATAAACACTTTTCGAACGAATGGCTATATCTTTTGAACTTGTGGCTGGATTATATTGAATTTGACATGTATTGTGCAGAATCATGTCCTTAACAACATATTTCAACAGCAGAAACCAGCTTGATGAAATTCATGAGTTATTTCCATTCTCTATCAAAAATGCTTCAACTCGGAAAGACAAGCACGTTTTGAAAGAATGGCTATATCTTTGGAATTTGTTGCTGGATTACACTGAATTTGACATATAATGTGAAGAATGATGTCCTAAACAACATATTTTAACAGCAGAAACCAGCTTGATGAAATTCATTAGTTATTTCCACTATGTATCAAAAACGCTTCAACTCGTTGAGATAAGCACTTTTAAAATGAACGGCTATATCTTTTGAACATGTTGATGGATTACACTGAATTTGACATATATTGTGCAGAATCATGTCCTAAACAACATATTCCAAAAGCAGAAACCAGCTTGATGAAATTTATGAGTAATTTCCACTCTGTATCAAAAACGCTTCAACTCGGTTAGATAAGCCCTTTTTTGAACGAATGGCTATATCTTTTGAGCTTGTGGCTGGATTACACAGAATTTGACATATATTGTGCATATTCATGTCCTAAAAAACATATTTCAACAGTAGAAACCAATTTGATGAAATTCATGAGTTATTTCCACTCTGTATCAAAAACGCTTCAACTCGGAGAGTTAAGCACTTTTTGAACGAACGGCAATAACTTTTGAACTTGAGGCTGGATTATACTGAATTTGACATATATTGTGCAGAATAATGTCCTAAACGACATATTTCAACAGCAGAAACCAGCTTGATGAAATTCATGAGTTATTTCCACTCTGTATCAAAAATGCTTCAACTCGGTGAGATAAGCACGTTTTGAAAGAATGGCTATATCTTTTGAGCTTGTGGCTGGTTTACATTGAATTTGACATATATTGTGCATATTCATGTCCTAAAGAACATATTTCAACAGCAGAAACCAGCTTGATGAAATTCATGAGTTATTTCCACTCTGTATCAAAAACGCTTCAACTCGGTAAGATGAGCATGTTTTGGACAAACGGCTGTATCTTTTGAACATGTTGATGGATTACATTGAATTTGACATATATTGTGCAGATTCATGTCCTTAACAACGTATTTCAACAGCAGACACCAGCTTGATGAAATTCATGAGTTATTTCCACTCTGTATCAAAAACGCTTGAACTCGGACAGATAAGCCCATTTTGAACGAATGGCTATATCTTTTGAACCATTGGCCTGATTACACTGAATTTGACATATATTGAGCAAAATCATGTCCTAAACAACATATTTCAACAGCAGAAACCAGCTTGATGAAATTCATGAGTTATTTCCACTCTGTATCAAAAACGCTTCAACTCGGTGAGATAAGCAGTTTTTGAACGAACGGCTATATCTTTTGAACTTGTGGCTGAATTACACTGAATTTGACGTATATTGTGCAGAATAATGTCCTAAACGACATATTTCAACAGCAGAAACCAGTTTTATGAAATACATTATTTTCACTCTGTATCAAAAACGCTTCAACTCGGTGAGATAAGCACTTTTTGAACGAATGGCTACATCTTTTGAACTTGTGGCTGGATTACATTGAATTTGACATATATTGTGCAGAATCATGTCCTTAACAACATATTTCAACAGCAGAAACCAGCTTGATGAAATTCATGAGTTATATCCATTCTCTATCAAAAATGCTTCAACTCGGAAAGACAAGCACGTTTTGAAAGAATGGCTATATCTTTTGAATTTGTTGCTGGATTACACTGAATTTGACATATATTGTGAAGAATCATGTCCTAAACAACATATTTCAACAGCAGAAACCTGCTTGATGAAATTCACGAGTTAGTTCCACTCTGTATCGAAAATGCTTCAACTCGGAGATATAAGTACATTTTAAACGAATGGCTATATCTTTTGAATTTGTGTCTGGATCACACTGAATTTGACGTATATTGTGCAGAATCATGTCCTAAACAACATATTTCAACAGCAGAAACCAGCTTGATGAAATTCATGAGTTACTTCCTCGCGGAATCAAAAATGCTTCAACTCGGAGAGATAAGCACGTTTTGAACAAATGGCTATATCTTTTGAACTAATGGCTGGATTACACTGAATTTGACATATATTGTGCATATTCATGTCCTAAACAACATATTTCAACAGCAGAAACCTGCTTGATGAAATTCATTATTTCCACTCTGTATCAAAAACGCTTGAACTCGGTGAGATAAACACTTTTCGAACGAATGGCTATATCTTTTGAACTTGTGGCTGGATCATATTGAATTTGACATGTATTGTGCAGAATCATGTCCTTAACAACATATTTCAACAGCAGAAACCAGCTTGATGAAATTCATGAGTTATTTCCATTCTCTATCAAAAATGCTTCAACTCGGAAAGACAAGCACGTTTTGAAAGAATGGCTATATCTTTGGAATTTGTTGCTGGATTACACTGAATTTGCCATATAATGTGAAGAATGATGTCCTAAACAACATATTTTAACAGCAGAAACCAGCTTGATGAAATTCATTAGTTATTTCCACTATGTATCAAAAACGCTTCAACTCGGTGAGATAAGCACTTTTAAAATGAACGGCTATATCTTTTGAACATGTTGATGGATTACACTGAATTTGACATATATTGTGCAGAATCATGTCCTAAACAACATATTCCAAAAGCAGAAACCAGCTTGATGAAATTTATGAGTAATTTCCACTCTGTATCATAAACGCTTCAACTCGGTTAGATAAGCCCTTTTTTGAACGAATGGGTATATCTTTTGAGCTTGTGGCTGGATTACACAGAATTTGACATATATTGTGCATATTCATGTCCTAAAAAACATATTTCAACAGTAGAAACCAACTTGATGAAATTCATGAGTTATTTCCACTCTGTATCAAAAACGCTTCAACTCGGAGAGTTAAGCACTTTTTGAACGAACGGCAATAACTTTTGAACTTGTGGCTGGATTATACTGAATTTGACATATATTGTGCAGAATAATGTCCTAAACGACATATTTCAACAGCAGAAATCAGCTTGATGAAATTCATGAGTTAGTTCCACTCTGTATCAAAAACGCTTCAACTCGGTGAGATAAGCACGTTTTGAAAGAATGGCTATATCTTTTGAGCTTGTGGCTGGTTTACATTGAATTTGACATATATTGTGCATATTCATGTCCTAAAGAACATATTTCAACAGCAGAAACCAGCTTGATGAAATTCATGAGTTATTTCCACTCTGTATCAAAAACGCTTCAACTCGGTAAGATGAGCATGTTTTGGACAAACGGCTGTATCTTTTGAACATGTTGATGGATTACATTGAATTTGACATATATTGTGCAGATTCATGTCCTTAACAACGTATTTCAACAGCAGACACCAGCTTGATGAAATTCATGAGTTATTTCCACTCTGTATCAAAAACGCTTCAACTCGGTGAGATAAGCAGTTTTTGAACGAACGGCTATATCTTTTGAACTTGTGGCTGGATTACACTGAATTTGACGTATATTGTGCAGAATAATGTCCTAAACGACATATTTCAACAGCAGAAACCAGTTTTATGAAATACATTATTTTCACTCTGTATCAAAAACGCTTCAACTCGGTGAGATAAGCACTTTTTGAACGAATGGCTACATCTTTTGAACTTGTGGCTGGATTACATTGAATTTGACATATATTGTGCAGAATCATGTCCTTAACAACATATTTCAACAGCAGAAACCAGCTTGATGAAATTCATGAGTTATATCCATTCTCTATCAAAAATGCTTCAACTCGGAAAGACAAGCACGTTTTGAAAGAATGGCTATATCTTTTGAATTTGTTGCTGGATTACACTGAATTTGACATATATTGTGAAGAATCATGTCCTAAACAACATATTTCAACAGCAGAAACCTGCTTGATGAAATTCACGAGTTAGTTCCACTCTGTATCGAAAATGCTTCAACTCGGAGATATAAGTACATTTTGAACGAATGGCTATATCTTTTGAATTTGTGTCTGGATCACACTGAATTTGACGTATATTGTGCAGAATCATGTCCTAAACAACATATTTCAACAGCAGAAACCAGCTTGATGAAATTCATGAGTTAGTTCCTCTCGGAATCAAAAATGCTTCAACTCGGAGAGATAAGCACGTTTTGAACAAATGGCTATATCTTTTGAACTTGTGGCTGGATTACACTGAATTTGACATATATTGTGCATATTCATGTCCTAAACAACATATTTCAACAGCAGAAACCTGCTTGATGAAATTCATTATTTCCACTCTGTATCAAAAACGCTTGAACTCGGTGAGATAAACACTTTTCGAACGAATGGCTATATCTTTTGAACTTGTGGCTGGATTATATTGAATTTGACATGTATTGTGCAGAATCATGTCCTTAACAACATATTTCAACAGCAGAAACCAGCTTGATGAAATTCATGAGTTATTTCCATTCTCTATCAAAAATGCTTCAACTCGGAAAGACAAGCACGTTTTGAAAGAATGGCTATATCTTTGGAATTTGTTGCTGGATTACACTGAATTTGCCATATAATGTGAAGAATGATGTCCTAAACAACATATTGTAACAGCAGAAACCAGCTTGATGAAATTCATTAGTTATTTCCACTATGTATCAAAAACGCTTCAACTCGGTGAGATAAGCACTTTTAAAATGAACGGCTATATCTTTTGAACATGTTGATGGATTACACTGAATTTGACATATATTGTGCAGAATCATGTCCTAAACAACATATTCCAAAAGCAGAAACCAGCTTGATGAAATTTATGAGTAATTTCCACTCTGTATCAAAAACGCTTCAACTCGGTTAGATAAGCCCTTTTTTGAACGAATGGCTATATCTTTTGAGCTTGTGGCTGGATTACACAGAATTTGACATATATTGTGCATATTCATGTCCTAAAAAACATATTTCAACAGTAGAAACCAACTTGATGAAATTCATGAGTTATTTCCACTCTGTATCAAAAACGCTTCAACTCGGAGAGTTAAGCACTTTTTGAACGAACGGCAATAACTTTTGAACTTGTGGCTGGATTATACTGAATTTGACATATATTGTGCAGAATAATGTCCTAAACGACATATTTCAACAGCAGAAACCAGCTTGATGAAATTCATGAGTTAGTTCCACTCTGTATCAAAAACGCTTCAACTCAGTGAGATAAGCACGTTTTGAAAGAATGGCTATATTCTTTGAGCTTGTGGCTGGATTACACTGAATTTGACATATATTGTGCATATTCATGTCCTAAACAACATATTTCAACAGCAGAAACCAGCTTGATGAAATTCATGAGTTATTTCCACTCTGTATCAAAAACGCTTCAACTCGGTAAGATGAGCATGTTTTGGACAAACGGCTGTATCTTTTGAACATGTTGATGGATTACATTGAATTTGACATATATATTGCAGAATCATGTCCTTAACAACATATTTCAACAGCAGAAACCAGCTTGATGAAATTCATGAGTTATTTCCACTCTGTATCAAAAACGCTTGAACTCGGAGAGTTAAGCCCTTTTTGAACGAACGGCAATATCTTTTGAACTTGTGGCTGGATTATACTGAATTTGACATATATTGTGCAGAATAAAATCCTAAACGACATATTTCAACAGGAGAAACCAGCTTGATGAAATTCATGAGTTATTTCAACTCTCTATCAAAAATGCTTCAACTCGGAGAGATAAGCACTTTTGAAAGAATGGCTATATCTTTTGAACTTGTGGCTGGATTACACTGAATTTGACATATATTGTGAAGAATCATGTCTTAAACAACATATTTCAACAGCAGAAACCAGCTCGATGAAATTCATGCGCTATTTCCACTCTGTATAAAAAACGCTTCAACTCGGTAAGATGAGCATGTTTTGAACAAACGGCTGTATCTTTTGAACATGTTGATGGATTACATTGAATTTGACATATATTGTGCAGAATGATGTCCTAACCAACATATTTCAACAGCAGAAACCAGCTTGATGAAATTCATTAGTTAGTTCCACGCTGTATCAAAAACGCTTCAACTCGGTGACATTAGTACTTTTTGAACGAATGGCTATATCTTTTGAGCTTGTGGTTGGAATACACTGAATTTGACATATATTTTGCAGATTCATGTCCTAAACAATATATTTAAACAGCAGGAACCAGCTTGATGAAATTCATTAGTTATTTCCACTCTGTATCAAAAACGCTTGAACTCGGACAGACAAGCCCATTTTGAACGAATGGCTATATCTTTTGAACCATTGGCCAGATTACACTGAATTTGACATATATTGTGCAGAATCATGTCCTACACAACATATTTCAACAGCAGAAACCAGCTTGATGAAATTCATAAGTTAGTTCCACTCTGTATCAAAAACGCTTCAACTCGGTGAGAAAAGCACGTTTTGAAAGAAAGGCTATATCTTTGGAATTTGTTACTGGATTACACTGAATTTGACATATATTGTGAAGAATCATGTCCTAAAAAACATATTTCAACAGCAGAAACCAGCTTGATGAAATTCATGAGTTATTTCCATTCTCTATCAAAAATGCTTCAACTCGGAAAGACAAGCACGTTTTGAAAGAATGGCTATATCTTTGGAATTTGTTGCTGGATTACACTGAATTTGACATATATTGTGAAGAATCATGTCCTAAAAAACATATTTCAACAGCAGAAACCTGCTTGATGAAATTCATGAGGTAGTTCCACTTTGTATCAAAAATGCTTCAACTCGGAGATATAAGTATATTTTGAATGAATGGCTATATCTTTGGAATTTGTTGCTGGATTACACTGAATTTGACATATATTGTGAAGAATCATGTCCTAAACAACATATTTCAACAGCAGAAACCTGCTTGATGAAATTCATGAGGTAGTTCCACTTTGTATCAAAAATGCTTCAACTCGGAGATATAAGTATATTTTGAACGAATGGCTATATCTTTTGAATTTGTGGCTGGATCACACTGAATTTGACGTATATTGTGCAGAATCATGTCCTAAACGACATATTTCAACAGCAGAAACCAGCTTGATGAAATTCATGAGTTAGTTCCACTCTGTATCAAAAACGCTTCAACTCGGTGAGATAAGCACGTTTTGAAAGAATGGCTATATCTTTTGAACTTGTGGCTGGATTACACTGAATTTGACATATATTGTGCATATTCATGTCCTAAACAACATATTTAAACAGCAGAAACCAGCTTGATGAAATTCATGAGTTATTTCCACTATGTATCAAAAACGCTTCAACTCGGTGAGATAAGCACTTTTAAAATGAACGGCTATATCTTTTGAACATGTTGATGGATTACACTGAATTTGATATATATTGTGCAAAATCATGTCCTAAACAACATATTTCAAAAGCAGAAACCAGCTTGATGAAATTTATGAGTAATTTCCACTTTGTATCAAAAACGCTTCAACTCGGTTAGATAAGCCCTTTTTTGAACGAATGGCTATATCTTTTGAGCTTGTGGCTGGATTACACTGAATTTGACATATATGGTGCATATTCATGTCCTAAAAAACATATTTCAACAGTAGAAACCAACTTGATGAAATTCATGAGTTATTTCCACTCTGTATCAAAAACGCTTGAACTCGGACAGATAAGCCCATTTTGAACGAATGGCTATATCTTTTGAACCATTGGCCTGATTACACTGAATTTGACATATATTGAGCAGAATCATGTCCTAAACCACATATTTCAACAACAGAAACCAGCTTGATGAAATTAATGAGTTATTTCCACTCTGTATCAAAAACGCTTCAACTCGGAGAGTTAAGCACTTTTTGAAAGAACGGCAATAACTTTTGAACTTGTGGCTGGATTATACTGAATTTGACATATATTGTGCAGAATAATGTCCTAAACGACATATTTCAACAGCAGAAACCAGCTTGATGAAATTCATGAGTTAGTTCCACTCTGTATCAAAAACGCTTCAACTCAGTGAGATAAGCACGTTTTGAAAGAATGGCTATATCTTTTGAGCTTGTGGCTGGATTACACTGAATTTGACATATATTGTGTATATTCATGTCCTAAACAACATATTTAAACAGCAGAAACCAGCTTGATGAAATTCATGAGTTATTTCCACTCTGTATCAAAAACGCTTCAACTCGGTAAGATGAGCATGTTTTGGACAAACGGCTGTATCTTTTGAACATGTTGATGGATTACATTGAATTTGACATATATATTGCAGAATCATGTCCTTACCAACATATTTCAACAGCAGAACCAGCTTGATGAAATTCATGAGTTATTTCCACTCTGTATCAAAAACGCTTCAACTCGGAGAGTTAAGCCCTTTTTGAACGAACGGCAATATCTTTTGAACTTGTGGCTGGATTATACTGAATTTGACATATATTGTGCAGAATAAAATCCTAAACGACATATTTCAATAGGAGAAACCAGCTTGATGAAATTCATGAGTTATTTCAACTCTCTATCAAAAATGCTTCAACTCAGAGAGATAAGCACTTTTGAAAGAATGGCTATATCTTTTGAACTTGTGGCTGGATTACAATGAATTTGACATATATTGTGAAGAATCATGTCTTAAACAACATATTTCAACAGCAGAAACCAGCTCGATGAAATTCATGCGCTATTTCCACTCTGTATAAAAAACACTTCAACTCGGTAAGATGAGCATGTTTTGAACAAACGGCTGTATCTTTTGAACATGTTGATGGATTACATTGAATTTGACATATATTGTGCAGAATGATGTCCTAACCAACATATTTCAACAGCAGAAACCAGCTTGATGAAATTCATTAGTTAGTTCCACGCTGTATCAAAAACGCTTCAACTCGGTGAGATTAGTACTTTTTGAACGAATGGCTATATCTTTTGAGCTTGTGGTTGGAATACACTGAATTTGACATATATTTTGCAGATTCATGTCCTAAACAATATATTTAAACAGCAGGAACCAGCCTGATGAAATTCATTAGTTATTTCCACTCTGTATCAAAAACGCTTGAACTCGGACAGACAAGCCCATTTTGAACGAATGGCTATATCTTTTGAACCATTGGCCCGATTACACTGAATTGGACATATATTGTGCAGAATCATGTCCTACACAACATATTTCAACAGCAGAAACCAGCTTGATGAAATTCATAAGTTAGTTCCACTCTGTATCAAAAACGCTTCAACTCGGTGAGATAAGCAGTTTGTGAACGAACGGCTATATCTTTTGAACTTGTGGCTGGATTACACTGAATTTGACGTATATTGTGCAGAATAATGTCCTAAACAACATGTTTCAACAGCAGAAACCAGCTTGATGAAATTCATTATTTCAACTCTGTATCAAAAACACTTCAAATCGGTGAGATAAGCACTATTTGAACGAATGGCTATATCTTTTGAACTTGTGGCTGGATTACATTGAATTAGACATATATTGTGCAGAATCATGTCCTAAACAACATGTTTCAACAGCAGAAACCAGCTTGATGAAATTCATTATTTCAACTCTGTATCAAAAACACTTCAAATCGGTGAGATAAGCACTATTTGAACGAATGGCTATATCTTTTGAACTTGTGGCTGGATTACATTGAATTTGACATATATTGTGAAGAATCATGTCCTAAAAAACATATTTCAACAGCAGAAACCTGCTTGATGAAATTCATGAGGTAGTTCCACTTTGTATCAAAAATGCTTCAACTCGGAGATATAAGTATATTTTGAACGAATGGCTATATCTTTTGAATTTGTGGCTGGATCACACTGAATTTGACGTATATTGTGCAGAATCATGTCCTAAACAACATATTTCAACAGCAGAAACCAGCGTGATGAAATTCAGGAGTAATTTCCACTCTGTATCAAAAACGGTTCAACTCGGAGAGAAAAGCACTTTTTGAACGAATGGCTATATCTTTTGAATTTGTGGCTGGCTTACACTGAATTTGACGTATAATGTCCAGAATTATGTCCTCAACAACATATTTCAACAGCAGAAACCAGCTTGATGAAATTCATGAGTTATTTCCACTCTGTATCAAAAACGCTTCAACTCGGAGAGTTAAGCACTTTTTGAACGAACAGCAATAACTTTGGAACTTGTGGCTGGATTATACTGAATTTGACATATATTGTGCAGAATGATGTCCTAAACAATATATTTAAACAGCAGGAACCAGCTTGATGAAATTCATTAGTTATTTCCACTCTGTATCAAAAACGCTTGAACTCGGACAGACAAGCCCATTTTGAACGAATGGCTATATCTTTTGAACCATTGGCCTGATTACACTGAATTTGACATATATTGTGCAGAATCATGTCCTAAACAACATATTTCAACAGCAGAAACCAGCTTGATGAAATTCATAAGTTAGTTCCACTCTGTATCAAAAACGCTTCAACTCGGTGAGATAAGCAGTTTTTGAACGAACGGCTATATCTTTTGAACTTGTGGCTGGATTACACTGAATTTGACGTATATTGTGCAGAATAATGTCCTAAACAACATGTTTCAACAGCAGAAACCAGCTTGATGAAATTCATTATTTCCACTATGTATCAAAAACACTTCAAATCGGTGAGATAAGCACTATTTGAACGAATGGCTATATCTTTTGAACTTGTGGCTGGATTACATTGAATTAGACATATATTGTGCAGAATCATGTCCTTAACAACATATTTCAACAGCAGAAACCAGCTTGATGAAATTCATGAGTTATTTCCATTCTCTATCAAAAATGCTTCAACTCGGAAAGACAAGCACGTTTTGAAAGAATGGCTATATCTTTGGAATTTGTTGCTGGATTACACTGAATTTGACATATATTGTGAAGAATCATGTCCTAAAAAACATATTTCAACAGCAGAAACCTGCTTGATGAAATTCATGAGGTAGTTCCACTTTGTATCAAAAATGCTTCAACTCGGAGATATAAGTATATTTTGAACGAATGGCTATATCTTTTGAATTTGTGGCTGGATCACACTGAATTTGACGTATATTGTGCAGAATCATGTCCTAAACAACATATTTCAACAGCAGAAACCAGCGTGATGAAATTCAGGAGTAATTTCCACTCTGTATCAAAAACGGTTCAACTCGGAGAGAAAAGCACTTTTTGAACGAATGGCTATATCTTTTGAATTTGTGGCTGGATTACACTGAATTTGACGTGTATTGTCCAGAATTATGTCCTCAACAACATATTTCAACAGCAGAAACCAGCTTGATAAAATTCATTAGTTATTTCCACTCTGTCTCAAAAACGCTTCAACTCCTTGAGATAAGCACTTTTTGAAAGAATGGCTATATCTTTTGAATTTTTGGCTGGATCACACTGAATTTGACATATATTGTGCAGAATCATGTCCTAAACAACATATTTCAACAGCAGAAACCAGCGTGATGAAATTCATGAGTTAGTTTCATTCTGTATCAAAAACGCTTCAACTCGGAGAGATAAGCACGTTTTGAAAGAATGGCTATATCTTTTGAGCTTGTGGCTGGATTACACTGAATTTGACATATATTGTGCAGAATCATGTTCTTAACAACATATTTCAACAGCAGAAACCAGCTTGATGAAATTCATGAGTAATTTCCACTCTGTATCAAAAACGCTTTAACTATGGGAAGATGAGCATGTTTTGAACAAATGGCTGTATCTTTTGAACATGTTGATGGATTACACTGAATTTGACATATATTGTGCAGAATCATGTCCTAAACAACATATTTCAAAAGCAGAAACCAGCTTGATGAAATTCATGAGTTATTTCCACTCTGTATCAAAAACCCTTCAACTCGTTTGACATAAGCACTTTTTTGAACGAATGGCTATATCTTTTGAGCTTGTGGCTGGATTACACAGAATTTGACATATATTGTGCATATTCATGTCCTAAAAAACATATTTCAACAGTAGAAACCAGCTTGATGAAATTCATGAGTTATTTCCACTCTGTATCAAAAACGCTTGAACTCGGACAGATAAGCCCATTTTGAACGAATGGCTATATCTTTTGAACCATTGGCCTGATTACACTGAATTAGACATATATTGAGCAGAATCATGTCCTAAACCACATATTTCAACAGCAGAAACCAGCTTGATGAAATTCATAAGTTAGTTCCACTCTGTATCAAAAACGCTTCAACTCGGTGAGATAAGCAGTTTTTGAACGAACGGCTATATCTTTTGAACTTGTGGCTGGATTACACTGAATTTGACGTATATTGTGCAGAATAATGTCCTAAACAACATATTTCAACAGCAGAAACCTGCTGGATGAAATTCATGAGGTAGTTCCACACTGTATCAAAAATGCTTCAACTTGGAAAGACAAGCACGTTTTGAAAGAATGGCTATATCTTTGGAATTTGTTGCTGGATTACACTGGATTTGACATATAATGTGAAGAATGATGTCCTAAACAACATATTTTAACAGCAGAAACCAGCTTGATGAAATTCATTAGTTATTTCCACTCTGTATCAAAAACACTTCAACTCGGTGAGATAAGCACTTATAAAATGAACTGCTATATCTTTTGAAACATGTTGATTGATTACACTGAATTTGACATATATTGTGCAGAATCATGTCCTAAACATCATATTTCAAAAGCAGAAACCAGCTTGATGAAATTCATGAGTTATTTCCACTCTGTATCAAAAACGCTTGAACTCGGTGAGATAAGCCCTTTTTTGAACGAATGGCTATATCTTTTGAGCTTGTGGCTGGATTACACAGAATTTGACATATATTGTGCAGAATAAAATCCTAAACGACATATTTCAACAGGAGAAACCAGCTTGATGAAATTCATGAGTTATTTCAACTCTCTATCAAAAATGCTTCAACTCGGAGAGATAAGCACTTTTGAAAGAATGGCTATATCTTTTGAACTTGTGGCTGGATTACACTGAATTTGACATATATTGTGAAGAATCATGTCTTAAACAACATATTTCAACAGCAGAAACCAGCTCGATGAAATTCATGCGCTATTTCCACTCTGTATAAAAAACGCTTCAACTCGGTAAGATGAGCATGTTTTGAACAAACGGCTGTATCTTTTGAACATGTTGATGGATTACATTGAATTTGACATATATTGTGCAGAATGATGTCCTAACCAACATATTTCAACAGCAGAAACCAGCTTGATGAAATTCATTAGTTAGTTCCACGCTGTATCAAAAACGCTTCAACTCGGTGACATTAGTACTTTTTGAACGAATGGCTATATCTTTGGAGCTTGTGGTTGGAATACACTGAATTTGACATATATTTTGCAGATTCATGTCCTAAACAATATATTTAAACAGCAGGAACCAGCTTGATGAAATTCATTAGTTATTTCCACTCTGTATCAAAAACGCTTGAACTCGGACAGACAAGCCCATTTTGAACGAATGGCTATATCTTTTGAACCATTGGCCAGATTACACTGAATTTGACATATATTGTGCAGAATCATGTCCTACACAACATATTTCAACAGCAGAAACCAGCTTGATGAAATTCATAAGTTAGTTCCACTCTGTATAAAAAACGCTTCAACTCGGTGAGAAAAGCACATTTTGAAAGAAAGGCTATATCTTTGGAATTTGTTACTGGATTACACTGAATTTGACATATATTGTGAAGAATCATGTCCTAAAAAACATATTTCAACAGCAGAAACCAGCTTGATGAAATTCATGAGTTATTTCCATTCTCTATCAAAAATGCTTCAACTCGGAAAGACAAGCACGTTTTGAAAGAATGGCTATATCTTTGGAATTTGTTGCTGGATTACACTGAATTTGACATATATTGTGAAGAATCATGTCCTAAAAAACATATTTCAACAGCAGAAACCTGCTTGATGAAATTCATGAGGTAGTTCCACTTTGTATCAAAAATGCTTCAACTCGGAGATATAAGTATATTTTGAATGAATGGCTATATCTTTGGAATTTGTTGCTGGATTACACTGAATTTGACATATATTGTGAAGAATCATGTCCTAAACAACATATTTCAACAGCAGAAACCTGCTTGATGAAATTCATGAGGTAGTTCCACTTTGTATCAAAAATGCTTCAACTCGGAGATATAAGTATATTTTGAACGAATGGCTATATCTTTTGAATTTGTGGCTGGATCACACTGAATTTGACGTATATTGTGCAGAATCATGTCCTAAACGACATATTTCAACAGCAGAAACCAGCTTGATGAAATTCATGAGTTAGTTCCACTCTGTATCAAAAACGCTTCAACTCGGTGAGATAAGCACGTTTTGAAAGAATGGCTATATCTTTTGAACTTGTGGCTGGATTACACTGAATTTGACATATATTGTGCATATTCATGTCCTAAACAACATATTTAAACAGCAGAAACCAGCTTGATGAAATTCATGAGTTATTTCCACTATGTATCAAAAACGCTTCAACTCAGTGAGATAAGCACTTTTAAAATGAACGGCTATATCTTTTGAACATGTTGATGGATTACACTGAATTTGATATATATTGTGCAAAATCATGTCCTAAACAACATATTTCAAAAGCAGAAACCAGCTTGATGAAATTTATGAGTAATTTCCACTTTGTATCAAAAACGCTTCAACTCGGTTAGATAAGCCCTTTTTTGAACGAATGGCTATATCTTTTGAGCTTGTGGCTGGATTACACTGAATTTGACATATATGGTGCATATTCATGTCCTAAAAAACATATTTCAACAGTAGAAACCAACTTGATGAAATTCATGAGTTATTTCCACTCTGTATCAAAAACGCTTGAACTCGGACAGATAAGCCCATTTTGAACGAATGGCTATATCTTTTGAACCATTGGCCTGATTACACTGAATTTGACATATATTGAGCAGAATCATGTCCTAAACCACATATTTCAACAACAGAAACCAGCTTGATGAAATTAATGAGTTATTTCCACTCTGTATCAAAAACGCTTCAACTCGGAGAGTTAAGCACTTTTTGAAAGAACGGCAATAACTTTTGAACTTGTGGCTGGATTATACTGAATTTGACATATATTGTGCAGAATAATGTCCTAAACGACATATTTCAACAGCAGAAACCAGCTTGATGAAATTCATGAGTTAGTTCCACTCTGTATCAAAAACGCTTCAACTCAGTGAGATAAGCACGTTTTGAAAGAATGGCTATATCTTTTGAGCTTGTGGCTGGATTACACTGAATTTGACATATATTGTGTATATTCATGTCCTAAACAACATATTTAAACAGCAGAAACCAGCTTGATGAAATTCATGAGTTATTTCCACTCTGTATCAAAAACGCTTCAACTCGGTAAGATGAGCATGTTTTGGACAAACGGCTGTATCTTTTGAACATGTTGATGGATTACATTGAATTTGACATATATATTGCAGAATCATGTCCTTACCAACATATTTCAACAGCAGAACCAGCTTGATGAAATTCATGAGTTATTTCCACTCTGTATCAAAAACGCTTCAACTCGGAGAGTTAAGCCCTTTTTGAACGAACGGCAATATCTTTTGAACTTGTGGCTGGATTATACTGAATTTGACATATATTGTGCAGAATAAAATCCTAAACGACATATTTCAATAGGAGAAACCAGCTTGATGAAATTCATGAGTTATTTCAACTCTCTATCAAAAATGCTTCAACTCAGAGAGATAAGCACTTTTGAAAGAATGGCTATATCTTTTGAACTTGTGGCTGGATTACAATGAATTTGACATATATTGTGAAGAATCATGTCTTAAACAACATATTTCAACAGCAGAAACCAGCTCGATGAAATTCATGCGCTATTTCCACTCTGTATAAAAAACGCTTCAACTCGGTAAGATGAGCATGTTTTGAACAAACGGCTGTATCTTTTGAACATGTTGATGGATTACATTGAATTTGACATATATTGTGCAGAATGATGTCCTAACCAACATATTTCAACAGCAGAAACCAGCTTGATGAAATTCATTAGTTAGTTCCACGCTGTATCAAAAACGCTTCAACTCGGTGAGATTAGTACTTTTTGAACGAATGGCTATATCTTTTGAGCTTGTGGTTGGAATACACTGAATTTGACATATATTTTGCAGATTCATGTCCTAAACAATATATTTAAACAGCAGGAACCAGCCTGATGAAATTCATTAGTTATTTCCACTCTGTATCAAAAACGCTTGAACTCGGACAGACAAGCCCATTTTGAACGAATGGCTATATCTTTTGAACCATTGGCCCGATTACACTGAATTGGACATATATTGTGCAGAATCATGTCCTACACAACATATTTCAACAGCAGAAACCAGCTTGATGAAATTCATAAGTTAGTTCCACTCTGTATCAAAAACGCTTCAACTCGGTGAGATAAGCAGTTTGTGAACGAACGGCTATATCTTTTGAACTTGTGGCTGGATTACACTGAATTTGACGTATATTGTGCAGAATAATGTCCTAAACAACATGTTTCAACAGCAGAAACCAGCTTGATGAAATTCATTATTTCAACTCTGTATCAAAAACACTTCAAATCGGTGAGATAAGCACTATTTGAACGAATGGCTATATCTTTTGAACTTGTGGCTGGATTACATTGAATTAGACATATATTGTGCAGAATCATGTCCTAAACAACATGTTTCAACAGCAGAAACCAGCTTGATGAAATTCATTATTTCAACTCTGTATCAAAAACACTTCAAATCGGTGAGATAAGCACTATTTGAACGAATGGCTATATCTTTTGAACTTGTGGCTGGATTACATTGAATTTGACATATATTGTGAAGAATCATGTCCTAAAAAACATATTTCAACAGCAGAAACCTGCTTGATGAAATTCATGAGGTAGTTCCACTTTGTATCAAAAATGCTTCAACTCGGATATATAAGTATATTTTGAACGAATGGCTATATCTTTTGAATTTGTGGCTGGATCACACTGAATTTGACGTATATTGTGCAGAATCATGTCCTAAACAACATATTTCAACAGCAGAAACCAGCGTGATGAAATTCAGGAGTAATTTCCACTCTGTATCAAAAACGGTTCAACTCGGAGAGAAAAGCACTTTTTGAACGAATGGCTATATCTTTTGAATTTGTGGCTGGCTTACACTGAATTTGACGTATAATGTCCAGAATTATGTCCTCAACAACATATTTCAACAGCAGAAACCAGCTTGATGAAATTCATGAGTTATTTCCACTCTGTATCAAAAACGCTTCAACTCGGAGAGTTAAGCACTTTTTGAACGAACAGCAATAACTTTGGAACTTGTGGCTGGATTATACTGAATTTGACATATATTGTGCAGAATGATGTCCTAAACAATATATTTAAACAGCAGGAACCAGCTTGATGAAATTCATTAGTTATTTCCACTCTGTATCAAAAACGCTTGAACTCGGACAGACAAGCCCATTTTGAACGAATGGCTATATCTTTTGAACCATTGGCCTGATTACACTGAATTTGACATATATTGTGCAGAATCATGTCCTAAACAACATATTTCAACAGCAGAAACCAGCTTGATGAAATTCATAAGTTAGTTCCACTCTGTATCAAAAACGCTTCAACTCGGTGAGATAAGCAGTTTTTGAACGAACGGCTATATCTTTTGAACTTGTGGCTGGATTACACTGAATTTGACGTATATTGTGCAGAATAATGTCCTAAACAACATGTTTCAACAGCAGAAACCAGCTTGATGAAATTCATTATTTCCACTATGTATCAAAAACACTTCAAATCGGTGAGATAAGCACTATTTGAACGAATGGCTATATCTTTTGAACTTGTGGCTGGATTACATTGAATTAGACATATATTGTGCAGAATCATGTCCTTAACAACATATTTCAACAGCAGAAACCAGCTTGATGAAATTCATGAGTTATTTCCATTCTCTATCAAAAATGCTTCAACTCGGAAAGACAAGCACGTTTTGAAAGAATGGCTATATCTTTGGAATTTGTTGCTGGATTACACTGAATTTGACATATATTGTGAAGAATCATGTCCTAAAAAACATATTTCAACAGCAGAAACCTGCTTGATGAAATTCATGAGGTAGTTCCACTTTGTATCAAAAATGCTTCAACTCGGAGATATAAGTATATTTTGAACGAATGGCTATATCTTTTGAATTTGTGGCTGGATCACACTGAATTTGACGTATATTGTGCAGAATCATGTCCTAAACAACATATTTCAACAGCAGAAACCAGCGTGATGAAATTCAGGAGTAATTTCCACTCTGTATCAAAAACGGTTCAACTCGGAGAGAAAAGCACTTTTTGAACGAATGGCTATATCTTTTGAATTTGTGGCTGGATTACACTGAATTTGACGTGTATTGTCCAGAATTATGTCCTCAACAACATATTTCAACAGCAGAAACCAGCTTGATAAAATTCATTAGTTATTTCCACTCTGTCTCAAAAACGCTTCAACTCCTTGAGATAAGCACTTTTTGAAAGAATGGCTATATCTTTTGAATTTTTGGCTGGATCACACTGAATTTGACATATATTGTGCAGAATCATGTCCTAAACAACATATTTCAACAGCAGAAACCAGCGTGATGAAATTCATGAGTTAGTTTCATTCTGTATCAAAAACGCTTCAACTCGGAGAGATAAGCACGTTTTGAAAGAATGGCTATATCTTTTGAGCTTGTGGCTGGATTACACTGAATTTGACATATATTGTGCAGAATCATGTTCTTAACAACATATTTCAACAGCAGAAACCAGCTTGATGAAATTCATGAGTAATTTCCACTCTGTATCAAAAACGCTTTAACTATGGGAAGATGAGCATGTTTTGAACAAATGGCTGTATCTTTTGAACATGTTGATGGATTACACTGAATTTGACATATATTGTGCAGAATCATGTCCTAAACAACATATTTCAAAAGCAGAAACCAGCTTGATGAAATTCATGAGTTATTTCCACTCTGTATCAAAAACCCTTCAACTCGTTTGACATAAGCACTTTTTTGAACGAATGGCTATATCTTTTGAGCTTGTGGCTGGATTACACAGAATTTGACATATATTGTGCATATTCATGTCCTAAAAAACATATTTCAACAGTAGAAACCAGCTTGATGAAATTCATGAGTTATTTCCACTCTGTATCAAAAACGCTTGAACTCGGACAGATAAGCCCATTTTGAACGAATGGCTATATCTTTTGAACCATTGGCCTGATTACACTGAATTAGACATATATTGAGCAGAATCATGTCCTAAACCACATATTTCAACAGCAGAAACCAGCTTGATGAAATTCATAAGTTAGTTCCACTCTGTATCAAAAACGCTTCAACTCGGTGAGATAAGCAGTTTTTGAACGAACGGCTATATCTTTTGAACTTGTGGCTGGATTACACTGAATTTGACGTATATTGTGCAGAATAATGTCCTAAACAACATATTTCAACAGCAGAAACCTGCTGGATGAAATTCATGAGGTAGTTCCACACTGTATCAAAAATGCTTCAACTTGGAAAGACAAGCACGTTTTGAAAGAATGGCTATATCTTTGGAATTTGTTGCTGGATTACACTGGATTTGACATATAATGTGAAGAATGATGTCCTAAACAACATATTTTAACAGCAGAAACCAGCTTGATGAAATTCATTAGTTATTTCCACTCTGTATCAAAAACACTTCAACTCGGTGAGATAAGCACTTATAAAATGAACTGCTATATCTTTTGAAACATGTTGATTGATTACACTGAATTTGACATATATTGTGCAGAATCATGTCCTAAACATCATATTTCAAAAGCAGAAACCAGCTTGATGAAATTCATGAGTTATTTCCACTCTGTATCAAAAACGCTTGAACTCGGTGAGATAAGCCCTTTTTTGAACGAATGGCTATATCTTTTGAGCTTGTGGCTGGATTACACAGAATTTGACATATATTGTGCATATTCATGTCCCAAAAAACATATTTCAACAGCAGAAACCAGCTTGATGAAATTCATCAGTTATTTCCAGTCTGTATCAAAAACGCTTCAACTCGGTGAGATAAGCAGGTTTTGAACTAATGGCTATGTCTTTTGAACTTGTGGCTGGATTACACTGAATTTGACGTATATTGTGCAGAATAATGTCCTAAACGACATATTTCAACAGCAGAAACCAGCTTGATGAAATTCATTATTTCCACTCTGTATCAAAAACGCTTCAACTCGGAGAGTTAAGCACTTTTTGAACGAACGGCTATATCTTTGGAATTTGTTGCTGGATTATACTGAATTTGACATATATTGTGAAGAATCATGTCTTAAACAACATATTTCAACAGCGGAAACCTGCTTGATGAAATTCATGAGTTAGTTCCACTCTGTTTCAAAAATGCTTCAACTCGGAGATATGAGTACATTTTGAACGAATGGCTATATCTTTTGAATTTGTGTCTGGATCACAC
Source organism: Fistularia commersonii (assembly GCF_037954325.1). NCBI lineage: Eukaryota > Metazoa > Chordata > Actinopteri > Syngnathiformes > Fistulariidae > Fistularia > Fistularia commersonii. The sequence goes on from NC_141302.1 coordinate 17,689,135, forward strand.
TGAATTTGACGTATATTGTGCATAATCATGTCCTAAACAACATATTTCAACAGCAGAAACCAGCTTGATGAAATTCATGAGTTAGTTCCTCTTGGAATCAAAAATGCTTCAACTCGGAGAGATAAGCACGTTTTGAACAAATGGCTATATCTTTTCAACTTGTGGCTGGTTTACACTGAATTTGACATATATTTTGCAGAATCATGTCCTAAACAACATATTTTAACAGCAGAAACCAGCTTGATGAAATTCATGAGTTATTTCCACTATGTATCAAAAACGCTTCAACTCGGTGAGTAAAGCACTTTTAAAATGAACGGCTATATCTTTTGAACATGTTGATGGATTACACTGAATTTGACATATATTGTACAGAATCATGTCCTAAACATCATATTTCAAAAGCAGAAACCAGCTTGATGAAATTCATGAGTTATTTCCAGTCTGTATCAAAAACGCTTGAACTCGGTGAGATAAACCCTTTTTTGAACGAATGGCTATATCTTTTGAGCTTGTGGCTGGATTACACAGAATTTGACATATATTGTGCATATTCATGTCCTAAAAAACATATTTCAACAGTAGAAACATGCTTTATGAAATTCATTAGTTATTTCCACTCTGTATCAAAAATGCTTCAACTCGGAGAGATAAGCACTTTTGAAAGAATGGCTATATCTTTTGAACTTGTGGCTGGATTACACTGAATTTGACATATAATGTGAAGAATGATGTCCTAAACAACATATGTCAACAGCAGAAACCAGCTTGATGAAATTCATGAGTAATTTCCACTCTGTATCAAAAACGGTACAACTCGGAGAGACAAGCACTTTTTGAAAGAATGGCTATATCTTTTGAATTCGTGGCTGGATCACACTGAATTTGACGTATATTGTGCAGAATCATGTCCTAAACAACATATTTCAACAGCAGAAACTAGCTTGATGAAATTCATGAGTTAGTTCCACTCTGTATAAAAAACGTTTCAACTCGGTAAGGTGAGCATGTTTTGAACAAACGGCTGTATTTTTTGAACGTATTGATGGATTACATTGAATTTGACATATATTGTGCAGAATCATGTCCTAAACAACATATTTCAACAGCAGAAACCAGCTTGATGAAATTCATGAGTTAGTTCCACGCTGTATCAAAAACGCTTCAACTCGGTGAGATTAGCACTTTTTGAACGAATGGCTATATCTTTTGATCTTGTGGTTGGATTACATTGAATTTGACATATATTTTGCAGATTCATGTCCTAAACAATATATTTAAACAGCAGGAACCAGCTTGATGAAATTCATAAGTTAGTTCCACTCTGTATCAAAAACGCTTGAACTCGGACAGATAAGCCCATTTTGAACGAATGGCTATATCTTTTGAACCATTGGCCTGATTACACTGAATTTGACATATATTGTGCAGAATCATGTCCTAAACAACATATTTCAACAGCAGAAACCAGCTTGATGAAATTCATGAGTTAGTTCCACGATGTATCAAAAACGCTTCAACTCGGTGAGATAAGCAGTTTTTGAACGAACGGCTATATCTTTTGAACTTGTGGCTGGATTACACTGAATTTGACGTATATTGTGCAGAATAATGTCCTAAACAACATGTTTCAACAGCAAAAACCTGCTGGATGAAATTCATTAGGTAGTTCCACTCTGTATCAAAAACGGTTCAACTCGGAGAGAAAAGCACTTTTTGAACGAATGGCTATATCTTTTGAATTTGTGGCTGGATCACACTGAATCTGACGTATATTGTGAAGAATCATGTCCTAAACAACATATTTCAACAGCAGAAACCAGCGTGATGAAATTCAGGAGTAATTTCCACTCTGTATCAATAACGGTTCAACTCGGAGAGAAAAGCACTTATTGAACGAATGGCTATATCTTTTGAATTTGTGGCTGGATTACACTGAATTTGACGTATGTTGTCCAGAATTATGTCCTCAACAACATATTTCTACAGCAGAAACCAGCTTGATAAAATTAATTAGTTATTTCCACTCTGTATCAAAAACGCTTCATCTCCCTGAGATAAGCACTTTTTGAAAGAATGGCTATATCTTTTGAATTTTTGGCTGGATTCCACTGAATTTGACATATATTGTGCAGAATCATGTCCTAAACAACATATTTCAACAGCAGAAAACAGCTTGATGAAATTCATGAGTTATTTCTACTCTGTATCAAAAACGCTTCAACTCGGACAGATAAGCCCATTTTGAACGAATGGCTATATCTTTTGAACCATTGGCCTGATTACACTGAATTTGACATATATTGAGCAAAATCATGTCCTAAACCACATATTTCAACAGCAGAAACCAGCTTGATGAAATTCATGAGTTATTTCCACTCTGTATCAAAAACGCTTCAACTCGGTGAGATAAGCAGTTTTTGAACGAACGGCTATATGTTTTGAACTTGTGGCTGGATTACAATGAATTTGACGTATATTGTGCATATTCATGTCCTAAACAACATATTTCAACAGCAGAAACCAGCTTTATGAAATTCATTATTTCCACTCTGTATCAAAAACGCTTCAACTCGGTGAGATAAGCACTTTTTGAACGAATGGCTACATCTTTTGAACTTGTGGCTGGATTACATTGAATTTGACATATATTGTGCAGAATCATGTCCTTAACAACATATTTCAACAGCAGAAACCAGCTTGATGAAATTAATGAGTTATATCCTTTCTCTATCAAAAATGCTTCAACTCGGAAAGACAAGCACGTTTTGAAAGAATGGCTATATCTTTGGAATTTGTTGCTTTATTACACTGAATTTGACATATATTGTGAAGAATCATGTCCTAAACAACATATTTCAACAGCAGAAACCTGCTTGATGAAATTCATGAGTTAGTTCCACTCTGTATCAAAAATGCTTCAACTCGGAGATATAAGTACATTTTGAACGAATGGCTATATCTTTTGAATTTGTGTCTGGATCACACTGAATTTGACGTATATTGTGCAGAATCATGTCCTAAACAACATATTTCAACAGCAGAAACCAGCTTGATGAAATTCATGAGTTAGTTCCTCTCGGAATCAAAAATGCTTCAACTCGGAGAGATAAGCATGTTTGAACAAATGGCTCTATCTTTTGAACTTGTGACTGGTTTACACCGATTTTGACATATATTGTGCATATTCATGTCCTAAAAAACATATTTCAACAGTAGAAACCAGCTTGATGAAATTCATTAGTTATTTCCACTTTGTATCAAAAATGCTTCAACTCGGAGAGATACGCACTTTTGAAAGAATGGCTATATCTTTTTAACTTGTGGCTGGATTACACTGAATTTGACGTATATTGTGAAGAATCATGTCCTAAACAACATATTTAAACAGCAGAAACCAGCTCGATGAAATTCACGAGTTATTTCCACTATGTATCAAAAACGCTTCAACTCGGTGAGATAAGCACTTTTAACATGAACAGGTATATCTTTTGAACAAGTTGATGGATTACACTGAATTTGAAATATATTGTGCAGAATCATGTCCTTAACATCATATTTCAAAAGCAGAAACCAGCTTGATGAAATTCATGAGTTATTTCCAGTCTGTATCAAAAACGCTTGAACTCGGTGAGATAAGCCCTTTCTTGAACGAATGGCTATATCTTTTGAGCTTGTGGCTGGATTACACTGAATTTGACATATATTGTGCATATTCATGTCCTAAAAAAACATATTTCAACAATAGAAACCAGCTTGATGAAATTCATGAGTTATTTCCACTCTGTATCAAAAATGCTTCAACTCGGAGAGATAAGCAGTTTTGAACGAATGGCTATATATTTTGAACTTGTGGCTTGATTACACTGAATTTGACATATAATGTGAAGAATGATGTCCTAAACAACTATATCAACAGCAGAAACCAGCTTGATGAAATTCATGAGTAATTTCCACTCTGTATCAAAAACGGTACAACTCGGAGAGACAAGCACTTTTTGAAAGAATGGCTATATCTTTTGAATTCGTGGCTGGATCACACTGAATTTGACGTATATTGTGCAGAATAATATCCTAAACGACATATTTCAACAGGAGAAACCAGCTTGATGAAATTCATGAGTTATTTCCACTCTGTATCAAAAATGCTTCAACTCGGAGAGATGAGCACTTTTGAAAGAATGGCTATATCTTTTTAACTTGTGGCTGGATTACACTGAATTTGACATATATTGTGAAGAATCATGTCTTAAACAACATATATCAACAGCAGAAACCAGCTTGATGAAATTCATGAGTTAGTTCCACTCTGTATCAAAAACGCTTCAACTCGGCAAGATGAGCATGTTTTGGACAAACGGCTGTATCTTTTGAACATGTTGATGGATTACATTGAATTTGACGTATATTGTGCAGAATCATGTCCTTAACAACATATTTCAACAGCAGAAACAAGCTCGATGAAATTCATTAGTTATTTCCACTCTGTATCAAAAACGCTTGAACTCGGACAGATAAGCCCATTTTGAACGAATGGCTATATCTTTTGAACAATTGGCCTGATTACACTGAATTTGACATATATTGTGCAAAATCATGTCCTAAACAACATATTTCAACAGCAGAAACCAGCTTGATGAAATTCATGAGTTAGTTCCACTCTGTATCAAAAATGCTTCAACTCGGAGATATAAGTACATTTTGAACGAATGGCTATATCTTTTGAATTTGTGTCTGGATCACACTGAATTTGACGTATATTGTGCAGAATCATGTCCTAAACATCATATTTCAACAGCAGAAACCAGCTTGATGAAATTCATGAGTTATTTCCACTCTGTATCAAAAACGCTTCAACTCGGAGAGTTAAGCACTTTTTGAACGAACGGCAATATCTTTTGAACTTGTGGCTGGATTATACTGAATTTGACATATATTGTGCAGAATAATATCCTAAACGACATATTTCAACAGGAGAAACCAGCTTGATGAAATTGATGAGTTATTTCCACTCTGTATCAAAAATGCTTCAACTCGGAGAGATGAGCACTTTTGAAAGAATGGCTATATCTTTTTAACTTGTGGCTGGATTACACTGAATTTGACATATATTGTGAAGAATCATGTCTTAAACAACATATATCAACAGCAAAAACCAGCTTGATGAAATTCATGAGTAATTTCCACTATGTATCAAAAACGCTTCAACTCGGCAAGATGAGCATGTTTTGGACAAACGGCTGTATCTTTTGAACATGTTGATGGATTACATTGAATTTGACGTATATTGTGCAGAATCATGTCCTTAACAACATATTTCAACAGCAGAAACAAGCTTGATGAAATTCATTAGTTATTTCCACTCTGTATCAAAAACGCTTGAACTCGGACAGATAAGCCCATTTTGAACGAATGGCTATATCTTTTGAACAATTGGCCTGATTACACTGAATTTGACATATATTGTGCAAAATCATGTCCTAAACAACATATTTCAACAGCTGAAACCAGCTTGATGAAATTCATGAGTTAGTTCCACTCTGTATCAAAAATGCTTCAACTCGGAGATATAAGTACATTTTGAACGAATGGCTATATCTTTTGAATTTGTGTCTGGATCACACTGAATTTGACGTATATTGTGCAGAATCATGTCCTAAACAACATATTTCAACAGCAGAAACCAGCTTGATGAAATTCATGAGTTAGTTCCTCTCGGAATCAAAAATGCTTCAACTCGGAGAGATAAGCACGTTTGAACAAATGGCTCTATCTTTTGAACTTGTGGCTGGTTTACACTGAATTTGACATATATTGTGCATATTCATGTCCTAAAAAACATATTTCAACATTAGAAACCAGCTTGATGAAATTCATTAGTTATTTCCACTTTGTATCAAAAATGCTTCAACTCGGAGAGATACGCACTTTTGAAAGAATGGCTATATCTTTTTAACTTGTGGCTGGATTACACTGAATTTGACGTATATTGTGCAGAATCATGTCCTAAACAACATATTTCAACAGCAGAAACCAGCTCGATGAAATTCACGAGTTATTTCCAATATGTATCAAAAACGCTTCAACTCGGTGAGATAGGCACTTTTAACATGAACAGGTATATCTTTTGAACAAGTTGATGGATTACACTGAATTTGACATATATTGTGCAGAATCATGTCCTTAACATCATATTTCAAAAGCAGAAACCAGCTTGATGAAATTCATGAGTTATTTCCAGTCTGTATCAAAAACGCTTGAAGTCGGTGAGATAAGCCCTTTCTTGAACGAATGGCTATATCTTTTGAGCTTGTGGCTGGATTACACTGAATTTGACATATATTGTGCATATTCATGTCCTAAAAAACATATTTCAACAATAGAAACCAGCTTGATGAAATTCATGAGTTATTTCCACTCTGTATCAAAAATGCTTCAACTCGGAGAGATAAGCACTTTTGAAAGAATGGCTATATCTTTTGAATTCGTGGCTGGATCACACTGAATTTGACGTATATTGTGCTGAATCATGTCCTAAACAACATATTTCAACAGCAGAAACCAGCTTGATGAAATTCATGAGTTAGTTTCATTCTGTATCAAAAACGCTTCATCTCGGAGAGATAAGCACGTTTTGAACAAATGGCTATATCTTTTGAGCTTGTGGCTGGATTACACTGAATTTGACATATATTGTGCAGAATCATGTCCTAAACAACATATTTCAACAGCAGAAACCAGCTCGATGAAATTCATGAGTTAGTTCCACTTTGTATCAAAAACGCTTCATCTCGGTAAGCGAGCATGTTTTGGACAAACGGCTGTATCTTTTGAACATGTTGATGGATTACATTGAATTTGACGTATATTGTGCAGAATCATGTCCTTAACAACATATTTCAACAGCAGAAACAAGCTTGATGAAATTCATTAGTTATTTCCACTCTGTATCAAAAACGCTTGAACTCGGACAGATAAGCCCATTTTGAACGAATGGCTATATCTTTTGAACAATTGGCCTGATTACACTGAATTTGACATATATTGTGCAAAATCATGTCCTAAACAACATATTTCAACAGCAGAAACCAACTTGATGAAATTCATGAGTTATTTCCACTCTGTATAAAAAACGTTTCAACTCGGTAAGATGAGCATGTTTTGAACAAACGGCTGTATCTTTTGAACATATTGATGGATTACATTGAATTTGACATATATTGTGCAGAATTATGTCCTAAACAACATATTTCAACAGCAGAAACCAGCTTGATGAAATTCGTGAGTTAGTTCCACGCTGTATCAAAAACGCTTCAAATCGGTGAGATTAGCACTTTTTGAACGAATGGCTATATCTTTTGAGCTTGTGGTTGGATTACATTGAATTCGACATATATTTTGCAGATTCATGTCCTAAACAATATATTTAAACAGCAGGAACCAGCTTGATGAAATTCATTAGTTATTTCCACTCTGTATCAAAAACGCTTGAACTCGGACAGATAAGCCCATTTTGAACGAATGGCTATATATTTTGAACCATTGGCCTGATTACACTGAATTTGACATATATTGAGCAAAATCATGTCCTAAACAACATATTTCAACAGCAGAAACCAGCTTGATGAAATTCATTAGTTATTTCCACTTTGTATCAAAAATGCTTCAACTCGGAGAGATACGCACTTTTGAAAGAATGGCTATATCTTTTTAACTTGTGGCTGGATTACACTGAATTTGACATATATTGTGAAGAATCATGTCTTAAACAACATATTTCAACAGCAGAAACCAGCTTGATGAAATTCATGAGTAATTTCCACTCTGTATCAAAAACGGTTCAACTCGGAGAGACAAGCACTTTTAGAAAGAATGGCTATATCTTTTGAGCTTGTGGCTGGATTACACTGAATTTGACATATATTGTGCAGAATCATGTCCTAAACAACATATTTCAACAGCATAAACCAGCTCGATGAAATTCATGAGTTATTTCCACTCTGTATCAAAAACGCTTCAACTCGGTAAGATGAGCATGTTTTGGACAAACGGCTGTATCTTTTGAACATGTTGATGGATTACATTGAATTTGACGTATATTGTGCAGAATCATGTCCTTAACAACATATTTCAACAGCAGAAACCAGCTTGATGAAATTCATGAGTTATTTCCACTCTGTATCAAAAACGCTTCAACTCGGTGAGGTAAGCAGTTTTTAAACGAATGGCTATATCTTTTGAACCATTGGCCTGATTACACTGAATTTGACATATATTGTGCAGAATCATGTCCTAAACAACATATTTCAACAGCAGAAACCAGCTTGATGAAATTCATAAGTTAGTTCCACTCTGTATCAAAAACGCTTCAACTCGGTGAGATAAGCAGTTTTTGAAAGAACGGCTATATCTTTTGAACTTGTGGCTGGATTACATTGAATTTGACATATATTGTGCAAAATCATGTCCTAAACAACATATTTCAACAGCAGAAACCAGCTTGATGAAATTCATTAGTTATTTCCACTCTGTATCAAAAACGCTTGAACTCGGACAGATAAGCCCATTTTGAACGAATGGTTATATCTTTTGAACCATTGGCCTGATTACACTGAATTTGACATATATTGAGCAAAATCATGTCCTAAACCAAATATTTCAACAGCAGAAACCAGCTTGATGAAATTCATGAGTTAGTTCCATTCTGTATCAAAAACGCTTCAACACGGGGAGAAAAGCACTTTTAGAACGAATGGCTATATCTTTTGAATTTGTGGCTGGATTACACTGAATTTGACGTGTATTGTCCAAATAATGTCCTAAACGACATATTTCAACAGCAGAAACCAGCTTGATGAAATTCATTTGTTATTTCCACTCTATCAAAAACGCTTCAACTCGGTGAGATAAGCACTTTTTGAACGAATGGCTATATCTTTTGAACTTGTGGCTGGATGACACTGAATTTGATATATAGTTTCCATATTCATGTCCTAAACAACATATTTCAACAGCAGAAACCAGCTTGATGAAATTCATGAGTTATTTCCATTCTGTATCAAAAATGCTTCAACTCGGAAGGAAAAGCACGTTTTGAAAGAATGGCTATATCTTTTGAACTTGTGGCTAGATTACACTGAATTTGACATATATTGTGAAGAATCATGTCCTAAACAACATATTTAAACAGCAGTAACCAGCTTGATGAAATTCATGAGTAATTTCCACTCTGTATCAAAAACGCTTCAACTCCGTGAGTTAAGCACTTTTAAACGAATGGCTATATCTTTTGAATTTGTGGCTGGATTACACTGAATTTGACATATAAATTGCAGAATCATGTCCTAGACAACATATTTCAACAGCAGAAACCAGCTTGATGAAATTCATGAGTTATTCCCACTCTGTATCAAAAACGCTTCAACTCGGTAAGATGAGCATGTTTTGGACAAACGGCTGTATCTTTTGAACATGTTGATGGATTACATTGAATTTGACGTATATTGTGCAGAATCATGTCCTTAACAACATATTTCAACAGCAGAAACCAGCTTGATGAAATTCATGAGTTATTTCCACTCTGTATCAAAAACGCTTCAACTCGGTGAGGTAAGCAGTTTTTAAACGAATGGCTATATCTTTTGAACCATTGGCCTGATTACACTGAATTTGACATATATTGTGCAGAATCATGTCCTAAACAACATATTTCAACAGCAGAAACCAGCTTGATGAAATTCATAAGTTAGTTCCACTCTGTATCAAAAACGCTTCAACTCGGTGAGATAAGCAGTTTTTGAAAGAACGGCTATATCTTTTGAACTTGTGGCTGGATTACATTGAATTTGACATATATTGTGCAAAATCATGTCCTAAACAACATATTTCAACAGCAGAAACCAGCTTGATGAAATTCATTAGTTATTTCCACTCTGTATCAAAAACGCTTGAACTCGGACAGATAAGCCCATTTTGAACGAATGGTTATATCTTTTGAACCATTGGCCTGATTACACTGAATTTGACATATATTGAGCAAAATCATGTCCTAAACCAAATATTTCAACAGCAGAAACCAGCTTGATGAAATTCATGAGTTAGTTCCATTCTGTATCAAAAACGCTTCAACACGGGGAGAAAAGCACTTTTAGAACGAATGGCTATATCTTTTGAATTTGTGGCTGGATTACACTGAATTTGACGTGTATTGTCCAAATAATGTCCTAAACGACATATTTCAACAGCAGAAACCAGCTTGATGAAATTCATTTGTTATTTCCACTCTATCAAAAACGCTTCAACTCGGTGAGATAAGCACTTTTTGAACGAATGGCTATATCTTTTGAACTTGTGGCTGGATGACACTGAATTTGATATATAGTTTCCATATTCATGTCCTAAACAACATATTTCAACAGCAGAAACCAGCTTGATGAAATTCATGAGTTATTTCCATTCTGTATCAAAAATGCTTCAACTCGGAAGGAAAAGCACGTTTTGAAAGAATGGCTATATCTTTTGAACTTGTGGCTAGATTACACTGAATTTGACATATATTGTGAAGAATCATGTCCTAAACAACATATTTAAACAGCAGTAACCAGCTTGATGAAATTCATGAGTAATTTCCACTCTGTATCAAAAACGCTTCAACTCCGTGAGTTAAGCACTTTTAAACGAATGGCTATATCTTTTGAATTTGTGGCTGGATTACACTGAATTTGACATATAAATTGCAGAATCATGTCCTAGACAACATATTTCAACAGCAGAAACCAGCTTGATGAAATTCATGAGTTATTCCCACTCTGTATCAAAAACGCTTCAACTCGGTAAGATGAGCACGTTTTGGACAAACGGCTGTATTTTTTGAACATGTTGATGGATTATATTAAATTTGAAATATATTTTGCAGAATCATGTCCTAAAAAACATATTTCAACAGCAGGAACGAACTTGATGAAATTCATTTGTTATTTCCAATCTGTATCAAAAACGGTTAAACTCGGACAGATAAGCCCATTTTGAACGAATGGCTATATCTTTTGAACCATTGGCCTAATAACACTGACTTTGACATATATTGTGCAGAATCATGCCCTTAACAACATATTTCAACAGTAGAAACCAGCTTGATGAAATTCATGAGTTATTTCCACTATGTATCAAAAAAGCTTCAACTCGGAGAGATAAGCACTTTTGAAAGAATGGCTATATCTTTTGAACTTGTGGCTGGATTACACTGAATTTGACATATATTGTGAAGAATCATGTCCTAAACAACATATTTCAACAGCAGAAACCAGCGTGATGAAATTCATGAGTAATTTCCACTCTGTATCAAAAACGGTTCAAGTCGGAGAGAAAAGCACTTTTTGAACGAATGGCTATATCTTTTGAATTTGTGGTTGGATTACACTGGATTTAGACGTATATTGTCCAGAATCATGTCCTTAACAACATATTTCAACAGCAGAAACCAGCGTGATGAAATTCATGAGTTATTTCCACTCTGTATCAAAAACGCTTCAACTCGGTGAGGTAAGCAGTTTTTAAACGAATGGCTATATCTTTTGAACCATTGGCCTGATTACACAGAATTTGACATATATTGTGCAGAATCATGTCCTAAACAACATATTTCAAAAGCAGAAACCAGCTTGATGAAATTCATGAGTTATTTCCACTCTGTATCAAAAACGCTTCAACTCGGTGAGATAAGCCCTTTTTTGAACGAATGGCTATATCTTTTGAGCTTGTGGCTGGATTACACAGAATTTGACATATATTGTGCATATTCATGTCCTAAAAAACATATTTCAACAGTAGAAACCAGCTTGATGAAATTCATGAGTTATTTCCACTCTGTATCAAAAACGCTTGAACTCGGACAGATAAGCCCATTTTGAACGAATGGCTATATCTTTTGAACCATTGTCCTGATTACACTGAATTAGACATATATTGAGCAGAATCATGTCCTAAACCACATATTTCAACAGCAGAAACCAGCTTGATGAAATTCATGAGTTATTTCCACTCTGTATCAAAAACGCTTCAACTCGGAGAGTTAAGCACTTTTTGAACGAACGGCAATAACTTTTGAACTTGTGGCTGGATTATACTGAATTTGACATATATTGTGCAGAATAATGTCCTAAACGACATATTTCAACAGCAGAAACCAGCTTGATGAAATTCATGAGTTAGTTCCACTCTGTATCAAAAACGCTTCAACTCGGTGAGATAAGCACATTTTGATAGAATGGCTATATTTTTTGAGCTTGTGGCTGGATTACACTGAATTTGACATATATTGTGAATATTCATGTCCTAAACAACATATTTCAACAGCAGAAACCAGCTTGATGAAATTCATGAGTAATTTCCACTCTGTATCAAAAACGCTTCAACTCCGTGAGTTAAGCACTTTTAAACGAATGGCTATATCTTTTGAATTTGTGGCTGGATTACACTGAATTTGACATATAAATTGCAGAATCATGTCCTAGACAACATATTTCAACAGCAGAAACCAGCTTGATGAAATTCATGAGTTATTCCCACTCTGTATCAAAAACGCTTCAACTCGGTAAGATGAGCACGTTTTGGACAAACGGCTGTATTTTTTGAACATGTTGATGGATTATATTAAATTTGAAATATATTTTGCAGAATCATGTCCTAAAAAACATATTTCAACAGCAGGAACGAACTTGATGAAATTCATTTGTTATTTCCAATCTGTATCAAAAACGGTTAAACTCGGACAGATAAGCCCATTTTGAACGAATGGCTATATCTTTTGAACCATTGGCCTAATAACACTGACTTTGACATATATTGTGCAGAATCATGCCCTTAACAACATATTTCAACAGTAGAAACCAGCTTGATGAAATTCATGAGTTATTTCCACTATGTATCAAAAAAGCTTCAACTCGGAGAGATAAGCACTTTTGAAAGAATGGCTATATCTTTTGAACTTGTGGCTGGATTACACTGAATTTGACATATATTGTGAAGAATCATGTCCTAAACAACATATTTCAACAGCAGAAACCAGCGTGATGAAATTCATGAGTAATTTCCACTCTGTATCAAAAACGGTTCAAGTCGGAGAGAAAAGCACTTTTTGAACGAATGGCTATATCTTTTGAATTTGTGGTTGGATTACACTGGATTTGACGTATATTGTCCAGAATCATGTCCTTAACAACATATTTCAACAGCAGAAACCAGCGTGATGAAATTCATGAGTTATTTCCACTCTGTATCAAAAACGCTTCAACTCGGTGAGGTAAGCAGTTTTTAAACGAATGGCTATATCTTTTGAACCATTGGCCTGATTACACTGAATTTGACATATATTGTGCAGAATCATGTCCTAAACAACATATTTCAAAAGCAGAAACCAGCTTGATGAAATTCATGAGTTATTTCCACTCTGTATCAAAAACGCTTCAACTCGGTGAGATAAGCCCTTTTTTGAACGAATGGCTATATCTTTTGAGCTTGTGGCTGGATTACACAGAATTTGACATATATTGTGCATATTCATGTCCTAAAAAACATATTTCAACAGTAGAAACCAGCTTGATGAAATTCATGAGTTATTTCCACTCTGTATCAAAAACGCTTGAACTCGGACAGATAAGCCCATTTTGAACGAATGGCTATATCTTTTGAACCATTGTCCTGATTACACTGAATTAGACATATATTGAGCAGAATCATGTCCTAAACCACATATTTCAACAGCAGAAACCAGCTTGATGAAATTCATGAGTTATTTCCACTCTGTATCAAAAACGCTTCAACTCGGAGAGTTAAGCACTTTTTGAACGAACGGCAATAACTTTTGAACTTGTGGCTGGATTATACTGAATTTGACATATATTGTGCAGAATAATGTCCTAAACGACATATTTCAACAGCAGAAACCAGCTTGATGAAATTCATGAGTTAGTTCCACTCTGTATCAAAAACGCTTCAACTCGGTGAGATAAGCACATTTTGATAGAATGGCTATATTTTTTGAGCTTGTGGCTGGATTACACTGAATTTGACATATATTGTGAATATTCATGTCCTAAACAACATATTTCAACAGCAGAAACCAGCTTGATGAAATTCATGAGTTATTTCCACTCTGTCCAAAACATGCTCATCTTACCGAGTTGAAGCGTTTTTGATACAAACGGCTGTATCTTTTGAAAATGTGGATGGATTACATATAATTTGACATATATTGTGCAGAATCATGTCCTTAACAACATATTTCAACAGCAGAAACCAGCTTGATGAAATTCATGAGTTATTTCCACTCTGTATCAAAAACGCTTGAACTCGGACAGATAAGCCCATTTTGAACGAATGGCTATATCCTTTGAACCATTGGCCTGATTACACTGAATTTGACATATATTGTGCAGTATCATGTCCTAAACAACATATTTCAACAGCAGAAACCAGCTTGATGAAATTCATGAGTTATTTCCATTCTCTATCAAAAATGCTTCAACTCGGAAAGACAAGTACGTTTTGAAAGAATGGCTATATCTTTGGAATTAGTTGCTGGATTACACTGAATTTGACATATATTGTGAAGAATCATGTCCTAAAAAACATATTTCAACAGAAGAAACCTGCTTGATGAAATTCATGAGGTAGTTCCACTTTGTATCAAAAATGCTTCAACTCGGAGATATAAGTACATTTTGAACGAATGGCTATATCTTTTGAATTTGTGGCTGTATCACACTGAATTTGACGTATATTGTGCAGAATCATGTCCTAAAGAACATATTTCAACAGCAGAAACCAGCGTGATGAAATTCAGGAGTAATTTCCACTCTGTATCAAAAATGGTTCAACTCGGAGAGAAAAGCACTTTTTGAACGAATGGCTATATCTTTTGAATTTGTGGCTGGATTACACTGAATTTGACATATATTGTGCATATTCATGTCCTAAACAACATATTTCAACAGCAGAAACCAGCTTGATGAAATTCATGAGTTATTTCCACTCTGTATCAAAAACGCTTCAACTCGGACAGATAAGCCCATTTTGAACGAATGGATATATCTTTTGAACCATTGGCCTGATTACACTGAATTTGACATATATTGTGCAGTATCATGTCCTAAACATCATATTTAAACAGCAGAAACCAGCTTGATGAAATTCATAAGTTATTTCCATTCTCTATCAAAAATGCTTCAACTCGGAAAGACAAGCACGTTTTGAAAGAATGGCTATATCTTTGGAATTAGTTGCTGGATTACACTGAATTTGACATATATTGTGAAGAATCATGTCCTAAAAAACATATTTCAACAGAAGAAACCTGCTTGATGAATTTCATGAGGTAGTTCCACTTTGTATCAAAAATGCTTCAACTCGGAGATATAAGTACATTTCGAACGAATGGCTATATCTTTTGAATTTGTGGCTGTATCACACTGAATTTGACGTATATTTCGCAGAATCATGTCCTAAAGAACATATTTCAACAGCAGAAACCAGCGTGATGAAATTCAGGAGTAATTTCCACTCTGTATCAAAAATGGTTCAACTCGGAGAGAAAAGCACTTTTTGAACGAATGGCTATATCTTTTGAATTTGTGGCTGGATTACACTGAAATTGACATATATTGTGCAGAATCATGTCCTAAACAACATATTTCAACAGCAGAAACCAGCTTGATGAAATTCATAAGTTAGTTCCACTCTGTATCAAAAACGCTTCAACTCGGTGAGATAAGCAGTTTTTGAAAGAACGGCTATATCTTTTGAACTTGTGGCTGGATTACATTGAATTTGACATATATTGTGCAGAATCATGTCCTAAACAACATATTTCAACAGCAGAAACCAGCTTTATGAAATTCATGAGTTATTTCCATTCTCTATCAAAAATGCTTCAACTCGGAAAGACAAGCACGTTTTGAAAGAATGGCTATATCTTTGGAATTTGTTGCTGGATTACACTGAATTTGACATATATTTTGCAGAATCATGTCCTAAACAACATATTTCAACAGCAGAAACCTGCTTGATGAAATTCATGAGTTATTTCCACTCTGTATCAAAAATGCTTCAACTCGGAGATATAAGTATATTTTGAACGAATGGCTATATCTTTTGAATTTGTGGCTGGATCACACTGAATTTGACGTATATAGTGAAGAATCATGTCCTAAACAACATATTTCAACAGCAGAAACCAGCTTGATAAAATTCATGAGTTATTTCCACTCTGTATAAAAAACGCTTCAACTCGGTAAGATGAGCATGTTTTGGAAAAACGGCTGTATCTTTTGAACATGTTGATGGATTACATTGAAATTGACATATATTGTGCAGAATCATGTCCTTAACAACATATTTCAACAGCAGAAACCAGCTTGATGAAATTCATTAGTTATTTCCACTCTGTATCAAAAACGCTTGAACTCGGACAGATAAGCCCATTTTGAAAGAATGGCTATATCTTTTGAACCATTGGCCTGATTACACTGAATTTGACATATATTGAGCAAAATCATGTCCTAAACCACATATTTCAACAGCAGAAACCAGCTTGATGAAATTCATGAGTTATTTCCACTCTGTATCAAAAATGCTTCAACTCGGAGATATAAGTATATTTTGAACGAATGGCTATATCTTTTGAACATGTTGATGGATTACATTAAATTTGACATATAGTGTGCAGAATCATGTCCTAAACAACATATATCAACAGCAGAAAGCAGCTTGATGAAATTCATGAGTTATTTCCACTCTGTATCTAAAACGCTTCAACTCGGTTAGATTAGCATGTTTTGGACAAACGGCTGTATCTTTTGAACATGTTGATGGATTACACTGAATTTGACATATATTGTGCAGAATCATGTCCTTAACAACATATTTCAACAGCAGAAACCAGCTTGATGAAATTCATGAGTTATTTCCACTCTGTATCAAAAACACTTGAACTCGGACAGATAAGCCCATTTTGAACGAATGGCTCTATCTTTTGAACCATTGGCCTGATTACACTGACTTTGACACATATTGTGCAGAATCATGTCCTTAACAACATATTTCAACAGTAGAAACCAGCTTGATGAAATTCATGAGTTATTTCCACTATGTATCAAAAATGCTTCAACTCGGAGAGATAAGCACTTTTGAAAGAATGGCTATATCTTTTGAACATGTGGCTGGATTACACTGAATTTGACATATATTGTGAAGAATCATGTCCTAAACAACATATTTCAACAGCAGAAACAGGCGTGATGAAATTCATGAGTAATTTCCACTCTGTATCAAAAACGGTTCAAGTCGGAGAGAAAAGCACTTTTTGAACGAATAGTTATATCTTTTGAATTTGTGGCTGGATTACACTGGATTTGACGTATATTGTCCAGAATCATGTCCTCAACAACATATTTCACCAGTAGAAACCAGCTTGATAAAATTCATTAGTTATATCCACTCTGTACAAAAACGCTTCAACTCGGTGAGATAAGCACTTTTTGAAAGAATGGCTATATCTTTTGAATTTGTTGCTGAATCACACTGACTTTGACACATATTGTGCAGAATCATGTCCTTAACAACATATTTCAACAGTAGAAACCAGCTTGATGAAATTCATGAGTTATTTCCACTATGTATCAAAAATGCTTCAACTCGGAGAGATAAGCACTTTTGAAAGAATGGCTATATCTTTTGAACATGTGGCTGGATTACACTGAATTTGACATATATTGTGAAGAATTATGTCCTAAACAACATATTTCAACAGCAGAAACCAGCGTGATGAAATTCATGAGTAATTTCCACTCTGTATCAAAAACGGTTCAAGTCGGAGAGAAAAGCACTTTTTGAACGAATAGTTATATCTTTTGAATTTGTGGCTGGATTACACTGAATTTGACGTATATTGTCCAGAATCATGTCCTCAACAACATATTTCACCAGTAGAAACCAGCTTGATAAAATTCATTAGTTATATCCACTCTGTACCAAAAACGCTTCAACTCGGTGAGATAAGCACTTTTTGAAAGAATGGCTATATCTTTTGAATTTGTTGCTGAATCACACTGAATTTGACATATATTGTGAAGGATCATGTCCTAAACAACATATTTCAACAGCAGAAACCAGCTTGATGAAATTCATTAGTTATTCCCACTCTGCATCAAAAATGTTTCAACTCGGAGAGATAAGCACGTTTTGAACGAATGGCTATATCTTTTGAGCTTGTGGCTGGATTACACTGAATTTGACATGTATTTTTCAGATTCATTTCCTAAACAACATATTTCAACAGCAGAAACCAGCTCGATGAAATTCATTAGTTATTTCCACTCTGTATCAAAAACGCTTCAACTCGGTAAGATGAGAATGGTTTGAACAAACGGCTGTATCTTTTGAACATGTTGATGGATTACATTAAATTTGACATATAGTGTGCAGAATCATGTCCTCAACAACATATTTCACCAGTAGAAACCAGCTTGATAAAATTCATTAGTTATATCCACTCTGTACCAAAAACGCTTCAACTCGGTGAGATAAGCACTTTTTGAAAGAATGGCTATATCTTTTGAATTTGTTGCTGAATCACACTGAATTTGACATATATTGTGAAGGATCATGTCCTAAACAACATATTTCAACAGCAGAAACCAGCTTGATGAAATTCATTAGTTATTCCCACTCTGCATCAAAAATGTTTCAACTCGGAGAGATAAGCACGTTTTGAACGAATGGCTATATCTTTTGAGCTTGTGGCTGGATTACACTGAATTTGACATGTATTTTTCAGATTCATTTCCTAAACAACATATTTCAACAGCAGAAACAAGCTCGATGAAATTCATTAGTTATTTCCACTCTGTATAAAAAACGCTTCAACTCGGTAAGATGAGAATGGTTTGAACAAACGGCTGCATCTTTTGAACATGTTGATGGATTACATTAAATTTGACATATAGTGTGCAGAATCATGTCCTAAACAACATATTTCAACAGCAGAAACCAGCTTGATGAAATTCATGACTTAGTTTCATTCTGTATCAAAAACGCTTCAACTCGGAGAAATAAGCACGTTTTGAACAAATGGTTATATCTTTTGAGCTTGTGGCTGGATTACACTGAATTTGACATATATTGTGCAGAATCATGTCCTAAACAACATATTTCAACAGCAGAAACCAGCTTGATGAAATTCATGAGTTAGTTCCACTCTGTATCAAAAGCGCTTCAACTCTGTAAGATGAGCATGTTTTGGACAAACGGCTGTATCTTTTGAACATGTTGATGGATACATTGAATTTGACATATATTGTGCAGAATCATGTCCTTAACATATTTCAACAGCAGAAACCAGCTTGATTAAAATCATTACTTATTTCCAATCTGTATCAAAAACGCTTGAACTCGGACAGATAAGCCCATTTTAACGAATGGCTATATCTTTTGAACCATTGGCCTGATTACACTGAATTTGACATATATTGAGCAAAATCATGTCCTAAACCACATATTTCAACAGCAGAAACCAGCTTGATGAAATTCATTAGTTAGTTCCACTCTGTATCAAAAACGCTTCAACTCCGTGAGATAAGCACTTTTTGAAAGAATGGCTATATCTTTTGAATTTGTGGCTGGATCACACTGAATTTGACATATATTGTGAAGAATCATGTCCTAAACAACATATTTCAACAGCAGAAACCAGCTTGATGAAATTCATGAGTTATTTCCACTCTGTATCAAAAATGCTTCAACTCGGAGAGACAAGCACATTATTAAAGAATGGCTATATCTTTTGAACTTGTGGCTGGATTACACTGAATTTGATACATATTGTGAAAAATCATGTCCTAAACAACATATTTCAACAGCAGAAAAAAGCTTGATGAAATTCATTAGTTATTCCCACTCTGCATCAAAAATGTTTCAACTCGGAGAGATAAGCACGTTTTGAACGAATGGCTATATCTTTTGAGCTTGTGGCTGGATTACACTGAATTTGACATGTATTTTTCAGATTCATTTCCTAAACAACATATTTCAACAGCAGAAACCAGCTCGATGAAATTCATTAGTTATTTCCACTCTGTATCAAAAACGCTTCAACTCGGTAAGATGAGAATGGTTTGAACAAACGGCTGTATCTTTTGAACATGTTGATGGATTACATTAAATTTGACATATAGTGTGCAGAATCATATCCTGAACAACATATTTCAACAGCAGAAACCAGCTTGATGAAATTCATGACTTAGTTTCATTCTGTATCAAAAACGCTTCAACTCGGAGAGATAAGCACGTTTTGAACAAATGGTTATATCTTTTGAGCTTGTGGCTGGATTACACTGAATTTGACATATATTGTGCAGAATCATGTCCTAAACAACATATTTCAACAGCAGAAACCAGCTTGATGAAATTCATGAGTTAGTTCCACTCTGTATCAAAAGCGCTTCAACTCTGTAAGATGAGCATGTTTTGGACAAACGGCTGTATCTTTTGAACATGTTGATGGATATATTGAATTTGACATATATTGTGCAGAATCATGTCCTTAACATATTTCAACAGCAGAAACCAGCTTGATGAAAATCATTACTTATTTCCACTCTGTATCAAAAACGCTTGAACTCGGACAGATAATCCCATTTTAACGAATGGCTATATCTTTTGAACCATTGGCCTGATTACACTGAATTTGACATATATTGAGCAAAATCATGTCCTAAACCACATATTTCAACAGCAGAAACCAGCTTGATGAAATTCATGAGTTAGTTCCACTCTGTATCAAAAACGCTTCAACTCCGTGAGATAAGCACTTTTTGAAAGAATGGCTATATCTTTTGAATTTGTGGCTGGATCACACTGAATTTGACACATATTGTGAAGAATCATGTCCTAAACAATATATTTCAACAGCAGAAACCAGCTTGATGAAATTCATGAGTTATTTCCACTCTGTATCAAAAATGCTTCAACTCGGAGAGATAAGCACATTATTAAAGAATGGCTATATCTTTTGAACTTGTGGCTGGATTACACTGAATTTGATACATATTGTGAAAAATCATGTCCTAAACAACATATTTCAACAGCAGAAAAAAGCTTGATGAAATTCATTAGTTATTTCCACTCTGTATCAAAAACGCTTCAACTCGGTGAGATAAGCACTTTTAAACGAATGGCTATATCTTTTGAACTTGTGGCTGGATTACACTGAATTTGACGTACAAATTGCAGAATCATGTCCTATACAACACATTTCAACAGCAGAAACCAGCTTGATGAAATTCATGAGTTATTTCCACTCTGTATCAAAAACGCTTCAACTCTGTGAGATAAGCACTTTTAAAAGAATGGCTATATCCTTGTGAATTTGTGGCTGGATTACACTGATATTGACATATATTTCGCAGATTAATGTCCTAAACAACATATTTCAACAGCAGGAACGAGCTTGATGAAATTCATTTTTTATTTCCACTCTGTATCAAAAACGCTTTAACTTGGACAGATAAGCCCATTTTGAACGAATGGCTATATCTTTTGAACCATTGGCCTGATTACACTGACTTTGACTTATATTGTGCAGAATCATGTCCTTAACAACATATTTCAACAGTAGAAACAAGCTTGATGAAATTCATGAGTAATTTCCACTCTGTATCAAAAACGGTACAATTCGGAGAGATAAGCACTTTTGAAAGAATGGCTATATCTTTTGAACTTGTGGCTGGATTACACTGAATTTGACATATATTGTGAAGAATCATGTCCTAAACAACATATTTCAACAGCAGAAACCAGCTTGATGAAATTCATGAGTTATTTCCACTCTGTATCAAAAACGCTTCAACTCTGTAAGATGAGCATGTTTTGGACAAAGGGCTGTATCTTTTGAACATGTTGATGGATTACATTGAATTTGACATATATTGTGCAGAATCATGTCCTTAACAACATATTTCAACAGCAGAAACCAGCTTGATGAAATTCATTAGTTATTTCCAGTGTGTATCAAAAACGCTTGAACTCGGACAGATAATCCCATTTTGAACGAATGGCTATATCTTTTGAACCATTGGCCTGATTACACTGAATTTGGCATATATTGAGCAAAATCATGTCCTAAACCACATATTTCAACAGCAGAAACCAGCTTGATGAAATTCATGAGTTATTTCCACTCTATCAAAAACGCTTCAACTCAGAGAGTTAAGCACTTTTGAACGAACGGCAATATCTTTTGAATTTGTTGCTGAATCACACTGACTTTGACTTATATTGTGCAGAATCATGTCCTTAACAACATATTTCAACAGTAGAAACAAGCTTGATGAAATTCATGAGTTATTTCCACTCTGTATCAAAACTGCTTCAACTCGGAGAGATAAGCACTTTTGAAAGAATGGCTATATCTTTTGAACTTGTGGCTGGAATACACTGAATTTGACATATATTGTGAAGAATCATGTCCTAAACAACATATTTCAACAGCAGAAACCAGCTTGATGAAATTCATGAGTAATTTCCACTCTGTATCAAAAACGGTACAATTCGGAGAGACAAGCACTTTTCTAAAGAATGGCTATATCTTTTGAATTCGTGGCTGGATCACACTGAATTTGACATATATTGTGCAGAATCATGTCCTAAACAACATATTTCAACAGCAGAAACCAGCTTGATGAAATTCATTAGTTATTTCCAGTGTGTATCAAAAACGCTTGAACTCGGACAGATAATCCCATTTTGAACGAATGGCTATATCTTTTGAACCATTGGCCTGATTACACTGAATTTGGCATATATTGAGCAAAATCATGTCCTAAACCACATATTTCAACAGCAGAAACCAGCTTGATGAAATTCATGAGTTATTTCCACTCTATCAAAAACGCTTCAACTCAGAGAGTTAAGCACTTTTTGAACGAACGGCAATACCTTTTGAACTTGTGGCTGGATTATACTGAATTTGACATATATTGTGCAGAATAATGTCCTAAACAACATATTTCAACAGCAGAAACCAGCTTGATGAAATTCATGAGTTATTTCCACTCTGTATCAAAAACGGTACAACTCGGAGAGACAAGCACCTTTTTAAAGAATGGCTATATCTTTTGAATTCGTGGCTGGATCACACAGAATTTGACGTATATTATGCAGAATCATGTCCTAAACAACATATTTCAACAGCAGAAACCAGCTCAATGACATTCATGAGTTAGTTTCATTCTGTATCAAAAACGCTTCAACTCGGAGAGATAAGCAAGTTTTGAAAGAATGGCTATATCTTTTGAGCTTGTGGCTGGATTACACTGAATTTGATACATATTGTGAAAAATCATGTCCTAAACAACATATTTCAACAGCAGAAAAAAGCTTGATGAAATTCATTAGTTATTTCCACTCTGTATCAAAAACGCTTCAACTCGGTAAGATGAGAATGGTTTGAACAAACGGCTGTATCTTTTGAACATGTTGATGGATTACATTAAATTTGACATATAGTGTGCAGAATCATGTCCTAAACAACATATTTCAACAGCAGAAACCAGCTTGATGAAATTCATGAGTTATTTCCACTCTGTATCAAAAACGCTTCAACTCTGTAAGATGAGCATGTTTTGGACAAAGGGCTGTATCTTTTGAACATGTTGATGGATTACATTGAATTTGACATATATTGTGCAGAATCATGTCCTTAACAACATATTTCAACAGCAGAAACCAGCTTGATGAAATTCATTAGTTATTTCCAGTGTGTATCAAAAACGCTTGAACTCGGACAGATAATCCCATTTTGAACGAATGGCTATATCTTTTGAACCATTGGCCTGATTACACTGAATTTGGCATATATTGAGCAAAATCATGTCCTAAACCACATATTTCAACAGCAGAAACCAGCTTGATGAAATTCATGAGTTATTTCCACTCTATCAAAAACGCTTCAACTCAGAGAGTTAAGCACTTTTTGAACGAACGGCAATATCTTTTGAATTTGTTGCTGAATCACACTGACTTTGACTTATATTGTGCAGAATCATGTCCTTAACAACATATTTCAACAGTAGAAACAAGCTTGATGAAATTCATGAGTTATTTCCACTCTGTATCAAAACTGCTTCAACTCGGAGAGATAAGCACTTTTGAAAGAATGGCTATATCTTTTGAACTTGTGGCTGGATTACACTGAATTTGACATATATTGTGAAGAATCATGTCCTAAACAACATATTTCAACAGCAGAAACCAGCTTGATGAAATTCATGAGTAATTTCCACTCTGTATCAAAAACGGTACAATTCGGAGAGACAAGCACTTTTCTAAAGAATGGCTATATCTTTTGAATTCGTGGCTGGATCACACTGAATTTGACATATATTGTGCAGAATCATGTCCTAAACAACATATTTCAACAGCAGAAACCAGCTTGATGAAATTCATTAGTTATTTCCAGTGTGTATCAAAAACGCTTGAACTCGGACAGATAATCCCATTTTGAACGAATGGCTATATCTTTTGAACCATTGGCCTGATTACACTGAATTTGGCATATATTGAGCAAAATCATGTCCTAAACCACATATTTCAACAGCAGAAACCAGCTTGATGAAATTCATGAGTTATTTCCACTCTATCAAAAACGCTTCAACTCAGAGAGTTAAGCACTTTTTGAACGAACGGCAATATCTTTTGAACTTGTGGCTGGATTATACTGAATTTTACATATATTGTGCAGAATAATGTCCTAAACAACATATTTCAACAGCAGAAACCAGCTTGATGAAATTCATGAGTAATTTCCACTCTGTATCAAAAACGGTACAACTCGGAGAGACAAGCACCTTTTTAAAGAATGGCTATATCTTTTGAATTCGTGGCTGGATCACACAGAATTTGACGTATATTATGCAGAATCATGTCCTAAACAACATATTTCAACAGCAGAAACCAGCTTGATGACATTCATGAGTTAGTTTCATTCTGTATCAAAAACGCTTCAACTCGGAGAGATAAGCAAGTTTTGAAAGAATGGCTATATCTTTTGAGCTTGTGGCTGGATTACACTGAATTTGATACATATTGTGAAAAATCATGTCCTAAACAACATATTTCAACAGCAGAAAAAAGCTTGATGAAATTCATTAGTTATTTCCACTCTGTATCAAAAACGCTTCAACTCCGTGAGATAAGCACTTTTAAACGAATGGCTATATCTTTTGAGCTTGTGGCTGGATTACACAGAATTTGACATATATTGTGCAGAATCATGTCCTAGACAACATATTTCAACATCAGTAACCAGCGTGATGAAATTCATGAGTTATTTCCACTCTGTATCAAAAACGCTTCAACTCGGTAAGATGAGCATGTTTTGGACAAACGGCTGTATTTTTTGAACATGTTGATGGATTATATTAAATTTGACATATATTTTGCAGAATCATGTCCTAAAAAACATATTTCGACAGCAGGAACGAGCTTGATGAAATTCATTTGTTATTTCCAATCTGTATCAAAAACGCTTGAACTCGGACAGATAAGCACATTTTGAACGAATGGCTATATCTTTTGAACCATTGGCCTGATTACACTGACTTTGACATATAATGTGCAGAATCATGTCCTTAACAACATATTTCAACAGTAGAAACCAGCTTGATGAAATTCATGAGTTATTTCCACTATGTATCAAAAATGCTTCAACTCGGAGAGATAAGCACTTTTGAAAGAATGGCTATATCTTTTGAACTTGTGGCTGGAATACACTGAATTTGACATATATTGTGCAGAATCATGTCCTAAACAACATATTTCAACAGCAGAAACCAGCGTGATGAAATTCATGAGTAATTTCCACTCTGTATCAAAAACGGTTCAAGTCGGAGAGAAAAGCACTTTTTGAACGAATAGTTATATCTTTTGAATTTGTGGCTGGATTACACTGAATTTGACGTATATTGTCCAGAATCATGACCTCAACAACATATTTCACCAGTAGAAACCAGCTTGATAAAATTCATTAGTTATATCCACTCTGTACCAAAAACGCTTCAATTCGGTGAGATAAGCAGTTTTTGAAAGAATGGCTATATCTTTTGAATTTGTTGCTGGATCACACTGAATTTGACATATATTGTGAAGGATCATGTCCTAAACAACATATTTCAACAGCAGAAACCAGCTTTATGAAATTCATTAGTTATTCCCACTCTGTATCAAAAATGTTTCAACTCGGAGAGATAAGCACGTTTTGAAAGAATGGCTATATCTTTTGAGCTTGTGGCTGGATTACACTGAATTTGACATATATTGTGCAGAATCATGTCCTAAACAACATATTTCAACAGCAGAAACCAGCTCGATGAAATTCATGAGTTATTTCCACTCTGTATCAAAAACGCTTGAACTCGGTGAGATAAGCACGTTTTGAAAGAATGGCTATATCTTTTGAGCTTGTGGCTGGATTACACTGAATTTGACATATATTGTGCATATTCATGTCCTAAACAACATATTTCAACAGCAGAAACCAGCTTGATGAAATTCATGAGTTATTTCCACTCTGTATCAAAAACACTTCAACTCGGTAAGATGAGCATGTTTTGGACAAACGGCTGTATCTTTTGAACATGTTGATGGATACATTGAATTTGACATATATTGTGCAGAATCATGTCCTTAACATATTTCAACAGCAGAAACCAGCTTGATGAAAATCATTACTTATTTCCACTCTGTATCAAAAATGCTTGAACTCGGACAGATAAGCCCATTTTAACGAATGGCTATATCTTTTGAACCATTGGCCTGATTACACTGAATTTGACATATATTGAGCAAAATCATGTCCTAAACCACATATTTCAACAGCAGAAACCAGTTTGATGAAATTCATGAGTTAGTTCCACTCTGTATCAAAAATGTTTCAACTCGGAGAGATAGCACGTTTTGAAAAATGGCTATATCTTTTTAATTTGTGGCTGGATTACACTGAATTTGACGTATATTGTCCAGAATCATGTCCTAGACAACATATTTCAACAGCAGAAACCAGCGTGATGAAATTCATGAGTTATTTGCACTCTGTATCAAAAACGCTTCAACTCGGTAAGATGAGCACGTTTTGGACAAACGGCTGTATTTTTTGAACATGTTGATGGATTATATTAAATTTGACATATATTTTGCAGAAACATGTCCTAAAAAACATATTTCATCAGCAGGAACGAGCTTGATGAAATTCATTTGTTATTTCCACTATGTATCAAAAATGCTTCAACTCGGAGAGATAAGCACTTTTGAAAGAATGGCTATATCTTTTGAACTTGTGGCTGGATTACACTGAATTTGACATATATTGTGAAGAATCATGTCCTAAACAACATATTTCAACAGCAGAAACCAGCTTTATGAAATTCATTAGTTATTCCCACTCTGTATCAAAAATGTTTCAACTCGGAGAGATAAGCACGTTTTGAACGAATGGCTATATCTTTTGAGCTTGTGGCTGGATTACACTGAATTTGACATGTATATTTCAGATTCATTTCCTAAACAACATATTTCAACAGCAGAAACCAGCTTGATGAAATTCATGACTTAGTTTCATTCTGTATCAAAAACGCTTCAACTCGGAGAGATAAGCACGTTTTGAACAAATGGTTATATCTTTTGAGCTTGTGGCTGGATTACACTGAATTTGACATATATTGTGCAGAATCATGTCCTAAACAACATATTTCAACAGCAGAAACCAGCTTGATGAAATTCATGAGTTAGTTCCACTCTGTATCAAAAGCGCTTCAACTCTGTAAGATGAGCATGTTTTGGACAAACGGCTGTATCTTTTGAACATGTTGATGGATATATTGAATTTGACATATATTGTGCAGAATCATGTCCTCAACATATTTCAACAGCAGAAACCAGCTTGATGAAAATCATTACTTATTTCCACTCTGTATCAAAAACGCTTGAACTCGGACAGATAATCCCATTTTAACGAATGGCTATATCTTTTGAACCATTGGCCTGATTACACTGAATTTGACATATATTGAGCAAAATCATGTCCTAAACCACATATTTCAACAGCAGAAACCAGCTTGATGAAATTCATGAGTTAGTTCCACTCTGTATCAAAAACGCTTCAACTCCGTGAGATAAGCACTTTTTGAAAGAATGGCTATATCTTTTGAATTTGTGGCTGGATCACACTGAATTTGACATATATTGTGAAGAATCATGTCCTAAACAATATATTTCAACAGCAGAAACCAGCTTGATGAAATTCATGAGTTATTTCCACTCTGTATCAAAAATTCTTCAACTCGGAGAGATAAGCACATTATTAAAGAATGGCTATATCTTTTAAACTTGTGGCTGGATTACACTGAATTTGATACATATTGTGAAAAATCATGTCCTAAACAACATATTTCAACAGCAGAAAAAAGCTTGATGAAATTCATTAGTTATTTCCACTCTGTATCAAAAACGCTTCAACTCGGTGAGATAAGCACTTTTAAACGAATGGCTATATCTTTTGAACTTGTGGCTGGATTACACTGAATTTGACGGACAAATTGCAGAATCATGTCCTATACACCACATTTCAACAGCAGAAACCAGCTTGATGAAATTCATGAGTTATTTCCACTCTGTATCAAAAACGCTTCAACTCTGTGAGATAAGCACTTTTAAAAGAATGGCTATATCCTTGTGAATTTGTGGCTGGATTACACTGATATTGACATATATTTCGCAGATTAATGTCCTAAACAACATATTTCAACAGCAGGAACGAGCTTGATGAAATTCATTTTTTATTTCCACTCTGTATCAAAAACGCTTTAACTCGGACAGATAAGCCCATTTTGAACGAATGGCTATATCTTTTGAACCATTGGCCTGATTACACTGACTTCGACTTATATTGTGCAGAATCATGTCCTTAACAACATATTTCAACAGTAGAAACAAGCTTGATGAAATTCATGAGTATTTTCCACTCTGTATCAAAAACGGTACAATTCGGAGAGATAAGCACTTTTGAAAGAATGGCTATATCTTTTGAACTTGTGGCTGGATTACACTGAATTTGACATATATTGTGAAGAATCATGTCCTAAACAACATATTTCAACAGCAGAAACCAGCTTGATGAAATTCATGAGTAATTTCCACTCTGTATCAAAAACGGTACAATTCGGAGAGACAAGCACTTTTCTAAAGAATGGCTATACCTTTTGAATTCGTGGCTGGATCACACTGAATTTGACATATATTGTGCAGAATCATGTCCTAAACAACATATTTCAACAGCAGAAACCAGCTCGATGAAATTCATTAGTTATTTCCACTCTGTATCAAAAACGGTTCAACTCGGTAAGATGAGAATGGTTTGAACAAACGGCTGTATCTTTTGAACATGTTGATGGATTAAATTAAATTTGACATTTAGTGTGCAGAATCATGTCCTAAACAACATATTTCAACAGCAGAAACCAGCTTGATGAAATTCATGAGTTATTTCCACTCTGTATCAAAAACGCTTCAACTCTGTAAGATGAGCATGTTTTGGACAAAGGGCTGTATCTTTTGAACATGTTGATGGATTACATTGAATTTGACATATATTGTGCAGAATCATGTCCTTAACAACATATTTCAACAGCAGAAACCAGCTTGATGAAATTCATTAGTTATTTCCAGTGTGTATCAAAAACGCTTGAACTCGGACAGATAATCCCATTTTGAACGAATGGCTATATCTTTTGAACCATTGGCCTGATTACACTGAATTTGGCATATATTGAGCAAAATCATGTCCTAAACCACATATTTCAACAGCAGAAACCAGCTTGATGAAATTCATGAGTTATTTCCACTCTATCAAAAACGCTTCAACTCAGAGAGTTAAGCATTTTTGAACGAACGGCAATATCTTTTGAATTTGTTGCTGAATCACACTGACTTTGACTTATATTGTGCAGAATCATGTCCTTAACAACATATTTCAACAGTAGAAACAAGCTTGATGAAATTCATGAGTTATTTCCACTCTGTATCAAAACTGCTTCAACTCGGAGAGATAAGCACTTTTGAAAGAATGGCTATATCTTTTGAACTTGTGGCTGGATTACACTGAATTTGACATATATTGTGAAGAATCATGTCCTAAACAACATATTTCAACAGCAGAAACCAGCTTGATGAAATTCATGAGTAATTTCCACTCTGTATCAAAAACGGTACAATTCGGAGAGACAAGCACTTTTCTAAAGAATGGCTATATCTTTTGAATTCGTGGCTGGATCACACTGAATTTGACATATATTGTGCAGAATCATGTCCTAAACAACATATTTCAACAGCAGAAACCAGCTCGATGAAATTCATTAGTTATTTCCACTCTGTATCAAAAACGCTTCAACTCGGTAAGATGAGAATGGTTTGAACAAACGGCTGTATCTTTTGAACATGTTGATGGATTACATTAAATTTGACATATAGTGTGCAGAATCATGTCCTAAACAACATATTTCAACAGCAGAAACCAGCTTGATGAAATTCATGAGTTATTTCCACTCTGTATCAAAAACGCTTCAACTCTGTAAGATGAACATGTTTTGGACAAAGGGCTGTATCTTTTGAACATGTTGATGGATTACATTGAATTTGACATATATTGTGCAGAATCATGTCCTTAACAACATATTTCAACAGCAGAAACCAGCTTGATGAAATTCATTAGTTATTTCCAGTGTGTATCAAAAACGCTTGAACTCGGACAGATAATCCCATTTTGAACGAATGGCTATATCTTTTGAACCATTGGCCTGATTACACTGAATTTGGCATATATTGAGCAAAATCATGTCCTAAACCACATATTTCAACAGCAGAAACCAGCTTGATGAAATTCATGAGTTATTTCCACTCTATCAAAAACGCTTCAACTCAGAGAGTTAAGCACTTTTTGAACGAACGGCAATATCTTTTGAACTTGTGGCTGGATTATACTGAATTTTACATATATTGTGCAGAATAATGTCCTAAACAACATATTTCAACAGCAGAAACCAGCTTGATGAAATTCATGAGTAATTTCCACTCTGTATCAAAAACGGTACAACTCGGAGAGACAAGCACCTTTTTAAAGAATGGCTATATCTTTTGAATTCGTGGCTGGATCACACTGAATTTGACGTATATTATGCAGAATCATGTCCTAAACAACATATTTCAACAGCAGAAACCAGCTTGATGACATTCATGAGTTAGTTTCATTCTGTATCAAAAACGCTTCAACTCGGAGAGATAAGCAAGTTTTGAAAGAATGGCTATATCTTTTGAGCTTGTGGCTGGATTACACTGAATTTGATACATATTGTGAAAAATCATGTCCTAAACAACATATTTCAACAGCAGAAAAAAGCTTGATGAAATTCATTAGTTATTTCCACTCTGTATCAAAAACGCTTCAACTCCGTGAGATAAGCACTTTTAAACGAATGGCTATATCTTTTGAGCTTGTGGCTGGATTACACAGAATTTGACATATATTGTGCAGAATCATGTCCTAGACAACATATTTCAACAGCAGTAACCAGCGTGATGAAATTCATGAGTTATTTCCACTCTGTATCAAAAACGCTTCAACTCGGTAAGATGAGCATGTTTTGGACAAACGGCTGTATTTTTTGAACATGTTGATGGATTATATTAAATTTGACATATATTTTGCAGAATCATGTCCTAAAAAACATATTTCGACAGCAGGAACGAGCTTGATGAAATTCATTTGTTATTTCCAATCTGTATCAAAAACGCTTGAACTCGGACAGATAAGCACATTTTGAACGAATGGCTATATCTTTTGAACCATTGGCCTGATTACACTGACTTTGACATATAATGTGCAGAATCATGTCCTTAACAACATATTTCAACAGTAGAAACCAGCTTGATGAAATTCATGAGTTATTTCCACTATGTATCAAAAATGCTTCAACTCGGAGAGATAAGCACTTTTGAAAGAATGGCTATATCTTTTGAACTTGTGGCTGGAATACACTGAATTTGACATATATTGTGCAGAATCATGTCCTAAACAACATATTTCAACAGCAGAAACCAGCGTGATGAAATTCATGAGTAATTTCCACTCTGTATCAAAAACGGTTCAAGTCGGAGAGAAAAGCACTTTTTGAACGAATAGTTATATCTTTTGAATTTGTGGCTGGATTACACTGAATTTGACGTATATTGTCCAGAATCATGTCCTCAACAACATATTTCACCAGTAGAAACCAGCTTGATAAAATTCATTAGTTATATCCACTCTGTACCAAAAACGCTTCAATTCGGTGAGATAAGCAGTTTTTGAAAGAATGGCTATATCTTTTGAATTTGTTGCTGGATCACACTGAATTTGACATATATTGTGAAGGATCATGTCCTAAACAACATATTTCAACAGCAGAAACCAGCTTTATGAAATTCATTAGTTATTCCCACTCTGTATCAAAAATGTTTCAACTCGGAGAGATAAGCACGTTTTGAAAGAATGGCTATATCTTTTGAGCTTGTGGCTGGATTACACTGAATTTGACATATATTGTGCAGAATCATGTCCTAAACAACATATTTCAACAGCAGAAACCAGCTCGATGAAATTCATGAGTTATTTCCACTCTGTATCAAAAACGCTTGAACTCAGTGAGATAAGCACGTTTTGAAAGAATGGCTATATCTTTTGAGCTTGTGGCTGGATTACACTGAATTTGACATATATTGTGCATATTCATGTCCTAAACAACATATTTCAACAGCAGAAACCAGCTTGATGAAATTCATGAGTTATTTCCACTCTGTATCAAAAACACTTCAACTCGGTAAGATGAGCATGTTTTGGACAAACGGCTGTATCTTTTGAACATGTTGATGGATACATTGAATTTGACATATATTGTGCAGAATCATGTCCTTAACATATTTCAACAGCAGAAACCAGCTTGATGAAAATCATTACTTATTTCCACTCTGTATCAAAAATGCTTGAACTCGGACAGATAAGCCCATTTTAACGAATGGCTATATCTTTTGAACCATTGGCCTGATTACACTGAATTTGACATATATTGAGCAAAATCATGTCCTAAACCACATATTTCAACAGCAGAAACCAGCTTGATGAAATTCATGAGTTAGTTCCACTCTGTATCAAAAATGTTTCAACTCGGAGAGATAGCACGTTTTGAAAAATGGCTATATCTTTTTAATTTGTGGCTGGATTACACTGAATTTGACGTATATTGTCCAGAATCATGTCCTAGACAACATATTTCAACAGCAGAAACCAGCGTGATGAAATTCATGAGTTATTTGCACTCTGTATCAAAAACGCTTCAACTCGGTAAGATGAGCACGTTTTGGACAAACGGCTGTATTTTTTGAACATGTTGATGGATTATATTAAATTTGACATATATTTTGCAGAAACATGTCCTAAAAAACATATTTCATCAGCAGGAACGAGCTTGATGAAATTCATTTGTTATTTCCACTATGTATCAAAAATGCTTCAACTCGGAGAGATAAGCACTTTTGAAAGAATGGCTATATCTTTTGAACTTGTGGCTGGATTACACTGAATTTGACATATATTGTGAAGAATCATGTCCTAAACAACATATTTCAACAGCAGAAACCAGCTTTATGAAATTCATTAGTTATTCCCACTCTGTATCAAAAATGTTTCAACTCGGAGAGATAAGCACGTTTTGAACGAATGGCTATATCTTTTGAGCTTGTGGCTGGATTACACTGAATTTGACATGTATATTTCAGATTCATTTCCTAAACAACATATTTCAACAGCAGAAACCAGCTTGATGAAATTCATGACTTAGTTTCATTCTGTATCAAAAACGCTTCAACTCGGAGAGATAAGCACGTTTTGAACAAATGGTTATATCTTTTGAGCTTGTGGCTGGATTACACTGAATTTGACATATATTGTGCAGAATCATGTCCTAAACAACATATTTCAACAGCAGAAACCAGCTTGATGAAATTCATGAGTTAGTTCCACTCTGTATCAAAAGCGCTTCAACTCTGTAAGATGAGCATGTTTTGGACAAACGGCTGTATCTTTTGAACATGTTGATGGATATATTGAATTTGACATATATTGTGCAGAATCATGTCCTTAACATATTTCAACAGCAGAAACCAGCTTGATGAAAATCATTACTTATTTCCACTCTGTATCAAAAACGCTTGAACTCGGACAGATAATCCCATTTTAACGAATGGCTATATCTTTTGAACCATTGGCCTGATTACACTGAATTTGACATATATTGAGCAAAATCATGTCCTAAACCACATATTTCAACAGCAGAAACCAGCTTGATGAAATTCATGAGTTAGTTCCACTCTGTATCAAAAACGCTTCAACTCCGTGAGATAAGCACTTTTTGAAAGAATGGCTATATCTTTTGAATTTGTGGCTGGATCACACTGAATTTGACATATATTGTGAAGAATCATGTCCTAAACAATATATTTCAACAGCAGAAACCAGCTTGATGAAATTCATGAGTTATTTCCACTCTGTATCAAAAATTCTTCAACTCGGAGAGATAAGCACATTATTAAAGAATGGCTATATCTTTTAAACTTGTGGCTGGATTACACTGAATTTGATACATATTGTGAAAAATCATGTCCTAAACAACATATTTCAACAGCAGAAAAAAGCTTGATGAAATTCATTAGTTATTTCCACTCTGTATCAAAAACGCTTCAACTCGGTGAGATAAGCACTTTTAAACGAATGGCTATATCTTTTGAACTTGTGGCTGGATTACACTGAATTTGACGGACAAATTGCAGAATCATGTCCTATACACCACATTTCAACAGCAGAAACCAGCTTGATGAAATTCATGAGTTATTTCCACTCTGTATCAAAAACGCTTCAACTCTGTGAGATAAGCACTTTTAAAAGAATGGCTATATCCTTGTGAATTTGTGGCTGGATTACACTGATATTGACATATATTTCGCAGATTAATGTCCTAAACAACATATTTCAACAGCAGGAACGAGCTTGATGAAATTCATTTTTTATTTCCACTCTGTATCAAAAACGCTTTAACTCGGACAGATAAGCCCATTTTGAACGAATGGCTATATCTTTTGAACCATTGGCCTGATTACACTGACTTCGACTTATATTGTGCAGAATCATGTCCTTAACAACATATTTCAACAGCAGAAACCAGCTTGATGAAATTCATGAGTAATTTCCACTCTGTATCAAAAACGGTACAATTCGGAGAGACAAGCACTTTTCTAAAGAATGGCTATACCTTTTGAATTCGTGGCTGGATCACACTGAATTTGACATATATTGTGCAGAATCATGTCCTAAACAACATATTTCAACAGCAGAAACCAGCTTGATGAAATTCATTAGTTATTTCCACTCTGTATCAAAAACGGTTCAACTCGGTAAGATGAGAATGGTTTGAACAAACGGCTGTATCTTTTGAACATGTTGATGGATTAAATTAAATTTGACATATAGTGTGCAGAATCATGTCCTAAACAACATATTTCAACAGCAGAAACCAGCTTGATGAAATTCATGAGTTATTTCCACTCTGTATCAAAAACGCTTCAACTCTGTAAGATGAGCATGTTTTGGACAAAGGGCTGTATCTTTTGAACATGTTGATGGATTACATTGAATTTGACATATATTGTGCAGAATCATGTCCTTAACAACATATTTCAACAGCAGAAACCAGCTTGATGAAATTCATTAGTTATTTCCAGTGTGTATCAAAAACGCTTGAACTCGGACAGATAATCCCATTTTGAACGAATGGCTATATCTTTTGAACCATTGGCCTGATTACACTGAATTTGGCATATATTGAGCAAAATCATGTCCTAAACCACATATTTCAACAGCAGAAACCAGCTTGATGAAATTCATGAGTTATTTCCACTCTATCAAAAACGCTTCAACTCAGAGAGTTAAGCATTTTTGAACGAACGGCAATATCTTTTGAATTTGTTGCTGAATCACACTGACTTTGACTTATATTGTGCAGAATCATGTCCTTAACAACATATTTCAACAGTAGAAACCAGCTTGATGAAATTCATGAGTTATTTCCACTCTATCAAAAACGCTTCAACTCAGAGAGTTAAGCATTTTTGAACGAATGGCTATATCTTTTGAGCTTGTGGCTGGATTACACAGAATTTGACATATATTGTGCAGAATCATGTCCTAGACAACATATTTCAACAGCAGAAACCAGCGTGATGAAATTCATGAGTTATTTCCACTCTGTATCAAAAACGCTTCAACTCGGTAAGATGAGCATGTTTTGGACAAACGGCTGTATTTTTTGAACATGTTGATGGATTATATTAAATTTGACATATATTTTGCAGATTCATGTCCTAAAAAACATATTTCGACAGCAGGAACGAGCTTGATGAAATTCATTTGTTATTTCCAATCTGTATCAAAAACGCTTGAACTCGGACAGATAAGCACATTTTGAACGAATGGCTATATCTTTTGAACCATTGGCCTGATTGCACTGACTTTGACATATAATGTGCAGAATCATGTCCTTAACAACATATTTCAACAGTAGAAACCAGCTTGATGAAATTCATGAGTTATTTCCACTATGTATCAAAAATGCTTCAACTCGGAGAGATAAGCAATTTTGAAAGAATGGCTATATCTTTTGAACTTGTGGCTGGAATACACTGAATTTGACATATATTGTGAAGAATCATGTCCTAAACAACATATTTCAACAGCAGAAACCAGCGTGATGAAATTCATGAGTAATTTCCACTCTGTATCAAAAACGGTTCAAGTCGGAGAGAAAAGCACTTTTTGAACGAATAGTTATATCTTTTGAATTTGTGGCTGGATTACACTGAATTTGACGTATATTGTCCAGAATCATGTCCTCAACAACATATTTCACCAGTAGAAACCAGCTTGATAAAATTCATTAGTTATATCCACTCTGTACCAAAAACGCTTCAACTCGGTGAGATAAGCACTTTTTGAAAGAATGGCTATATCTTTTGAATTTGTTGCTGGATCACACTGAATTTGACATATATTGTGAAGGATCATGTCCTAAACAACATATTTCAACAGCAGAAACCAGCTTTATGAAATTCATTAGTTATTCCCACTCTGTATCAAAAATGTTTCAACTCGGAGAGATAAGCACGTTTTGAAAGAATGGCTATATCTTTTGAGCTTGTGGCTGGATTACACTGAATTTGACATATATTGTGCAGAATCATGTCCTAAACAACATATTTCAACAGCAGAAACCAGCTCGATGAAATTCATGAGTTATTTCCATTCTCTATCAAAAACGCTTGAACTCGGTGAGATAAGCACGTTTTGAAAGAATGGCTATATCTTTTGAGCTTGTGGCTGGATTACACTGAATTTGACATATATTGTGCATATTCATGTCCTAAACAACATATTTCAACAGCAGAAACCAGCTTGATGAAATTCATGAGTTATTTCCACTCTGTATCAAAAACACTTCAACTCGGTAAGATGAGCATGTTTTGGACAAACGGCTGTATCTTTTGAACATGTTGATGGATACATTGAATTTGACATATATTGTGCAGAATCATGTCCTTAAAATATTTCAACAGCAGAAACCAGCTTGATGAAAATCATTACTTATTTCCACTCTGTATCAAAAATGCTTGAACTCGGACAGATAAGCCCATTTTAACGAATGGCTATATCTTTTGAACCATTGGCCTGATTACACTGAATTTGACATATATTGAGCAAAATCATGTCCTAAACCACGTATTTCAACAGCAGAAACCAGCTTGATGAAATTCATGAGTTAGTTCCACTCTGTATCAAAAATGTTTCAACTCGGAGAGATAGCACGTTTTGAAAAATGGCTATATCTTTTTAATTTGTGGCTGGATTACACTGAATTTGACGTATATTGTCCAGAATAATGTCCTCAACAACACATTTCAACAGCAGAAACCAGCTTGATAAAATTCATTAGTTATTTCCACTCTGTATCAAAAACGCTTCAACTCCGTGAGATAAGCACTTTTTGAAAGAATGGCTATATCTTTTGAATTTGTGGCTGGATCACACTGAATTTGACATATATTGTGAAGAATCATGTCCTAAACAATATATTTCAACAGCAGAAACCAGCTTGATGAAATTCATGAGTTATTTCCACTCTGTATCAAAAATGCTTCAACTCGGAGAGATAAGCACATTATTAAAGAATGGCTATATCTTTTGAATTTGTGGCTGGATTACACTGAATTTGATACATATTGTGAAAAATCATGTCCTAAACAACATATTTCAACAGCAGAAAAAAAATTGATGAAATTCATTAGTTATTTCCACTCTGTATCAAAAACGCTTCAACTCCGTGAGATAAGCACTTTTAAACGAATGGCTATATCTTTTGAACTTGTGGCTGGATTACACAGAATTTGACATATATTGTGCAGAATCATGTCCTAGACAACATATTTCAACAGCAGAAACCAGCGTGATGAAATTCATGAGTTATTTGCACTCTGTATCAAAAACGCTTCAACTCGGTAAGATGAGCACGTTTTGGACAAACGGCTGTATTTTTTGAACATGTTGATGGATTATATTAAATTTGACATATATTTTGCAGAAACATGTCCTAAAAAACATATTTCATCAGCAGGAACGAGCTTGATGAAATTCATTTGTTATTTCCACTATGTATCAAAAATGCTTCAACTCGGAGAGATAAGCACTTTTGAAAGAATGGCTATATCTTTTGAACTTGTGGCTGGATTACACTGAATTTGACATATATTGTGAAGAATCATGTCCTAAACAACATATTTCAACAGCAGAAACCAGCTTTATGAAATTCATTAGTTATTCCCACTCTGTATCAAAAATGTTTCAACTCGGAGAGATAAGCACGTTTTGAAAGAATGGCTATATCTTTTGAGCTTGTGGCTGGATTACACTGAATTTGACATGTATATTTCAGATTCATTTCCTAAACAACATATTTCAACAGCAGAAACCAGCTTGATGAAATTCATGAGTTAGTTCCACTCTGTATCAAAAATGTTTCAACTCGGAGAGATAGCACGTTTTGAAAAATGGCTATATCTTTTTAATTTGTGGCTGGATTACACTGAATTTGACGTATATTGTCCAGAATAATGTCCTCAACAACACATTTCAACAGCAGAAACCAGCTTGATAAAATTCATTAGTTATTTCCACTCTGTATCAAAAACGCTTCAACTCCGTGAGATAAGCACTTTTTGAAAGAATGGCTATATCTTTTGAATTTGTGGCTGGATCACACTGAATTTGACATATATTGTGAAGAATCATGTCCTAAACAATATATTTCAACAGCAGAAACCAGCTTGATGAAATTCATGAGTTATTTCCACTCTGTATCAAAAATGCTTCAACTCGGAGAGATAAGCACATTATTAAAGAATGGCTATATCTTTTGAATTTGTGGCTGGATTACACTGAATTTGATACATATTGTGAAAAATCATGTCCTAAACAACATATTTCAACAGCAGAAAAAAGCTTGATGAAATTCATGAGTTATTTCCACTCTGTATCAAAAACGCTTCAACTCCGTGAGATAAGCACTTTTAAACGAATGGCTATATCTTTTGAACTTGTGGCTGGATTACACAGAATTTGACATATATTGTGCAGAATCATGTCCTAGACAACATATTTCAACAGCAGAAACCAGCGTGATGAAATTCATGAGTTATTTGCACTCTGTATCAAAAACGCTTCAACTCGGTAAGATGAGCACGTTTTGGACAAACGGCTGTATTTTTTGAACATGTTGATGGATTATATTAAATTTGACATATATTTTGCAGAAACATGTCCTAAAAAACATATTTCATCAGCAGGAACGAGCTTGATGAAATTCATTTGTTATTTCCACTATGTATCAAAAATGCTTCAACTCGGAGAGATAAGCACTTTTGAAAGAATGGCTATATCTTTTGAACTTGTGGCTGGATTACACTGAATTTGACGTATATTGTGAAGAATCATGTCCTAAACAACATATTTCAACAGCAGAAACCAGCTTTATGAAATTCATTAGTTATTCCCACTCTGTATCAAAAATGTTTCAACTCGGAGAGATAAGCACGTTTTGAAAGAATGGCTATATCTTTTGAGCTTGTGGCTGGATTACACTGAATTTGACATGTATATTTCAGATTCATTTCCTAAACAACATATTTCAACAGCAGAAACCAGCTTGATGAAATTCATGACTTAGTTTCATTCTGTATCAAAAACGCTTCAACTCGGAGAGATAAGCACGTTTTGAACAAATGGTTATATCTTTTGAGCTTGTGGCTGGATTACACTGAATTTGACATATATTGTGCAGAATCATGTCCTAAACAACATATTTCAACAGCAGAAACCAGCTTGATGAAATTCATCAGTTAGTTCCACTCTGTATCAAAAACGCTTCAACTCGGTAAGATGAGAATGGTTTGAACAAACGGCTGTATCTTTTGAACATGTTGATGGATTTCATTAAATTTGACATATAGTGTGCAGAATCATGTCCTAAACAACATATTTCAACAGCAGA
This sequence comes from Fistularia commersonii, assembly GCF_037954325.1. Lineage (NCBI taxonomy): Eukaryota > Metazoa > Chordata > Actinopteri > Syngnathiformes > Fistulariidae > Fistularia > Fistularia commersonii. The sequence goes on from NC_141302.1 coordinate 17,729,919, forward strand.
AACCAGCTTGATGAAAATCATTACTTATTTCCACTCTGTATCAAAAACGCTTCAACTCCGTGAGATAAGCACTTTTTGAAAGAATGGCTATATCTTTTGAATTTGTGGCTGGATCACACTGAATTTGACATATATTGTGAAGAATCATGTACTAAACAATATATTTCAACAGCAGAAACCAGCTTGATGAAAGTCATGAGTTATTTCCACTCTGCATCAAAAATGCTTCAACTCGGAGAGATAAGCACATTATTAAAGAATGGCTATATCTTTTGAACTTGTGGCTGGATTACACTGAATTTGATACATACTGTGAAAAATCATGTCCTAAACAACATATTTCAACAGCAGAAAAAAGTTTGATGAATTTCATTAGTTATTTCCACTCTGTATCAAAAACGCTTCAACTCCGTGAGATAAGCACTTTTAAACGAATGGCTATATCTTTTGAACTTGTGGCTGGATTACACTGAATTTGACGTACAAATTGCAGAATCATGTCTTATACAACACATTTCAACGGCAGAAACCAGCTTGATGAAATTCATGAGTTATTTCCACTCTGTATCAAAAACGCTTCAACTCTGTGAGATAAGCACTTTTAAAAGAATGGCTATATCCTTTTGAATTTGTGGCTGGATTACACTGATATTGACATATATTTTGCAGATTAATGTCCTAAACAACATATTTCAACAGCAGGAACGAGCTTGATGAAATTCATTTTTTATTTCCACTCTGTATCAAAAACGCTTTAACTCGGACGGATAAGCCCATTTTGAACGAATGGCTATATCTTTTGAACCATTGGCCTGATTACATTGACTTTGACTTATATTGTGCAGAATCATGTCCTTAACAACATATTTCAACAGTAGAAACAAGCTTGATGAAATTCATGAGTTATTTCCACTCTGTATCAAAACTGCTTCAACTCGGAGAGATAAGCACTTTTGAAAGAATGGCTATATCTTTTGAACTTGTGGCTGGATTACACTGAATTTGACATATATTGTGAAGAATCATGTCCTAAACAACATATTTCAACAGCAGAAACCAGCTTGATGAAATTCATGAGTTATTTCCACTCTGTATCAAAAACGCTTCAACTCGGTAAGATGAGAATGGTTTGAACAAACGGCTGTATCTTTTGAACATGTTGATGGATTTCATTAAATTTGACATATAGTGTGCAGAATCATGTCCTAAACAACATATTTCAACAGCAGAAACCAGCTTGATGAAATTCATGAGTTATTTCCACTCTGTATCAAAAACGCTTCAACTCGGTAAGATGAGCATGTTTTGGACAAACGGCTGTATCTTTTGAACATGTTGATGGATTACATTGAATTTGACATATATTGTGCAGAATCATGTCCTTAACAACATATTTCAACAGCAGAAACCAGCTTGATGAAATTCATAGTTATTTCCAGTGTGTATCAAAAACGCTTGAACTCGGACAGATAATCCCATTTTGAACGAATGGCTATATCTTTTTAACCATTGGCCTTATTACACTGAATTTGGCATATATTGAGCAAAATCATGTCCTAAACCACATATTTCAACAGCAGAAACCAGCTTGATGAAATTCATAAGTTATTTCCACTCTGTATCAAAAACGCTTCAACTCAGAGAGTTAAGCACTTTTTTAAAGAATGGCTATATCTTTTGAATTCGTGGCTGGATCACACTGAATTTGACGTATATTATGCAGAATCATGTCCTAAACAACATATTTCAACAGCAGAAACCAGCTTGATGAAATTCATGAGTTAGTTTCATTCTGTATCAAAAAAGCTTCAACTCGGAGAGATAAGCACGTTTTGAAAGAATGGCTATATCTTTTGAGCTTGTGGCTGGATTACACAGAATTTGACATATATTGTGCAGAATCATGTCCTAAACAACATATTTCAACAGCAGAAACCAGCTCGATGAAATTCATGAGTTATTTCCACTCTATCAAAAACGCTTCAACTCGGTAAGATGAGCATGTTTTGGACAAACGGCTGTATCTTTTGAACATGTTGATGGATACATTGAATTTGACATATATTGTGCAGAATCATGTCCTTAACATATTTCAACAGCAGAAACAAGCTTGATGAAAATCATTACTTATTTCCACTCTGTATCAAAAACGCTTGAACTCGGACAGATAAGCCCATTTTAACGAATGGCTATATCTTTTGAACCATTGGCCTGATTACACTGAATTTGACATATATTGAGCAAAATCATGTCCTAAACCACATATTTCAACAGCAGAAACCAGCTTGATGAAATTCATGAGTTAGTTCCACTCTGTATCAAAAATGTTTCAACTCGGAGAGATAGCACGTTTTGAAAAATGGCTATATCTTTTTAATTTGTGGCTGGATTACACTGAATTTGACGTATATTGTCCAGAATAATGTCCTCAACAACACATTTCAACAGCAGAAACCAGCTTATTAAAATTCATTAGTTATTTCCACTCTGTATCAAAAACGCTTCAACTCCGTGAGATAAGCACTTTTTGAAAGAATGGCTATATCTTTTGAATTTGTGGCTGGATCACACTGAATTTGACATATATTGTGAAGAATCATGTCCTAAACAATATATTTCAACAGCAGAAACCAGCTTGATGAAATTCATGAGTTATTTCCACTCTGTATCAAAAATGCTTCAACTCGGAGAGATAAGCACATTATTAAAGAATGGCTATATCTTTTGAATTTGTGGCTGGATTACACTGAATTTGATACATATTGTGAAAAATCATGTCCTAAACAACATATTTCAACAGCAGAAAAAAGCTTGATGAAATTCATGAGTTATTTCCACTCTGTATCAAAACTGCTTCAACTCGGAGAGATAAGCACTTTTGAAAGAATGGCTATATCTTTTGAACTTGTGGCTGGATTACACTGAATTTGACATATATTGTGAAGAATCATGTCCTAAACAACATATTTCAACAGCAGAAACCAGCTTGATGAAATTCATGAGTTATTTCCACTCTATCAAAAACGCTTCAACTCGGTAAGATGAGAATGGTTTGAACAAACGGCTGTATCTTTTGAACATCTTGATGGATTTCATTAAATTTGACATATAGTGTGCAGAATCATGTCCTAAACAACATATTTCAACAGCAGAAACCAGCTTGATGAAATTCATGAGTTATTTCCACTCTGTATCAAAAACGCTTCAACTCGGTAAGATGAGAATGGTTTGAACAAACGGCTGTATCTTTTGAACATGTTGATGGATTACATTGAATTTGACATATATTGTGCAGAATCATGTCCTTAACAACATATTTCAACAGCAGAAACCAGCTTGATGAAATTCATAGTTATTTCCAGTGTGTATCAAAAACGCTTGAACTCGGACAGATAATCCCATTTTGAACGAATGGCTATATCTTTTTAACCATTGGCCTTATTACACTGAATTTGGCATATATTGAGCAAAATCATGTCCTAAACCACATATTTCAACAGCAGAAACCAGCTTGATGAAATTCATAAGTTATTTCCACTCTGTATCAAAAACGCTTCAACTCAGAGAGTTAAGCACTTTTTGAACGAACGGCAATATCTTTTGAACTTGTGGCTGGATTATACTGAATTTGACATATATTGTGCAGAATAATGTCCTAAACAACATATTTCAACAGCAGAGACCAGCTTGATGAAATTCATGAGTAATTTCCACTCTGTATCAAAAACGGTACAACTCGGAGAGACAAGCACTTTTTTAAAGAATGGCTATATCTTTTGAATTCGTGGCTGGATCACACTGAATTTGACGTATATTATGCAGAATCATGTCCTAAACAACATATTTCAACAGCAGAAACCAGGTTGATGAAATTCATGAGTTAGTTTCATTCTGTATCAAAAACGCTTCAACTCGGAGAGATAAGCACGTTTTGAAAGAATGGCTATATCTTTTGAGCTTGTGGCTGGATTACACAGAATTTGACATATATTGTGCAGAATCATGTCCTAAACAACATATTTCAACAGCAGAAACCAGCTCGATGAAATTCATGAGTTATTTCCACTCTCTATCAAAAACGCTTCAACTCGGTAAGATGAGCATGTTTTGGACAAACGGCTGTATCTTTTGAACATGTTGATGGATACATTGAATTTGACATATATTGTGCAGAATCATGTCCTTAACATATTTCAACAGCAGAATCCAGCTTGATGAAAATCATTTCTTATTTCCACTCTGTATCAAAAACGCTTGAACTCGGACAGATAAGCCCATTTTAACGAATGGCTATATCTTTTGAACCATTGGCCTGATTACACTGAATTTGACATATATTGAGCAAAATCATGTCCTAAACCACATATTTCAACAGCAGAAACCAGCTTGATGAAATTCATGAGTTAGTTCCACTCTGTATCAAAAATGTTTCAACTCGGAGAGATAGCACGTTTTGAAAAATGGCTATATCTTTTTAATTTGTGGCTGGATTACACTGAATTTGACGTATATTGTCCAGAATAATGTCCTCAACAACACATTTCAACAGCAGAAACCAGCTTGATAAAATTCATTAGTTATTTCCACTCTGTATCAAAAACGCTTCAACTCCGTGAGATAAGCACTTTTTGAAAGAATGGCTATATCTTTTGAATTTGTGGCTGGATCACACTGAATTTGACATATATTGTGAAGAATCATGTCCTAAACAATATATTTCAACAGCAGAAACCAGCTTGATGAAATTCATGAGTTATTTCCACTCTGTATCAAAAATGCTTCAACTCGGAGAGATAAGCACATTATTAAAGAATGGCTATATCTTTTGAATTTGTGGCTGGATTACACTGAATTTGATACATATTGTGAAAAATCATGTCCTAAACAACATATTTCAACAGCAGAAAAAAGCTTGATGAAATTCATGAGTTATTTCCACTCTGTATCAAAACTGCTTCAACTCGGAGAGATAAGCACTTTTGAAAGAATGGCTATATCTTTTGAACTTGTGGCTGGATTACACTGAATTTGACATATATTGTGAAGAATCATGTCCTAAACAACATATTTCAACAGCAGAAACCAGCTTGATGAAATTCATGAGTTATTTCCACTCTGTATCAAAAACGCTTCAACTCGGTAAGATGAGCATGTTTTGGACAAACGGCTGTATCTTTTGAACATGTTGATGGATACATTGAATTTGACATATATTGTGCAGAATCATGTCCTTAACATATTTCAACAGCAGAAACCAGCTTGATGAAAATCATTACTTATTTCCACTCTGTATCAAAAACGCTTGAACTCGGACAGATAAGCCCATTTTAACGAATGGCTATATCTTTTGAACCATTGGCCTGATTACACTGAATTTGACATATATTGAGCAAAATCATGTCCTAAACCACATATTTCAACAGCAGAAACCAGCTTGATGAAATTCATGAGTTAGTTCCACTCTGTATCAAAAATGCTTCAACTCGGAGAGATAGCACGTTTTGAAAAATGGCTATATCTTTTGAATTTGTGGCTGGATTACACTGAATTTGACGTATATTGTCCAGAATAATGTCCTCAACAACACATTTCAACAGCAGAAACCAGCTTGATAAAATTCATTAGTTATTTCCACTCTGTATCAAAAACGCTTCAACTCCGTGAGATAAGCACTTTTTGAAAGAATGGCTATATCTTTTGAATTTGTGGCTGGATCACACTGAATTTGACATATATTGTGAAGAATCATGTCGTAAACAATATATTTCAACAGCAGAAACCAGCTTGATGAAATTCATGAGTTATTTCCACTCTGTATCAAAAATGCTTCAACTCGGAGAGATAAGCACATTATTAAAGAATGGCTATATCTTTTGAACTTGTGGCTGGATTACACTGAATTTGATACATATTGTGAAAAATCATGTCCTAAACAACATATTTCAACAGCAGAAAAAAGCTTGATGAAATTCATGAGTTATTTCCACTCTGTATCAAAAACGCTTCAACTCCGTGAGATAAGCACTTTTAAACGAATGGCTATATCTTTTGAACTTGTGGCTGGATTACACTGAATTTGACGTACAAATTGCAGAATCATGTCCTATACAACACATTTCAACAGCAGAAACCAGCTTGATGAAATTCATGAGTTATTTCCACTCTGTATCAAAAAGGCTTCAACTCGGTAAGATGAGAATGGTTTGAACAAACGGCTGTATCTTTTGAACATGTTGATGGATTACATTAAATTTGACATATAGTGTGCAGAATCATGTCCTAAACAACATATTTCAACAGCAGAAACCAGCTTGATGAAATTCATTAGTTATTTCCAGTGTGTATCAAAAAAGCTTGAACTCGGACAGATAAGCCTATTTTGAACGAATGGCTATATCTTTTGAACCATTGGCCTGGTTACACTGAATTTGGCATATATTGAGCAAAATCATGTCCTAAACCACATATTTCAACAGCAGAAACCAGCTTGATGAAATTCATAAGTTATTTCCACTCTGTATCAAAAACGCTTCAACTCAGAGAGTTAAGCACTTTTTGAACGAACGGCAATATCTTTTGAACTTGTGGCTGGATTATACTGAATTTGACATATATTGTGCAGAATCATGTCCTAAACAACATATTTCAACAGCAGAAACCAGCTTGATGAAATTCATGAGTAATTTCCACTCTGTATCAAAAACGGTACAACTCGGAGAGACAAGCACTTTTTTAAAGAATGGCTATATCTTTTGAATTCGTGGCTGGATCACACTGAATTTGACGTATATTATGCAGAATCATGTCCTAAACAACATATTTCAACAGCAGAAACCAGCTTGATGAAATTCATGAGTTAGTTTCATTCTGTATCAAAAACGCTTCAACTCGGAGAGATAAGCACGTTTTGAACAAATGGCTATATATTTTGAGCTTGAGGCTGGATTACACTGAATTTGACATATATTGTGCAGAATCATGTCCTAAACAACATATTTCAACAGCAGAAACCAGCTTGATGAAATTCATGAGTTATTTTCACTCTGTATCAAAAACGCTTCGACTCGGTGAGATAAGCACGTTTTGAAAGAATGGCTATATCTTTGGAATTTGAAGCTGGATTACACTGAATTTGACATATATTGTGCAGAATAATGTCCTAAACAACATATTTCAACAGCAGAAACCAGCTTGATGAAATTCATGAGTAATTTCCACTCTGTATCAAAAACGGTACAACTCGGAGAGACAAGCACTTTTTTAAAGAATGGCTATATCTTTTGAATTCGTGGCTGGATCACACTGAATTTGACGTATATTATGCAGAATCATGTCCTAAACAACATATTTCAACAGCAGAAACCAGCTTGATGAAATTCATGAGTTAGTTTCATTCTGTATCAAAAACGCTTCAACTCGGAGAGATAAGCACGTTTTGAACAAATGGCTATATATTTTGAGCTTGAGGCTGGATTACACTGAATTTGACATATATTGTGCAGAATCATATCCTAAACAACATATTTCAACAGCAGAAACCAGCTTGATGAAATTCATGAGTTATTTCCACTCTGTATCAAAAACGCTTCGACTCGGTGAGATAAGCACGTTTTGAAAGAATGGCTATATCTTTGGAATTTGTAGCTGGATTACACTGAATTTGACATATATTGTGCAGAATAATGTCCTAAACGACATATTTCAACAGCAGAAACCAGCTTGATGAAATTCATGAGTTATTTCCACTCTGTATCAAAAACGCTTCAACTCGGAGACATAAGCACTTTTTGAACGAACAGCTATATCTTTTGAATTTGTGGCTGGATTACACTGAATTTGACATATATTGTGAAGAATCATGTCCTAAACCACATATTTCAACAGCAGAAACCAGCTTGATGAAATTCATGAGTTATTTCCACTCTGTATCAAAAACGCTTCAACTCCGTGAGATAAGCACTTTTTGAAAGAATGGCTATATCTTTTGAATTTGTGGCTGGATCACACTGAATTTGACATATATTGTGAAGAATCATGTCCTAAACAATTTATTTCAACAGCAGAAACCAGCTTGATGAAATTCATGAGTTATTTCCACTCTGTATCAAAAATGCTTCAACTCGGAGAGATAAGCACATTATTAAAGAATGGCTATATCTTTTGAATTTGTGGCTGGATTACACTGAATTTGATACATATTGTGAAAAATCATGTCCTAAACAACATATTTCAACAGCAGAAAAAAGCTTGATGAAATTCATGAGTTATTTCCACTCTGTATCAAAACTGCTTCAACTCGGAGAGATAAGCACTTTTGAAAGAATGGCTATATCTTTTGAACTTGTGGCTGGATTACACTGAATTTGACATATATTGTGAAGAATCATGTCCTAAACAACATATTTCAACAGCAGAAACCAGCTTGATGAAATTCATGAGTTATTTCCACTCTGTATCAAAAACGCTTCAACTCGGTAAGATGAGCATGTTTTGGACAAACGGCTGTATCTTTTGAACATGTTGATGGATACATTGAATTTGACATATATTGTGCAGAATCATGTCCTTAACATATTTCAACAGCAGAAACCAGCTTGATGAAAATCATTACTTATTTCCACTCTGTATCAAAAACGCTTGAACTCGGACAGATAAGCCCATTTTAACGAATGGCTATATCTTTTGAACCATTGGCCTGATTACACTGAATTTGACATATATTGAGCAAAATCATGTCCTAAACCACATATTTCAACAGCAGAAACCAGCTTGATGAAATTCATGAGTTAGTTCCACTCTGTATCAAAAATGCTTCAACTCGGAGAGATAGCACGTTTTGAAAAATGGCTATATCTTTTGAATTTGTGGCTGGATTACACTGAATTTGACGTATATTGTCCAGAATAATGTCCTCAACAACACATTTCAACAGCAGAAACCAGCTTGATAAAATTCATTAGTTATTTCCACTCTGTATCAAAAACGCTTCAACTCCGTGAGATAAGCACTTTTTGAAAGAATGGCTATATCTTTTGAATTTGTGGCTGGATCACACTGAATTTGACATATATTGTGAAGAATCATGTCGTAAACAATATATTTCAACAGCAGAAACCAGCTTGATGAAATTCATGAGTTATTTCCACTCTGTATCAAAAATGCTTCAACTCGGAGAGATAAGCACATTATTAAAGAATGGCTATATCTTTTGAACTTGTGGCTGGATTACACTGAATTTGATACATATTGTGAAAAATCATGTCCTAAACAACATATTTCAACAGCAGAAAAAAGCTTGATGAAATTCATGAGTTATTTCCACTCTGTATCAAAAACGCTTCAACTCCGTGAGATAAGCACTTTTAAACGAATGGCTATATCTTTTGAACTTGTGGCTGGATTACACTGAATTTGACGTACAAATTGCAGAATCATGTCCTATACAACACATTTCAACAGCAGAAACCAGCTTGATGAAATTCATGAGTTATTTCCACTCTGTATCAAAAAGGCTTCAACTCGGTAAGATGAGAATGGTTTGAACAAACGGCTGTATCTTTTGAACATGTTGATGGATTACATTAAATTTGACATATAGTGTGCAGAATCATGTCCTAAACAACATATTTCAACAGCAGAAACCAGCTTGATGAAATTCATTAGTTATTTCCAGTGTGTATCAAAAAAGCTTGAACTCGGACAGATAAGCCTATTTTGAACGAATGGCTATATCTTTTGAACCATTGGCCTGATTACACTGAATTTGGCATATATTGAGCAAAATCATGTCCTAAACCACATATTTCAACAGCAGAAACCAGCTTGATGAAATTCATAAGTTATTTCCACTCTGTATCAAAAACGCTTCAACTCAGAGAGTTAAGCACTTTTTGAACGAACGGCAATATCTTTTGAACTTGTGGCTGGATTATACTGAATTTGACATATATTGTGCAGAATCATGTCCTAAACAACATATTTCAACAGCAGAAACCAGCTTGATGAAATTCATGAGTAATTTCCACTCTGTATCAAAAACGGTACAACTCGGAGAGACAAGCACTTTTTTAAAGAATGGCTATATCTTTTGAATTCGTGGCTGGATCACACTGAATTTGACGTATATTATGCAGAATCATGTCCTAAACAACATATTTCAACAGCAGAAACCAGCTTGATGAAATTCATGAGTTAGTTTCATTCTGTATCAAAAACGCTTCAACTCGGAGAGATAAGCACGTTTTGAACAAATGGCTATATATTTTGAGCTTGAGGCTGGATTACACTGAATTTGACATATATTGTGCAGAATCATGTCCTAAACAACATATTTCAACAGCAGAAACCAGCTTGATGAAATTCATGAGTTATTTTCACTCTGTATCAAAAACGCTTCGACTCGGTGAGATAAGCACGTTTTGAAAGAATGGCTATATCTTTGGAATTTGAAGCTGGATTACACTGAATTTGACATATATTGTGCAGAATAATGTCCTAAACAACATATTTCAACAGCAGAAACCAGCTTGATGAAATTCATGAGTAATTTCCACTCTGTATCAAAAACGGTACAACTCGGAGAGACAAGCACTTTTTTAAAGAATGGCTATATCTTTTGAATTCGTGGCTGGATCACACTGAATTTGACGTATATTATGCAGAATCATGTCCTAAACAACATATTTCAACAGCAGAAACCAGCTTGATGAAATTCATGAGTTAGTTTCATTCTGTATCAAAAACGCTTCAACTCGGAGAGATAAGCACGTTTTGAACAAATGGCTATATATTTTGAGCTTGAGGCTGGATTACACTGAATTTGACATATATTGTGCAGAATCATGTCCTAAACAACATATTTCAACAGCAGAAACCAGCTTGATGAAATTCATGAGTTATTTCCACTCTGTATCAAAAACGCTTCGACTCGGTGAGATAAGCACGTTTTGAAAGAATGGCTATATCTTTGGAATTTGTAGCTGGATTACACTGAATTTGACATATATTGTGCAGAATAATGTCCTAAACGACATATTTCAACAGCAGAAACCAGCTTGATGAAATTCATGAGTTATTTCCACTCTGTATCAAAAACGCTTCAACTCGGAGACATAAGCACTTTTTGAACGAACAGCTATATCTTTTGAACTTGTGGCTGGATTACACTGAATTTGACATATATTGTGAAGAATCATGTCCTAAACAACATATTTCAACAGCAGAAACCAGCTTGATGAAATTCATGAGTAATTTCCACTCTGTATCAAAAACGGTACAACTCGGAGAGACAAGCACTTTTTTAAAGAATGGCTATATCTTTTGAATTCGTGGCTGGATCACACTGAATTTGACGTATATTATGCAGAATCATGTCCTAAACAACATATTTCAACAGCAGAAACCAGCTTGATGAAATTCATGAGTTAGTTTCATTCTGTATCAAAAACGCTTCAACTCGGAGAGATAAGCACGTTTTGAACAAATGGCTATATATTTTGAGCTTGAGGCTGGATTACACTGAATTTGACATATATTGTGCAGAATCATGTCCTAAACAACATATTTCAACAGCAGAAACCAGCTTGATGAAATTCATGAGTTATTTTCACTCTGTATCAAAAACGCTTCGACTCGGTGAGATAAGCACGTTTTGAAAGAATGGCTATATCTTTGGAATTTGAAGCTGGATTACACTGAATTTGACATATATTGTGCAGAATAATGTCCTAAACAACATATTTCAACAGCAGAAACCAGCTTGATGAAATTCATGAGTAATTTCCACTCTGTATCAAAAACGGTACAACTCGGAGAGACAAGCACTTTTTTAAAGAATGGCTATATCTTTTGAATTCGTGGCTGGATCACACTGAATTTGACGTATATTATGCAGAATCATGTCCTAAACAACATATTTCAACAGCAGAAACCAGCTTGATGAAATTCATGAGTTAGTTTCATTCTGTATCAAAAACGCTTCAACTCGGAGAGATAAGCACGTTTTGAACAAATGGCTATATATTTTGAGCTTGAGGCTGGATTACACTGAATTTGACATATATTGTGCAGAATCATGTCCTAAACAACATATTTCAACAGCAGAAACCAGCTTGATGAAATTCATGAGTTATTTCCACTCTGTATCAAAAACGCTTCGACTCGGTGAGATAAGCACGTTTTGAAAGAATGGCTATATCTTTGGAATTTGTAGCTGGATTACACTGAATTTGACATATATTGTGCAGAATAATGTCCTAAACGACATATTTCAACAGCAGAAACCAGCTTGATGAAATTCATGAGTTATTTCCACTCTGTATCAAAAACGCTTCAACTCGGAGACATAAGCACTTTTTGAACGAACAGCTATATCTTTTGAACTTGTGGCTGGATTACACTGAATTTGACATATATTGTGAAGAATCATGTCCTAAACAACATATTTCAACAGCAGAAACCAGCTTGATGAAATTCATGAGTTATTTCCACTCTGTATCAAAAACGCTTCAACTCGGAGAGACGAGCACTTTTTGAACGAATGGCTATATCTTTTGAATTTGAGGCTGGATTACACTGAATTTGAAGTATATTGTCCAGAATAATGTCCTAAACGACATATTTCAACAGCAGAAACCAGCTTTATGAAATTCATTTGTTATTTCAACTTTGTATCTAAAATGCTTCAACTCGGAGAGATAAGCACATTTTTAAAGAATGGCTATATCTTTTGAACTTGTGGCTGGATTACACTGAATTTGATATATATTGTGAAAAATCATGTCCTAAACAACATATTTCAACAGCAGAAACCAGCTTGATGAAATTCATTAGTTATTTCCACTCTGTATCAAAAACGCTTCAACTCCGTGACTTAAGCACGTTTTGAAAGAATGGCTATACCTTTGGAATTTGTTGCTGGATTACACTGAATTTGACATATATTGTGCAGAATAATGTCCTAAACAACATATATCAACAGCAGAAACCAGCTTGATGAAATTCATGAGTTAGTTCCACTCTGTATCAAAAATGCTTCAACTCTGTGAGATAAGCACTTTTAAAAGAATGGCTATATCCTTTTGAATTTGTGGCTGGATTACACTAAATTTGACATATATTTTGCAGATTAAGGTCCTAAACAAAATATTCCAACAGCAGGAACGAGCTTGATGAAATTCATTCTTTATTTCCACTCTGTATCAAAAACGCTTGAACTCGGACAGATAAGCCCATTTTGAACGAATGGCTATATCTTTTGAACCATTGGCCTGATTACACTGACTTTGACTTATATTGTGCAGAATCATGTCCTCATCAACATATTTCAACAGTAAAAAGAAGCTTGATGAAATTCATGAGTTATTTCCACTCTGTATCAAAACTGCTTCAACTCGGAGAGATAAGCACTTTTGAATTAATGGCTATATCTTTTGAACTTGTGCCTGGATTACACTGAATTTGACATATATTGTGATGAATAATGTCCTAAACAACATATTTCAACAGCAGAAACCAGCTTGATGAAATTCATGAGTTATTTCCACTCTGTATCAAAAACGCTTCAACTCGGAGAGACAAGCACTTTTTGAAAGAATGGCTATATCTTTTGAATTCGTGGCTGGATCACACTGAATTTGACGTATATTATGCAGAATCATGTCCTAAACAACATATTTCAACAGCAGAAACCAGCTTGATGAAATTCATGAGTTATTTCCACTCTGTATCAAAAACGCTTCAACTCGGAGAGTTAAGCACTTTTTGAAAAATGGCTATATCTTTTGAATTTGTGGCTGGATTACACTGAATTTGACGTATATTGTGCAGAATAATGTCCTAAACGACATATTTCAACAGCAGAAACCAGCTTTATGAAATTCATTAGTTATTTCCACTCTGTATCAAAAACGCTTCGACTCGGTGAGATAAGCACGTTTTGAAAGAATGGCTATACTTTTGGAATTTGTGGCTGGATTACACTGAATTTTCACATATATTTTGCAAAATCATGTCCTAAACGACATATTTCAACAGCAGAAACCAGCTTGATGAAATTCATGAGTTATTTCCACTCTGTATCAAAAACGCTTGAACTCGGTGAGATAAGCACGTTTTGAAAGAATGGCTATATCTTTGGAATTTGTGGCTGGATTACACAGAATTTGACATATATTGTGCATATTCATGTCCTAAAAAACATATTTCAACAGTAGAAATCAGCTTGATGAAATTCATTAGTTATTTCCACTCTGTATCAAAAATGCTTCAACTCGGAGAGATAAGCACTTTTGAAAGAATGGCTATATCTTTTGAACTTGTAGCTGGATTACACTGAATTTGACATATAATGTGAAGAATAATGTCCTAAACGACATATTTGAACAGCAGAAACCAGCATTATGGAATTGATTAGTTCTTTCCACTCTGTATCAAAAACGCTTCGACTCGGTGAGATAAGCACTTTTTTAAAGAATGGCTATATCTTTGGAATTTGTGGCTGGATTACACTTAATTTGACGTATAAATTGCAGAATCATGTCCTATACAACATATTTCAACAGCAGAAACCAGCTTGATGAAATTCATGAGTTTTTTCCACTCTGTATCAAAAACGCTTCAACTCGGAGAGTTAAGCACTTTTAAACGAATTGCTATATCTTTTGAATTTGTGGCTGGATTACACTGAATTTGACGTGTAAATTGCAGAATCATGTCCTATACAACATATTTCAACAGCAGAAACCAGCTTGAAGAAATTCAAGAGTTATTTCCACTTTGTATCAAAAATGCTTCAACTCGGAGAGTGAAGCACTTTTTGAACGAACGGCAATATCTTTTGAACTTGTGGCTGGATTACACTGAATTTGACATATATTGTGCAGAATAATGTCCTAAACGACATATTTCAACAGCAGAAACCAGCATTATGGAATTGACTAGTTCTTTCCACTCTGTATCAAAAACGCTTCAACTCGGAGAGACAAGCACTTTTTGAAAGAATGGCTATATCTTTTGAATTCGTGGCTGGATCACACTGAATTTGACGTATATTATGCAGAATCATGTCCTAAACAACATATTTCAACAGCAGAAACCAGCTTGATGAAATTCATGAGTTATTTCCACTCTGTATCAAAAACGCTTCAACTCGGAGAGTTAAGCACTTTTTGAAAAATGGCTATATCTTTTGAATTTGTGGCTGGATTACACTGAATTTGACGTATATTGTGCAGAATAATGTCCTAAACGACATATTTCAACAGCAGAAACCAGCTTTATGAAATTCATTAGTTATTTCCACTCTGTATCAAAAACGCTTCGACTCGGTGAGATAAGCACGTTTTGAAAGAATGGCTATACTTTTGGAATTTGTGGCTGGATTACACTGAATTTTCACATATATTTTGCAAAATCATGTCCTAAACGACATATTTCAACAGCAGAAACCAGCTTGATGAAATTCATGAGTTATTTCCACTCTGTATCAAAAACGCTTGAACTCGGTGAGATAAGCACGTTTTGAAAGAATGGCTATATCTTTGGAATTTGTGGCTGGATTACACAGAATTTGACATATATTGTGCATATTCATGTCCTAAAAAACATATTTCAACAGTAGAAATCAGCTTGATGAAATTCATTAGTTATTTCCACTCTGTATCAAAAATGCTTCAACTCGGAGAGATAAGCACTTTTGAAAGAATGGCTATATCTTTTGAACTTGTAGCTGGATTACACTGAATTTGACATATAATGTGAAGAATAATGTCCTAAACGACATATTTGAACAGCAGAAACCAGCATTATGGAATTGATTAGTTCTTTCCACTCTGTATCAAAAACGCTTCGACTCGGTGAGATAAGCACTTTTTTAAAGAATGGCTATATCTTTGGAATTTGTGGCTGGATTACACTTAATTTGACGTATAAATTGCAGAATCATGTCCTATACAACATATTTCAACAGCAGAAACCAGCTTGATGAAATTCATGAGTTTTTTCCACTCTGTATCAAAAACGCTTCAACTCGGAGAGTTAAGCACTTTTAAACGAATTGCTATATCTTTTGAATTTGTGGCTGGATTACACTGAATTTGACGTGTAAATTGCAGAATCATGTCCTATACAACATATTTCAACAGCAGAAACCAGCTTGAAGAAATTCAAGAGTTATTTCCACTCTGTATCAAAAACGCTTCAAATCTGTGAGATAAACACTTTTAAAAGAATGGCTATATCCTTTCGAATTTATGGCTGGATTATACTGAATTTGACATATATTTTGCAGATTAATGTCCTAAACAACATATTTCAACATCAGGAACGAGCTTGATGAAATTCATTTTTTATTTCCACTCTGTATCAAAAACGCTTGAACTCGGAAAGTAAGCCCATTTTGAACGAATGGCTATATCTTTTGAACTTGTGGCAGGATTACACTGAATTTGACATATATTGTGAAGAATCATATCCTAAACAACATATTTCAACAGCAGAAACCAGCTTGATGAAATTCATGTGTTATTTCCACTTTGTATCAAAAATGCTTCAACTCGGAGAGTGAAGCACTTTTTGAACGAACGGCAATATCTTTTGAACTTGTGGCTGGATTACACTGAATTTGACATATATTGTGCAGAATAATGTCCTAAACGACATATTTCAACAGCAGAAACCAGCATTATGGAATTGACTAGTTCTTTCCACTCTGTATCAAAAACGCTTCGACTCGGTGAGATAAGCACTTTTTTAAAGAATGGCTATATCTTTTGAACCATTGGCCTGATTACACTGACTTTGACTTATATTGTGTAGAATCATGTCCTTAACAACATATTTCAACAGTAGAAACAAGCTTGATGAAATTCATGAGTTATTTCCACTCTGTATCAAAACTGCTTCAACTCGGAGAGATAAGCACTTTTTGAACGAATGGCTAAATCTTTTGAGTTTGTGGCTGGATCACACTGAATTTGACATATATTGTGAAGAATCATGTCCTAAACAACATATTTCAACAGCAGAAACCAGCTTGATGAAATTCACGAGTTATTTCCACTCTGTATAAAAAATGCTTCAACTCGGAGAGATAAGCACATTTTTAAAGAATGGCTATATCTTTTGAACTTGTGGCTGGATTACACTAAATTTGACATATATTTTGCAGATTCATGTCCTAAACAACATATTTCAACAGCAGAAACCAGCTTGATGAAATTCATGAGTTATTTCCACTCTGTATAAAAAAACGCTTCAACTCGGTAAGATGAGCATGTTTTGAACAAACGGCTGTATCTTTTGAACATGTTGATGGATTACATTGAATTTGACATATATTGGGCAGAATCATGTCCTAAACAACATATTTAAACAGCAGAAACCAGCTTGATGAAATTCATGAGTTAGTTCCACGCTGTATCAAAAACGCTTCAACTCGGTGAGATTAGCAATTTTTTAACGAATGGCTTGATCTTTTGAGTTTGTGGCTGGATTACACTGAATCTGACATCTATTTTGCAGATTCATGTCCGAAACAACATATTTCAACAGCAGGAACCAGCTTGATGAAATTCATTAGTTATTTCCAGTCTGTATCAAAAACGCTTGAACTCGGACAGATAAGCCCATTTTGAACGAATGGCTATATCTTTTGAACCATTGGCCTTATTACACTGACTTTGACATATATTGTGCAGAATCATGTCCTCAACAACATATTTCAACAGTAGAAACCAGCTTGATGAAATTCATGAGTTATTTCCACTCTGTATCAAAACTGCTTCAACTCGGAGAGATAAGCACTTTTGAAAGAATGGCTATATCTTTTGAACTTGTGAATGGATTACACTGAATTTGACATATATTGTGAAGAATCATGTCCTAAACAACATATTTCAACAGCAGAAACCAGCGTGATGAAATTCATGAGTTATTTCCACTCTGTATAAAAAACGGTTCAACTCGGAGAGAAAAGCACTTTATGAACGAATGGCTATATCTTTTGAATTTGTGGCTGGATTACACTGAATTTGACATGCATTGTCCAGAATCATGTCCTCAACAACATATTTCAACATCAGGAACTAGCTTGATGAAATTCATCTGTTATTTCCACTCTGTATCAAAAACGCTTGAACTCGGAAAGTAAGCCCATTTTGAACGAATGGCTATATCTTTTGAACCATTGGCCTAATTACACTGACTTTGACTTATATTGTGCAGAATCATGTCCTTAACAACATATTTCAACAGTAGAAACAAGCTCAATGAAATTCATGAGTTATTTCCACTCTGTATCAAAACTGCCTCAACTCGGTGAGATAAGCACTTTTGAACGAATGGCTATATCTTTTGAACCATTGGACTGATTACACTGACTTTGACTTATATTGTGCAGAATCAGGTCCTTAACAACATATTTCAACAGTAGAAACAAGCTTGATTAAATTCATGAGTTATCTCCACTCTGTATCAAAACTGCTTCAACTCGGAGAGATAAGCAATTTTTAAAGAATGGCTATATCTTTTGAACTTGTGGCCGGATTACACTGAATTTGACATATATTGTGAAGAATCATGTCCTAAACAACATATTTCAACAGCAGAAACCAGTTTGATGAAATTCATGAGTAATTTCCACTCTGTATCAAAAACGGTACAACTCGGAGAGAAAAGCACTTTTTGAACGAACGGCAATATCTTTTGAACTTGTGGCAGGATTACACTGAATTTGACATATATTGTGAAGAATCATGTCCTAAACAACATATTTCAACAGCAGAAACCAGCTTGATGAAATTCATGTGTTATTTCCACTTTGTATCAAAAATGCTTCAACTCGGAGAGTGAAGCACTTTTTGAACGAACGGCAATATCTTTTGAACTTGTGGCTGGATTACACTGAATTTGACATATATTGTGCAGAATAATGTCCTAAACGACATATTTCAACAGCAGAAACCAGCATTATGGAATTGATTAGTTCTTTCCACTCTGTATCAAAAACGCTTCGACTCCGTGAGATAAGCACTTTTTTAAAGAATGGCTATATCTTTTGAACCATTGGCCTGATTACACTGACTTTGACTTATATTGTGTAGAATCATGTCCTTAACAACATATTTCAACAGTAGAAACAAGCTTGATGAAATTCATGAGTTATTTCCACTCTGTATCAAAACTGCTTCAACTCGGAGAGATAAGCACTTTTTGAACGAATGGCTAAATCTTTTGAGTTTGTGGCTGGATCACACTGAATTTGACATATATTGTGAAGAATCATGTCCTAAACAACATATTTCAACAGCAGAAACCAGCAGGATGAAATTCACGAGTTATTTCCACTCTGTATAAAAAATGCTTCAACTCGGAGAGATAAGCACATTTTTAAAGAATGGCTATATCTTTTGAACTTGTGGCTGGATTACACTAAATTTGACATATATTTTGCAGATTCATGTCCTAAACAACATATTTCAACAGCAGAAACCAGCTTGATGAAATTCATGAGTTATTTCCACTCTGTATAAAAAAATGCTTCAACTCGGTAAGATGAGCATGTTTTGAACAAACGGCTGTATCTTTTGAACATGTTGATGGATTACATTGAATTTGACATATATTGGGCAGAATCATGTCCTAAACAACATATTTAAACAGCAGAAACCAGCTTGATGAAATTCATGAGTTAGTTCCACGCTGTATCAAAAACGCTTCAACTCGGTGAGATTAGCAATTTTTTAACGAATGGCTATATCTTTTGAGCTTGTGGCTGGATTACACTGAATTTGACATGTATTTTGCATATTCATGTCCGAAACAACATATTTCAACAGCAGGAACCAGCTTGATGAAATTCATTTGTTATTTCCACTCTGTATCAAAAACGCTTGAACTCGGACAGATAAGCCCATTTTGAACGAATGGCTATATCTTTTGAACCATTGGCCTTATTACACTGACTTTGACATATATTGTGCAGAATCATGTCCTTAACAACATATTTCAACAGTAGAAACCAGCTTGATGAAATTCATGAGTTATTTCCACTCTGTATCAAAACTGCTTCAACTCGGAGAGATAAGCACTTTTGAAAGAATGGCTATATCTTTTGAACTTGTGAATGGATTACACTGAATTTGACATATATTGTGAAGAATCATGTCCTAAACAACATATTTCAACAGCAGAAACCAGCGTGATGAAATTCATGAGTAATTTCCACTCTGTATAAAAAACGCTTCAACTCGGAGAGAAAAGCACTTTATGAACGAATGGCTATATCTTTTGAATTTGTGGCTGGATTACACTGAATTTGACATGCATTGTCTAGAATCATGTCCTCAACAACATATTTCAACATCAGAAACCAGCTTGATAAAATTCATTAGTTATTTCCACTCTGTTTCAAAAACGCTTCAACTCCGTGAGATAAGCACTTTTAAACGAATGGCTATATCTTTTGAATTTGTGGCTGGATTACACCGAATTTGACGTAGAAATTGCAGAATCATGTCCTATACAACATATTTCAACAGCAGAAACCAGCTTGATGAAATTCATGAGTTATTTCCACTCTCTATCAAAAATACTTCAACTGGGTGAGATAAGCACTTTTTGAACGAATGGCTATATCTTTTGAACTTGTGGCTGGATTACAAAGAATTTGACATATATTTTCCAGAATCATGTCCTCAACAACATATTTCAACAGCAGAAACCAGTTTGATAAAATTCATTAGTTATTTCCACTCTGTATCAAAAACGCTTCAACTTCGTGAGATAAGCAGTTTTTGAACAAATGGCTATATCTTCTGAATTTGTGGCAGGATTACACTGAATTTGACGTATGTTGTACAGAATCATGTCCTCAACAACATATTTCAAAAGCAGAAACCAGCTTGATGAAATTCATGAGTTTTTTCCAGTCTGTATCAAAAACGCTTCAACTCGGAGAGTTAAGCACTTTTAAACGAATTGCTATATCTTTTGAATTTGTGGCTGGATTACACTGAATTTGACGTATAAATTTCAGATTCATGTCCTATAAAACATATTTCAACAGCAGAAACCAGGTTGATGAAATTCATGAGTTATTTCCACTCTGTATCAAAAACGCTTCAACTCTGTGAGATAAGCACTTTTAAAAGAATGGCTATATCCTTTCGAATTTATGGCTGGATTACACTGAATTTGACATATATTTTGTAGATTAATGTCCTAAACAACATATTTCAACATCAGGAAAGAGCTTGATGAAATTCATTTTTTATTTCCACTCTGTATCAAAAACGCTTGAACTCGGACAGATAAGCCCATTTTGAAAGAATGGCTATATCTTTTGAACCATTGGCCTGATTACACTGACTTTGACTTATATTGTGCAGAATCATGTCCTTAACAACATATTTCAACAGTAGAAACAAGCTTGATGAAATTCATGAGTTATTTCCACTCTGTATCAAAACTGTTTCAACTCGGAGAGATAAGCACCTTTGAAAGAATGGCTATATCTTTGAACTTGTGGCTGGATTACACAGAATTTGACGTATATTGTCCAGAATCATGTCCTCAACAACATATTTCAACAGCAGAAACCAGTTTGATTAAATTCATTAGTTATTTCCACTCTGTATCATAAACGCTTCAACTTCGTGAGATAAGCACTTTTTTGAACGAATGGCTATATCTTCTGAATTTGTGGCATGATTACACTGAATTTGACGTATGTTGTACAGAATCATGTCCTTAACAACATATTTCAAAAGCAGAAACCAGCTTGATGAAATTCATTAGTTAGTCCCATTCTGTATCAAAAACGGTTCAACTCGGAGAGATAAGCACGTTTTGAATAAATGGTTATATCTTTTGAGCTTGTGGCTGGATTACACTGAATTTGACATATATTGTGCATATTCATGTCCTAAACAACATATTTCAACAGCAGAACCCAGCTTGATGAAATTCATGAGTTATTTCCACTCTGTATCAAAAACGCTTCAACTCGGTAAGATGAGCATATTTTGAACAAACGGCTGTATCTTTTGAACATGTTGATGGATTACATTGAATTTGACGTATATTGTGCAGAATCATGTCCTAAACAACATATTTCAACAGCAGAAACCAGCTTGATGAAATTCAGGAGTTAGTTCCACGCTGTATAAAAAACGCTTCAACTCGGTGAGATGAGCACTTTTTGAACGAATGGCTATATCTTTTGAGACTGTGGCTGGATTACACTGAATTTGACATATATTTTGCAGATTCATGTCCTAAACAACATATTTCAACAGCAGGAACCAGCTTGATGAAATTCATTAGTTATTTCCAGTCTGTATCAAAAACGCTTGAACTCGGACAGATAAGCCCATTTTGAACGAATGGCTATATCTTTTGAACCATTGGCCTGATTACACTGACTTTGACGTATATTGTGCTGAATCATGTCCTAAACAACATATTTCAACAGCAGAAACCAGCTTGATGAAATTCATGAGTTAGTTCCACTCTGTATCAAAAATGCTTCAACTCGGAGAGATAAGAACGTTTTGAACAAATGGCTATATCTTTTGAACTTGTGGCTGGATTACACAGAATTTGACGTATATTGTCCAGAATCATGTCCTCAACCACATATTTCAACAGCAGAAACCAGTTTGATAAAATTCATTAGTAATTTCCACTCTGTATCAAAGACGCGTCAACTCCGTGAGATAAGCACATTTTGAACGAATGGCTATATCTTCTAAATTTGTGGCAGGATTACACTGAATGTGACGTATGTTGTACAGAATCACTTCCTCAACAACATATTTCAAAAGCAGAAACCAGCTTGATGAAATTCATTAGTTAGTCCCATTCTGTATAAAAAACGCTTCAACTCGGAGAGATAAGCACGTTTTGAATGAATGGTTATATCTTTTGAGCTTGTGGCTGGATTACACTGACTTTGACATATATTGTGCAGAATCATGTCCTAAACAACATATTTCAACAGCAGAAACCAGCTTGATGAAATTCATGAGTTTTTTCCACTCTGTATCAAAAACGCTTTAACTCGGTAAGATGAGCATGTTTTGAACAAACGGCTGTATCTTTTGAACATGTTGATGGACTACATTAAATTTGACATATATTGTGCAGAATCATGTCCTAAACAACATATTTCAACAGTCGAAACCAGCTTTATGAAATTCATTAGTTATTTCCACTCTGTATCAAAAATGTTTCAACTTGGAGAGATAAGCACGTTTTGAACAAATGGCTATATCTTTTGAGCTTTTGGCTGGATTACACTGAATTTTACATATATTTTGCAGATTCATGTCCTAAACGACATATTTCAACAGCAGAAACCAGCTTGATGAAATTCATGAGTTATTTCCACTCTGTATCAAAAACGCTTCAACTCGGTAAGATGAGCATGTTTTGAACAAACGTCTGTATCTTTTGAACATGTTGATGGATTACATTGAATTTGACATATATTGTGCAGAATCATGTCCTAAACAACATATTTCAACAGCAGAAACCAGCTTGATGAAATTCATGAGTTAGTTCCACTCTGTATCAAAGACGCGTCAACTCGGAGAGAAAAGCACTTTTTGAACGAATGGCTATATCTTTTGAATTTGTGCCTGGATCACACTGAATTTGACATATATTGTGATGAATCATGTCCTAAACAACATATTTCAACAGCAGAAACCAGCTTGATGAAATTCGTGAGTTATTTCCACTCTGTATAAAAAATGCTTCAACTCGGAGAGATAAGCACATTTTTAAAGAATGGCTATATCTTTTGAACTTTTGGCTGGATTACACTGAATTTGACATATATTTTGCAGATTCATGTCCTAAACAACATATTTCAACAGCAGAAACCAGCTTGATGAAATTCATGAGTTAGTTCCACTCTGTATCAAAAACGCTTCAATTCCGTGAGACTAGCACTTTTTAAACGAATGGCTATATCTTCTGAATTTGTGGCAGGATTACACTGAATTTGACATATGTTTTGCAGATTCATGTCCTAAACAACATATTACAACAGCAGGAACGAGCTTGATGAAATTCATTTGTTATTTCCACTCTGTATGAAAAACGCTTGAACTCGGACAGATAAGCCCATTTTGAACGAATGGCTATATCTTTTGAACCATTGGCCCGATTAAACTGACTTTGTCTTATAATGTGCAGAATCATGTCCTTAACAACATATTTCAACAGTAGAAACCAGCTTGATAAAATTCATTAGTTATTTCCACTCTGTATCAAAAACGCTTCAACTCCGTGAGATAAGCACTTTTAAACGAATGGCTATATCTTTTGAATTTGTGGCTGGATTACACTGAATTTGACGTAGAAATTGCAGAATCATGTCCTATACAACATATTTCAACAGCAGAAACCAGCTTGATGAAATTCATGAGTTATTTCCACTCTGTATCAAAAATACTTCAACTGGGTGAGATAAGCACTTTTTGAACGAATGGGTATATCTTTTGAACTTGTGGCTGGATTACACAGAATTTGATATATATTGTCCAGAATCATGTCCTCAACAACATATTTCAACAGCAAAAACCAGTTTGATAAAATCCATTAGTTATTTCCACTATGTATCAAAAACGCTTCAACTTCGTGAGATAAGCAGTTTTTGAACGAATGGCTATATCTTCTGAATTTGTGGCAGGATTACACTGAATTTGACGGATGTTGTACAGAATCATGTCCTCAACAACATATTTCAAAAGCAGAAACCAGCTTGATGAAATTCATGAGTTTTTTCCAGTCTGTATCAAAAACGCTTCAACTCGGAGAGTTAAGCACTTTTAAACGAATTGCTATATCTTTTGAATTTGTGGCTGGATTACACTGAATTTGACGTATAAATTTCAGAATCATGTCCTAAACAACATATTTCAACAGCAGAAACCAGCTTGATGAAATTCATGAGTTATTTCCACTCTGTATCAAAAACGCTTCAACTCTGTGAGATAAGCACTTTTAAAAGAATGGCTATATCCTTTCGAATTTATGGCTGGATTACACTGAATTTGACATATATTTTGCAGATTAATGTCCTAAACAACATATTTCAACAGCAGGAACGAGCTTGATGAAATTCATTTTTTATTTCCACTCTGTATCAAAAACGCTTGAACTCGGACAGATAAGCCCATTTTGAACGAATGGCTATATCTTTTGAACCATTGGCCTGATTACACTGACTTTGACTTATATTGTGCAGAATCATGTCCTTTACAACATATTTCAACAGTAGAAACAAGCTTGATGAAATTCATGAGTTATTTCCACTCTGTATCAAAACTGCTTCAACTCGGAGAGATAAGCACTTTTGAAAGAATGGCTATATCTTTTGAATTTGTGGCTGGATTACACTGAATTTGACGTATAAATTGCAGAATAATGTCCTATACAACATATTTCAACAGCAGAAACCAGCTTGATGAAATTCATGAGTTATTTCCACTCTGTATCAAAAATACTTCAACTGGGTGAGATAAGCACTTTTTGAACGAATGGCTATATCTTTAAACTTGTGGCTGGATTACACAGAATTTGACGTATATTGTCCAGAATCATGTCCTCAACAACATATTTCAACAGCAGAAACCAGCTTGGTGAAATTCATTAGTTATTTCCACTCTGTATCAAAAACGCTTCAACTCTGTGAGATAAGCACTTTTAAAAGAATGGCTATATCCTTTCGAATTTATGGCTGGATTACACTGAATTTGACATATATTTTGCAGATTAATGTCCTAAACAACATATTTCAACAGCAGGAACGAGCTTGATGAAATTCATTTTTTATTTCCACTATGTATCAAAAACGCTTGAACTCGGACAGATAAGCCCATTTTGAACGAATGGCTATATCTTTTGAACCATTGGCCTGATTACACTGACTTTGACTTATATTGTGCAGAATCATGTCCTTAACAACATATTTCAACAGTAGAAACAAGCTTGATGAAATTCATGAGTTATTTCCACTCTGTATCAAAACTGCTTCAACTCGGAGAGATAAGCACTTTTGAAAGAATGGCTATATCTTTTGAATTTGTGGCTGGATTACACTGAATTTGACGTATAAATTGCAGAATAATGTCCTATACAACATATTTCAACAGCAGAAACCAGCTTGATGAAATTCATGAGTTATTTCCACTCTGTATCAAAAATACTTCAACTGGGTGAGATAAGCACTTTTTGAACGAATGGGTATATCTTTAAACTTGTGGCTGGATTACACAGAATTTGACGTATATTGTCCAGAATCATGTCCTCAACAACATATTTCAACAGCAGAAACCAGCTTGGTGAAATTCATTAGTTATTTCCACTCTGTATCAAAGACGCGTCAACTCCGTGAGATAAGCACATTTTGAACGAATGGCTATATCTTCTAAATTTGTGGCAGGATTACACTGAATGTGACGTATGTTGTACAGAATCACTTCCTCAACAACATATTTCAAAAGCAGAAACCAGCTTGATGAAATTCATTAGTTAGTCCCATTCTGTATAAAAAACGCTTCAACTCGGAGAGATAAGCACGTTTTGAATGAATGGTTATATCTTTTGAGCTTGTGGCTGGATTACACTGACTTTGACATATATTGTGCAGAATCATGTCCTAAACAACATATTTCAACAGCAGAAACCAGCTTGATGAAATTCATGAGTTTTTTCCACTCTGTATCAAAAACGCTTTAACTCGGTAAGATGAGCATGTTTTGAACAAACGGCTGTATCTTTTGAACATGTTGATGGACTACATTAAATTTGACATATATTGTACAGAATCATGTCCTAAAAAACATATTTCAACAGCAGAAACCAGCTTGATGAAATTCATGAGTTTTTTCCACTCTGTATCAAAAACGCTTTAACTCGGTAAGATGAGCATGTTTTGAACAAACGGCTGTATCTTTTGAACATGTTGATGGACTACATTAAATTTGACATATATTGTGCAGAATCATGTCCTAAACAACATATTTCAACAGCCGAAACCAGCTTTATGAAATTCATTAGTTATTTCCACTCTGTATCAAAAATGTTTCAACTTGGAGAGATAAGCACGTTTTGAACAAATGGCTATATCTTTTGAGCTTTTGGCTGGATTACACTGAATTTTACATATATTTTGCAGATTCATGTCCTAAACGACATATTTCAACAGCAGAAACCAGCTTGATGAAATTCATGAGTTATTTCCACTCTGTATCAAAAACGCTTCAACTCGGTAAGATGAGCATGTTTTGAACAAACGTCTGTATCTTTTGAACATGTTGATGGATTACATTGAATTTGACATATATTGTGCAGAATCATGTCCTAAACAACATATTTCAACAGCAGAAACCAGCTTGATGAAATTCATGAGTTAGTTCCACTCTGTATCAAAAATGCTTCAACTCGGAGAGAAAAGCACTTTTTGAACGAATGGCTATATCTTTTGAATTTGTGCCTGGATCACACTGAATTTGTCATATATTGTGATGAATCATGTCCTAAACAACATATTTCAACAGCAGAAACCAGCTTGATGAAATTCGTGAGTTATTTCCACTCTGTATAAAAAATGCTTCAACTCGGAGAGATAAGCACATTTTTAAAGAATGGCTATATCTTTTGAACTTTTGGCTGGATTACACTGAATTTGACATATATTTTGCAGATTCATGTCCTAAACAACATATTTCAACAGCAGAAACCAGCTCGATGAAATTCATGAGTTATTTCCACTCTGTATCAAAAACGCTTCAACTCGGTAAGATGAGCATGTTTTGAACAAACGGCTGTATCTTTTGAACATGTTGATGGATTACATTGAATTTGACATATATTGGGCAGAATCATGTCCTAAGCAACATATTTCAACAGCAGAAACCAGCTTGATGAAATTCATGAGTTATTTCCACGCTGTATCAAAAACGCTTCAACTCGGTGAGATTAGCACTTTTTGAACGAATGGCTATATCTTTTGAGCTTTTGGCTGGATAACACTGAATATGACATGTATTTTGCAGATTCATGTCCTAAACAACATATTTCAACAGCAGAAACCAGCTTGATGAAATTCATGAGTTAGTTCCATTCTGTATCAAAAACGCTTCAATTCCGTGAGACTAGCACTTTTTAAACGAATGGCTATATCTTCTGAATTTGTGGCAGGATTACACTGAATTTGACATATGTTTTGCAGATTCATGTCCTAAACAACATATTACAACAGCAGGAACGAGCTTGATGAAATTCATTTGTTATTTCCACTCTGTATGAAAAACGCTTGAACTCGGACAGATAAGCCCATTTTGAACGAATGGCTATATCTTTTGAACCATTGGCCCGATTAAACTGACTTTGTCTTATAATGTGCAGAATCATGTCCTTAACAACATATTTCAACAGTAGAAACCAGCTTGATAAAATTCATTAGTTATTTCCACTCTGTATCAAAAACGCTTCAACTCCGTGAGATAAGCACTTTTAAACGAATGGCTATATCTTTTGAATTTGTGGCTGGATTACACTGAATTTGACGTATAAATTGCAGAATCATGTCCTAAACAACATATTTCAACAGCAGAAACCAGCTTGATGAAATTCATGAGTTATTTCCACTCTGTATCAAAAATACTTCAACTGGGTGAGATAAGCACTTTTTGAACGAATGGGTATATCTTTGAACTTGTGGCTGGATTACACAGAATTTGACGTATATTGTCCAGAATCATGTCCTCAACAACATATTTCAACAGCAGAAACCAGCTTGATAAAATTCATGAGTTATTTCCACTCTGTATCAAAAATGCTTCAACTTCGTGAGATAAGCACTTTTTGAACAAATGGCTATATCTTCTGAATATGTGGCAGGATTACACTGAATTTGACGTATGTTGTACAGAATCATGTCCTTAACAACATATTTCAAAAGCAGAAACCAGCTTGGTGAAATTCATTAGTTATTTCCACTCTGTATCAAAAATGTTTCAACTTGGAGAGATAAGCATGTTTTGAACAAACGTCTGTATCTTTTGAACATGTTGATGGATTACATTGAATTTGACATATATTGTGCAGAATCATGTCCTAAACAACATATTTCAACAGCAGAAACCAGCTTGATGAAATTCATGAGTTAGTTCCACTCTGTATCAAAAATGCTTCAACTCGGAGAGAAAAGCACTTTTTGAACGAATGGCTATATCTTTTGAATTTGTGCCTGGATCACACTGAATTTGACATATATTGTGATGAATCATGTCCTAAACAACATATTTCAACAGCAAAAACCAGCTTGATGAAATTCGTGAGTTATTTCCACTCTGTATAAAAAATGCTTCAACTCGGAGAGATAAGCACATTTTTAAAGAATGGCTATATCTTTTGAACTTTTGGCTGGATTACACTGAATTTGACATATATTTTGCAGATTCATGTCCTAAACAACATATTTCAACAGCAGAAACCAGCTTGATGAAATTCATGAGTTAGTTCCACGCTGTATCAAAAACGCTTCAACTCGGTGAGATTAGCACTTTTTGAACGAATGGCTATATCTTTTGAGCTTGTGGCTGGATTACACTGAATATGACATGTATTTTGCATATTCATGTCCTAAACAACATATTTCAACAGCAGAAACCAGCTTGATGAAATTCATGAGTTAGTTCCACTCTGTATCAAAAACGCTTCAATTCCGTGAGATTAGCACTTTTTGAACGAATGGCTATATCTTCTGAATTTGTGGCAGGATTACACTGAATTTGACATATGTTTTGCAGATTCATGTCCTAAACAACATATTACAACAGCAGGAACGAGCTTGATGAAATTCATTTGTTATTTCCACTCTGTATGAAAAACGCTTGAACTCGGACAGATAAGCCCATTTTGAACGAATGGCTATATCTTTTGAACCATTGGCCCGATTACACTGACTTTGTCTTATAATGTGCAGAATCATGTCCTTAACAACATATTTCAACAGTAGAAACCAGCTTGATAAAATTCATTAGTTATTTCCACTCTGTATCAAAAACGCTACAACTCCGTGAGATAAGCACTTTTAAACGAATGGCTATATCTTTTGAATTTGTGGCTGGATTACACTGAATTTGACGTAGAAATTGCAGAATCATGTCCTATACAACATATTTCAACAGCAGAAACCAGCTTGATGAAATTCATGAGTTATTTCCACTCTGTATCAAAAATACTTCAACTGGGTGAGATAAGCACTTTTTGAACGAATGGCTATATCTTTTGAACTTGTGGCTGGATTACACAGAATTTGATATATATTGTCCAGAATCATGTCCTCAACAACATATTTCAACAGCAGAAACCAGCTTGATGAAATTCATTAGTTATTTCCACTCTGTATCAAAACTGCTTCAACTCGGAGAGATAAGCACTTTTGAAAGAATGGCTATATCTTTTGAACTTGTTGCTGGATTACACTGAATTTGACATATATTGTGCAGAATAATGTCCTCAACGACATATATAAACAGTAGAAACCAGCTTGATGAAATTCATTATTTATTTCCACTCTGTATCAAAAATGCTTCGACTCGGTGAGATAAGCACGTTTTGAAAGAATGGCTATATCTTTGGAATTTGTGGCTGGATTAAACTGAATTTGACATATATTTTGCAAAATCATGTCCTAAACAACATATATCAACAGCAGAAACCAGCTTGATAAAATTCATTAGTTATTTCCACTCTGTATCAAAAACGCTTCAACTTCGTGAGATAAGCAGTTTTTGAACGAATGGCTATATCTTCTGAATTTGTGGCAGGATTATACTGAATTTGACGGATGTTGTACAGAATCATGTCCTCAACAACATATTTCAAAAGCAGAAACCAGCTTGATGAAATTCATGAGTTTTTTCCAGTCTGTATCAAAAACGCTTCAACTCGGAGAGTTAAGCACTTTTAAACGAATTGCTATATCTTTTGAATTTGTGGCTGGATTACACTGAATTTGACATATATTTTGCAGATTAATGTCCTAAACAACATATTTCAACAGCAGGAACGAGCTTGATGAAATTCATTTTTTATTTCCACTCTGTATCAAAAACGCTTGAACTCGGACAGATAAGCCCATTTTGAACGAATGGCTATATCTTTTGAACCATTGGCCTGATTACACTGACTTTGACTTATATTGTGCAGAATCATGTCCTTAACAACATATTTCAACAGTAGAAACAAGCTTAATGAAATTCATGAGTTATTTCCACTCTGTATCAAAACTGCTTCAACTCGGAGAGATAAGCACTTTTGAAAGAATGGCTATATCTTTTCAATTTGTGGCTGGATTACACTGAATTTGACGTATAAATTGCAGAATAATGTCCTATACAACATATTTCAACAGCAGAAACCAGCTTGATGAAAATCATGAGTTATTTCCACTCTGTATCAAAAATACTTCAACTGGGTGAGATAAGCACTTTTTGAACGAATGGGTATATCTTTGAACTTGTGGCTGGATTACACAGAATTTGACGTATATTGTCCAGAATCATGTCCTCAACAACATATTTCAACAGCAGAAACCAGCTTGATAAAATTCATTAGTTAGTCCCATTCTGTATCAAAAACGGTTCAACTCGGTAAGTTGAGCATGTTTTGAACAAACGTCTGTATCTTTTGAACATGTTGATGGATTACATTGAATTTGACGTATATTGTGCAGAATCATGTCCTAAACAACACATTTCAACAGCAGAAACCAGCTTGATGAAATTCAGGAGTTAGTTCCACGCTGTATCAAAAACGCTTCAACTCGGTGAGATGAGCACTTTTTGAACAAATGGCTATATCTTTTGAGCTTGTGGCTGGATTACACTGAATTTGACATATATTTTGCAGATTCATGGCCTAAACAACATATTTCAACAGCAGGAACCAGCTTGATGAAATTCATTAGTTATTTCCACTCTGTATCAAAACTGCTTCAACTCGGAGAGATAAGCACTTTTGAAAGAATGGCTATATCTTTTGAACTTGTGAATGGATTACACTGAATTTGAAATATATTGTGAAGAATCATGTCCTTAACAAAATATTTCAACAGCAGAAACCAGCGTGATGAAATTCATGAGTAATTTCCACTCTGTATCAAAAACGCTTCAACTCGGAGAGAAATGCACTTTATGAACGAATGGCTATATCTTTTGAATTTGTGGCTGGATTACACTGAATTTGACGTATATTGTCCAGAATCATGTCCTCAACAACATATTTCAACAGCAGAAACCAGCTTGATGAAATTCATGAGTTATTTCGACTCTGTATCAAAAACGCTTCAACTCCGTGAGATAAGCACTTTTAAACGAATGGCTATATCTTTTGAATTTGTGGCTGGATTACACTGAATTTGACGTATAAATTGCAGAATCATGTCCTATACAACATATTTCAACAGCAGAAACCAGCTTTATGAAATTCATGAGTTATTTCCACTCTGCATCAAAAATGTTTCAACTCGGAGAGATAAGCACGTTTTGAACGAATGGCTATATCTTTTGAGCTTGTGGCTGGATTACACTGAATTTGAAATATATTTTGCAGATTCATGTCCTAAACAACATATTTCAACAGCAAAAACCAGCTTAATGAAATTCATGAGTTATTTCCACTCTGTATCAAAAATACTTCAACTGGGTGAGATAAGCACTTTTTGAACGAATGGCTATATCTTTTGAACTTGTGGCTGGATTACACAGAATTTGACATATATTGTGCAGAATCATGTCCTAGACAACATATTTCAACAGCAGAAACCAGCTTGATGAAATTTATGAGTTATTTCCACTCTGTATCAAAAACGGTTCAACTTGGTAACATAAGCATGTTTTGAACAAACGGCTGTATCTTTTGAACATGTTGATGGATTACATTGAATTTGACATATTGTTCAGAATCATGTCCTAAACAACATATTTTCAACAGCAGAAACTAGCTTGATGAAATTTATGAGTTAATTCCACTCTGTATCAAAAATACTTCAACTGGGTGAGATAAGCACTTTTTGAACGAATGGCTATATCTTTTGAACTTGTGGCTGGATTACACAGAATTTGACATATATTGTGCAGAATCATGTCCTAGACAACATATTTCAACAGCAGAAACCAGCTTGATGAAATTTATGAGTTATTTCCACTCTGTATCAAAAACGGTTCAACTTGGTAACATAAGCATGTTTTGAAAAAACGGCTGTATCTTTTGAACATGTTGATGGATTACATTGAATTTGACATATTGTGCAGAATCATGTCCTAAACAACATATTTCAACAGCACAAACTAGCTTGATGAAATTCACGAGTTAGTTCCACGCTGTATCAAAAACGCTTCAACTCGGTGAGAAAAGCACTTTTTGAACGAATGGTTGTATCTTTTGAGCTTGTGGTTGGATTACACTGAATTTGACATATATTTTGCAGATTCATGTCCTAAACAACATATTTCAACAGCAGGAACCAGCTTGATGAAATTCATGAGTTATTTCCACTCTGTATCAAAAACGCTTGAACTCGGATAGATAAGCCCATTTTGAACGAATGGCCATATTTTTGAACCATTGGCTGGATTACACTAAATTTGACATATATTGTGTAAAATCATGTCCTAAACAACATATTTCAACAGCAGAAACCAGCTTGATGAAATTCATGAGTTATTTCCACTCTGTATCAAAAACGCTTGAATTCGGTGAGATAAGCAGTTTTTGAACGAATGGCTACATCTTTTGAAGTTGTGGCTGGATTACACTGAAATTGACGTATATTGTGCAGAATCATGTCCTAAAGAACATATTTCAACAGCAGAAACCAGCTTGATGAAATTCATGAGTTAGTTCCACTCTGTATCAAAAACGCTTTAACTCGGTAAGATGAGCATGTTTTGATAAAACGGCTGTATCTTTTGAACATGTTGATGGACTACATTAAATTTGAAATATAGTGTGCAGAATCATGTCCTAAACAACATATTTCAACAGCAGAAACCAGCTTTATGAAATTCATGAGTTATTTCCACTCTGCATCAAAAATTTTTCAACTCGGAGAGATAAGCACGTTTTGAACGAATGGCTATATCTTTTGAGCTTGTGGCTGGATTACACTGAATTTGAAATATATTTTGCAGATTCATGTCCTAAACAACATATTTCAACAGCAAAAACCAGCTTAATGAAATTCATGAGTTATTTCCACTCTGTATCAAAAATACTTCAACTGGGTGAGATAAGCACTTTTTGAACGAATGGCTATATCTTTTGAACTTGTGGCTGGATTACACAGAATTTGACATATATTGTGCAGAATCATGTCCTAGACAACATATTTCAACAGCAGAAACCAGCTTGATGAAATTTATGAGTTATTTCCACTCTGTATCAAAAACGGTTCAACTTGGTAACATAAGCATGTTTTGAACAAACGGCTGTATCTTTTGAACATGTTGATGGATTACATTGAATTTGACATATTGTGCAGAATCATGTCCTAAACAACATATTTCAACAGCAGAGACTAGCTTGATGAAATTTATGAGTTAATTCCACTCTGTATCAAAAATACTTCAACTGGGTGAGATAAGCACTTTTTGAACGAATGGCTATATCTTTTGAACTTGTGGCTGGATTACACAGAATTTGACATATATTGTGCAGAATCATGTCCTAGACAACATATTTCAACAGCAGAAACCAGCTTGATGAAATTTATGAGTTATTTCCACTCTGTATCAAAAACGGTTCAACTTGGTAACATAAGCATGTTTTGAACAAACGGCTGTATCTTTTGAACATGTTGATGGATTACATTGAATTTGACATATTGTGCAGAATCATGTCCTAAACAACATATTTCAACAGCAGAAACTAGCTTGATGAAATTCACGAGTTAGTTCCACGCTGTATCAAAAACGCTTCAACTCGGTGAGAAAAGCACTTTTTGAACGAATGGTTGTATCTTTTGAGCTTGTGGTTGGATTACACTGAATTTGACATATATTTTGCAGATTCATGTCCTAAACAACATATTTCAACAGCAGGAACCAGCTTGATGAAATTCATGAGTTATTTCCACTCTGTATCAAAAACGCTTGAACTCGGATTGATAAGCCCATTTTGAACGAATGGCCATATTTTTGAACCATTGGCTGGATTACACTAAATTTGACATATATTGTGTAAAATCATGTCCTAAACAACATATTTCAACAGCAGAAACCAGCTTGATGAAATTCATGAGTTATTTCCACTCTGTATCAAAAACGCTTGAATTCGGTGAGATAAGCAGTTTTTGAACGAATGGCTACATCTTTTGAAGTTGTGGCTGTATTACACTGAAATTGACGTATATTGTGCAGAATCATGTCCTAAAGAACATATTTCAACAGCAGAACCCAGCTTGATGAAATTCATGAGTTAGTTCCACTCTGTATCAAAAACGCTTCAATTCCGTGAGATTAGCACGTTTTGAAAGAATGGCTATATCTTCTGAATTTGTGGCACGATTACACTGAATTTGACGTATGTTATACAGAATCATGTCCTCAACAACATATTTCAAAAGCAGAAACAAGCTTGATGATATTCATGAGTTATTTCCACTCCTAATCAAAAACGCTTTAACACGGTGAGAAAAGCATTTTTTGAACGAATGGCTATATCTTTTGAACTTGTGGCTGGATTATACTGAATTTGATATATATTGTGAAAAATCATGTCCTAAACAACAAATTTCAACAGCAGAAAACAGCTTGATGAAATTCATGAGTTATTTCCACTCTGTATCATAAACGTTTCAACTCGGAGAGATAAGAACATTTTGAACGAATGGCTATATCTTTTGAACTTTTGGCTGGATTACACTGAATTTGATATATATTGTGAAAAATCATGTCCTAAACAACATATTTCAACAGCAGAAACCAGATCGATGAAATTCGTTTGTTATTTTCACCCAGTATAAAAAACGCTTCAACTCCGTGAGATAAGCACTTTTAAACGAATGGTTATATCTTTCTAATTTGTGGCTGGATTACACTGAATTTGACGTATAAATTGCAGAATAATGTCCTAAACAACATATTTCAACAGCAGAAACCAGCTTGATGAAATTCATGAGTTATTTCCGCTCTGTATCAAAAACGCTTTAACTCGGTAAGATGAGCATGTTTTGATAAAACGGCTGTATCTTTTGAACATGTTGATGGACTACATTAAATTTGACATATAGTGTGCAGAATCATGTCCTAAACAACATATTTCAACAGCAGAAACCAGCTTTATGAAATTCATTAGTTATTTCCACTCTGTATCAAAAATGTTTCAACTCGGAGAGATAAGCACGTTTTGAACGAATGGCTATATCTTTTGAGCTTGTGGCTGGATTTCACTGAATTTGAAATATATTTTGCAGATTCATGTCCTAAACAACATATTTCAACAGGAAAAACCAGCTTAATGAAATTCATGAGTTATTTCCACTCTGTATCAAAAATACTTCAACTGGGTGAGATAAGCACTTTTTGAACGAATGGCTATATCTTTTGAGCTTGTGGCTGGATTACACTGAATATGACATATATTTTGCACATTCATGTCCTAAACAACATATAACAACAGCAGAAACCAGCTTGATGAAATTCATGAGTTATTTCCACTCTGTATCAAAAATACTTCAACTGGGCGAGATAAGCACATTTTGAACGAATGGCTATATCTTTTGAATTTGTGGCTGGATAACACAGAATTTACATATATTGTGCAGAATCATGTCCTAGACAACATATTTCAATAGCAGAAACCAGCTTGATGAAATTCATGAGTTATTTCCACTCTGTATCAATAACGCTTCAACACGGTGAGATTAGCACTTTTTGAACGAATGGCTACATCTTTGAGCTTGTGGCTGGATGACACTGAATTTGACATATATTTTGCAGATTCATGTCCTAAACAACATATGTCAACAGCAGGAACCAGCTTGATGAAATTCATTTGTTATTTCCACTCTGTATCAAAAACGCTTGAACTCGGACAGATAAGCCCATTTTGAACGAATGGCTATATCTTTTGAACCATTGGCCTGATTACACTGAATTTGACATATATTGTGCAAAATCATGTCCTAAAACACATATTTCAACAGCAGAAACCAGCTTGATGAAATTAATGAGTTATTTCCACTCTGTATCAAAAACGCTTCAACTCGTTGAGATTAGCACTTTTTGAACGAATGGCTATATTTTTGAACCATTGGCTGGATTACACTAAATTTGATATATATTGTGCAAAATCATGTCCTAAAACACATATTTCAACAGCAGAAACCAGCTTGATGAAATTAATGAGTTATTTCCACTCTGTATCAAAAACCCTTGAACTCGGTGAGATAAGCAGTTTTTGAACGAATGGCTATATCTTTTGAACTTGTGGCTGGATTACAATGAATTTGATCTATATCGTGCAGAATCATGTCCTTAACAACATATCTGAACAGCAGAAACCAGCTTGATGAAATTCATGAGTTTATTCCACTCTGTATAAAAAATGCTTAAACTCGGAGAGATAAGCCCATTTTGAAAGAATGGCTATATCTTTTTAACTTGTGGAAGGATTACACTGAAATTTACATATATTGTGCAGAATAATGTCCTAAACGACATATTTCAACACCAGAAACCAGCTTTATGAAATTCATTAGTTATTTCCACCCGGTATCAAAAATGCTTCAACTCGGTGAGATAATCACTTTTTGAACGAATGGCTATATCTTTTGAACTTGTGGCTGGATTACACTGAATTTGATGTATATTTTGCAGAATCGTGTATTAAACACCATATTTAAACAGCAGGAACCAGCTTGATGAAATAAATGAGTTATTTCCACTCTGTATCAAAAATGCTTGAACTCCGAGAGATAAGCACATACTGAAAGAATGGCTATATCTTGTGAACTTGTGGCTGGATTACACTGAATTTGACATATATTGTGAAGAATCATGTCCTAAACAACATATTTCAACAGCAGGAACAAGCTTGATGAAATTCATGAGTTAGTTCCATTCTGTATAAAAAACGCTTCAACTAGGAGAGATAAGCACGTTTTGAACAAATGGCTATATTTTTTGAGCTTCTGGCTGGATTACACTGAATTTGATATATATATTGTGCAGAATCATATCCTAAACAACATATTTCAACAGCAGATACCAGCTTGATGAAATTCATGAGTTATTTCCACTCTGTATCAAAAACGCTTCAACACGGTAAGATGAGGATGTTTTGAACAAACAGCTGTATCTTTTGAACATGTTGATGGATTTCATTAAATTTGACATATAGTGTGCAGAATCATGTCCTAAACAACATATTTCAACAGTTTCAATTCCGTGAGATAAGCACTAATTGAACGAATGGCTATATCTTTTGAATTTGTGGCTGGATCACACTGAGATTGACGTATATTATGCAGAATCATGTCCTTAACAACATATTTCAACAGCAGAAACCAGCTTGATGAAATTCATGAGTTATTTCCACTCTGTATCAAAAACACTTCAACTGGGTGAGAAAAGCACTTTTTGAACGAATGGCTATATCTTTTGAACTTGTGGCTGGATTACACTGAATTTGACATATATTTTGCAGAATCATGTCCTAAACAACATATTTCAACAGTAGAAACCAGCTTGATGAAATTCACGAGTTATTTCCACTCTGTATCAAAAACGCTTCAACTCTGTAAGATGAGCATGTTTTGAACAAACGGCTGTATCTTTTGAGATTGTTGATGGATTACATTGAATTTGACATGTATTATGCAGAATCATGTCCTAAACAACATATTTAAACAGCAGAAACCAGCTTGATGAAATTCATGAGTTAGTTCCACACTGTATCAAAAACGCTTAAACTCGGACAGATAAGCCAATTTTGAACGAATGGCTATATCTTTTAAACTTGTGGCTGGATAACACTGAATTTAACTTATATTGTGCAGAATCATGTCCTAAACCACATATTTCTACAGCAGAAACCAGCTTGATGAAATTCATGAGTTATTTCCACTCTGTATCAAAAATGCTTCAACTCGGAAAGATAAGCACATTTCGAAAGAATGGGTATATCTTTTGAACTTGTCGCTGGATTACACTCAATTTGACATATATTGTGCAGAATCATGTTCTTAACAACATATTTCAACAGCAGAAACCAGCTTGATGAAATTCATGAGTAATTTCCACTCTGTATCAAAAACGCTTTAACTCGGTAAGACGAGCATGTTTTGAACAAACGGCTGTATCTTTTGAACATGTTGATGGATTACATTAAATTTGACATATATTTTGCAGATTCATGTCCTATACAACTTATGTCAACAGCAGGAACCAGCTTGATGAAATTCATGAGTTATTTCCACTCTCTATCAAAAACGCTTCAACTCGGACAGATAAGCCAATTTTGAACGAATGGCCATATCTTTTGAACCATTGGCCTGATTACACTGAATTTGACATATATTGTGAAAAATCATGTCCTAGACAACATATTTCAACAGCAGAAACCAGCTTGATGAAACTCATAAGTTATTTCCACTCTGTATCTAAAACGCTTAAACTCGGTGAGATTAGCACTTTTAGAACGAATGGCTATATTTTTGAACCATTGGCTGGATTATACTAAATTTGATATATATTGTGCAAAATCATGTCCTAAAACACATATTTCAACAGCAGAAACCAGCTTGATGAAATTAATGAGTTATTTCCACTCTGTATCAAAAACGCTTGAACTCGGTGAGTTAAGCACTTATTGAATGAACGGCTATATCTTTTGAACTTGTGGTTGGATTACACTGAATTTGACATATATTGTGCAGAATAATGTCCTAAACGACATATTTCAACAGCAGGAACCAGCTTTATGAAATTCATTAGTTATTTCCACTCTGTATCAAAAACGCTTCAACTCGGTGAGATAAGCACTTTTTGAACGAATGGCTATATCTTTTGAACTTGTGGCTGGATTACACTGAATTTGATGTATATTGTGCAGAATCATGTATTAAACAACATATTTAAACAGCAGAAACCAGCTTGATGAACGTTATGAGTTACTTCCACTCTGTATCAAAAACGCTTCAACTCGGAGAGACAAGCACTTTTTAAACAAACGTCTGCATCTTTTGAACATGTTGAAGGATTAAATTGAATTTGACATATATTGTGCAGAATCATGTCTTGAACAACATATTTCAACAGCAGAGACCAGCTTGATGAAATTCATGAGTTAGTTCCACGCTGTATCAAAAACGCTTCAACTCGGTGAGATTAGCATTTTTTGAACGAATGGGCATATATTCTGAATTTGTGGCATGATTACACTGAATTTGACGTACGTTGTACAGAATCATGTCCTCAACAACATATTTCAAAAGCAGAAACCAGCTTGATGAAATTCATGAGTTATTTCCACTCCTAATCAAAAACGCTTCAACTCGGTGAGATAAGCACTTTTTCAACGAATGGCTATATCTTTTCAACTTGTGATGGGATTACACTGAATTTGACATATATTGTGCAGAATCATGTCTTAAACAACATATTGCAACAGCAGAAACCAGCTTGATGAAATTCATGAGTTATTTCCACTCCTTATATGAAAACGCTTCAACTCGGTGAGATAAGCACTTTTTGAACGAATGGCTATATCTTTTCAACCTGTGGCTGGATTACACTGAATTTGACTTATATTGTGCCGAATCATGTCCTAAACAACACAATGCAACATCAGGAACCAGTTTAATGAAATTCATGAGTTATTTCCACTCCTTATCAAAAACGCTTCAACTCGGTGAGATAAGCACTTTTTGAACGAATGGCTATATCTTTTCAACTTGTGATGGGATTACACTGAATTTGACTTGTATTGTGCAAAATCATGTCCTTAACAACATATTGCAACGGCAGTAACCAGCTTGATGAAATTCATTCGTTATTTTCACTCCTCATCAAAAACGCTTCAACTCGGTGAGATAAGCACTTTTTGAACGAATGGCTATATTTTTTCAACTTGTGATTGGATTACACTGAATTTGACATATATTGTGCAGAATCATGTCCTAAACAACATATTGCAATAGCAGAAACCTGCTTGATGAAATTCATGAGTTATTTCCACTCCTTATCAAAAATGTTTCAACTTGGTGAGATACGCACTTTTTGAATGAATGGCTATATTTTTTCAGCTTGTGATAGGATTACACTGAATTTGACATATATTGTGCAGAATCATGTCCTAAACAACATATTGCAACAGCAGGAACCGGCGTAATGAAAGTCATATGTAATTTCCACTCCTAATCACAAACGCTT
The DNA here is from genome assembly GCF_037954325.1 of Fistularia commersonii. Lineage (NCBI taxonomy): Eukaryota > Metazoa > Chordata > Actinopteri > Syngnathiformes > Fistulariidae > Fistularia > Fistularia commersonii. The sequence continues at coordinate 17,771,375 of NC_141302.1, forward strand.
CAACTCGGTGAGATAAGCTTTTTTTGAACGAATGGCTATATCTTTTCAACTTGTGATGGGATTACACTGAATTTGACTTATATTGTGCAGAATCATGTCCTAAACAACATATTTCAACAGCAGAAACCAGCTTTATGAAATTCATGAGTTATTTCCACTCCTAATCAAAAACGCTTAAACTCGGTGAGATAAGCACTTTTTGAACGAATGGCTATATCTTTTAAACCTGTGTTGGGATTACACTGAATTTGACATATATTGTGCAGAATCATGTCCTAAACAACATATTTAAACAGCAGAAACCAGCTGAATGAAAGTCATAAGTTATTTCCACTCCTTATCAAAAATGCTTCAACTCGGTGAGATAAGCACTTTTTGAACGAATGGCTATATCTTTTCAACATGTGATAGGATAACACTGAATTTGACATATATTGTGCAGAATCATGTCCTAAACAACATATTGCAACAGCAGGAACCAGATTAATGAAAGTCATAAGTGATTTCCACTCCTAATCAAAAACGCTTCAACTCGGTGTGATAAGTACTTTTTCAACGAATGGCTATATCTGTTCAACTTGTAATGGGATTACACTAAATATGACTTATATTGTGCAGAATCATGTCCTAAACAACATATTGCAACAGCAGAAACCAGCTTGATGAAATTCATGAGTTATTTCCACTCCTTATCAAAAACGCTTCAACTCGGTGAGATAAGCACTTTTTGAACGAATGGCTATATCTTTTCAACTTGTGATTGGATTACACTGAATTTGACTTATATTGTGCAGAATCATGTCCTAAACAACATATTTCAACAGCAGAGACCAGCTTGATGAAATTCATGAGTTAGTTCCACGCTGTATCAAAAACGCTTCAACTCGGTGAGATTAGCATTTTTTTGAACGAATGGGCATATATTCTGAATTTGTGGCATGATTACACTGAATTTGACGTACGTTGTACAGAATCATGTCCCAACAACATATTTCAAAAGCAGAAACCAGCTTGATGAAATTCATGAGTTTTTTCCACTCCTAATCAAAAACGCTTCAACTCGGTGAGATAAGCACTTTTTCAACGAATGGCTATATCTTTTATACTTGTGATGGGATTACACTGAATTTGACATATATTGTGCAGAATCATGTCCTAAACAACATATTGCAACAGCAGAAACCAGCTTGATGAAATTCATGAGTTATTTCCACTCCTTATATGAAAACGCTTCAACTCGGTGAGATAAGCACTTTTTGAACGAATGGCTATGTCTTTTCAACCTGTGGCTGGATTACACTGAATTTGACTTATATTGTGGCGAATCATGTCCTAAACAACACAATGCAACAGCAGGAACCAGTTTAATGAAATTCATGAGTTATTTCCACTCCTTATCAAAAACGCTTCAACTCGGTGAGATAAGCACTTTTTGAACGAATGGCTATATCTTTTCAACTTGTGATAGGATTACACTGAATTTGACTTGTATTGTGCAAAATCATGTCCTTAACAACATATTGCAACGGCAGAAACCAGCTTGATGAAATTCATGAGTTATTTTCACTCCTCATCAAAAACGCTTCAACTCGGTGAGATAAGCACTTTTTGAACGAATGGCTATATTTTTTCAACTTGTGATTGGATTACACTGAATTTGACATATATTGTGCAGAATCATGTCCTAAACAACATATTGCAATAGCAGAAACCTGCTTGATGAAATTCATGAGTTATTTCCACTCCTTATCAAAAAATGTTTCAACTTGGTGAGATACGCACTTTTTGAATGAATGGCTATATTTTTTCAACTTGTGATAGGATTACACTGAATTTGACATATATTGTGCAGAATCATGTCCTAAACAACATATTGCAACAGCAGGAACCGGCGTAATGAAAGTCATATGTAATTTCCACTCCTAATCAAAAACGCTTCAACTCGGTGAGATAAGCTTTTTTTGAACGAATGGCTATATCTTTTCAACTTGTGATCGGATTACACTGAATTTGACTTATATTGTGCAGAATCATGTCCTAAACAACATATTTCAACAGCAGAAACCAGCTTCATTAAATTCATGAGTTATTTCCACTCCTAATCAAAAACGCTTAAACTCGGTGAGATAAGCACTTTTTGAACGAATGGCTATATCTTTTAAACCTGTGTTGGGATTACACTGAATTTGACATATATTGTGCAGAATCATGTCCTAAACAACATATTTAAACAGCAGAAACCAGCTGAATGAAAGTCATAAGTTATTTCCACTCCTTATCAAAAATGCTTCAACTCGGTGAGATAAGCACTTTTTGAACGAATGGCTATATCTTTTAAACATGTGATAGGATAACACTGAATTTGACATATATTGTGCAGAATCATGTCCTAAACAACATATTACAACAGCAGGAACAAGATTAATGAAAGTCATAAGTGATTTCCACTCCTAATCAAAAACGCTTCAACTCGGTGTGATAAGTACTTTTTCAACGAATGGCTATATCTTTTCAACTTGTAATGGGATTACACTAAATATGACTTATATTGTGCAGAATCATGTCCTAAACAACATATTGACACAGCAGAAACCAGCTTGATGAAATTCATGAGTTATTTCCACTCCTTATCAAAAACGCTTCAACTCGGTGAGATAAGCACTTTTTGAACGAATGGCTATATCTTTTCAACTTGTGATTGGATTACACTGAATTTGACTTATATTGTGCAGAATCATGTCCTAAACCACATATTGCAATAGCAGAAACCAGCTTGATGAAATTCATGAGTTATTTCCACTCCTTATCAAAAATGCTTCAACTTGGTGAGATAAGCACTTTTTGAATGAATGGCTATATCTTTTCAACTTGTGTTAGGATTACACTGATTTTGACATATATTGTGCAGAATCATGTCCTAAACAACATATTGCAACAGCAGGAACCGGCGTAATGAAAGTCATATGTAATTTCCACTCCTAATCAAAAACGCTTCAACTTGGTGAGATAAGCTCTTTTTGAACGAATGGCTATATCTTTTCAAATTGTGATGGGATTACACTGTATTTGACTTATATTGTGCAGAATCATGTCCTAAACAACATATTGCAACAGCAGAAACCAGCTTGATCAAATTAATGAGTTATTTCCACTCCTTATAAAAAACGCTTCAACTCGGTGAGACAAGCACTTTTTGAACGAATGGCTATATCTTTTCATCTAGTGATAGGATTACACTGAATTTGACATATATTGTGCAGAATCATGTCCTAAACAACATATTGCAACAGCAGGAACCGGCGTAATGAAAGTCATATGTAATTTCCACTCCTAATCAAAAACGCTTCAACTCGGTGAGATAAGCACTTTTTGAACGAATGGATATATCTTTTCAACTTGTGATGGGATTACACTAAAAATGACTTATATTGTGCAGAATCATGTCCTAAACAACATATTGCAATAGCAGAAACCTGCTTGATGAAATTCATGAGTTATTTCCACTCCTTATCAAAAATGTTTCAACTTGGTGAGATACGCACTTTTTGAATGAATGGCTATATTTTTTCAACTTGTGATAGGATTACACTGAATTTGACATATATTGTGCAGAATCATGTCCTAAACAACATATTGCAACAGCAGGAACCGGCGTAATGAAAGTCATATGTAATTTCCACTCCTAATCAAAAACGCTTCAACTCGGTGAGATAAGCTTTTTTTGAACGAATGGCTATATCTTTTCAACTTGTGATGGGATTACCCTGAATTTGACTTATATTGTGCAGAATCATGTCCTAAACAACATATTTCAACAGCAGAAACCAGCTTCATTAAATTCATGAGTTATTTCCACTCCTAATCAAAAACGCTTAAACTCGGTGAGATAAGCACTTTTTGAACGAATGGCTATATCTTTTCAACATGTGATAGGATAACACTGAATTTGACATATATTGTGCAGAATCATGTCCTAAACAACATATTGCAACAGCAGGAACCAGATTAATGAAAGTCATAAGTGATATCCACTCCTAATCAAAAACGCTTCAACTCGGTGTGATAAGTACTTTTTCAACGAATGGCTATATCTTTTCAACTTGTAATGGGATTACACTAAATATGACTTATATTGTGCAGAATCATGTCCTAAACAACATATTGCAACAGCAGAAACCAGCTTGATGAAATTCATGAGTTATTTCCACTCCTTATCAAAAACGCTTCAACTCGGTGAGATAAGCACTTTTTGAACGAATGGCTATATCTTTTCAACTTGTGATTGGATTACACTGAATTTGACTTATATTGTGCAGAATCATGTCCTAAACAACATATTGCAATAGCAGAAACCAGCTTGATGAAATTCATGAGTTATTTCCACTCCTTATTAAAAATGCTTCAACTTGGTGAGATAAGCACTTTTTGAATGAATGGCTATATCTTTTCAACTTGTGATAGGATTACACTGATTTTGACATATATTGTGCAGAATCATGTCCTAAACAACATATTGCAACAGCAGGAACCGGCGTAATGAAAGTCATATGTAATTTCCACTCCTAATCAAAAACGCTTCAACTCGGTGAGATAAGCTCTTTTTGAACGAATGGCTATATCTTTTCAACTTGTGATGGGATTACACTGAATTTGACTTATATTGTGCAGAATCATGTCCTAAACAACATATTGCAACAGCAGAAACCAGCTTGATCAAATTAATGAGTTATTTCCACTCCTTATAAAAAACGCTTCAACTCGGTGAGACAAGCACTTTTTGAACGAATGGCTATATCTTTTCATCTAGTGATAGGATTACACTGAATTTGACATATATTGTGCAGAATCATGTCCTAAACAACATATTGCAACAGCAGGAACCGGCGTAATGAAAGTCATATGTAATTTCCACTCCTAATCAAAAACGCTTCAACTCGGTGAGATAAGCACTTTTTGAACGAATGGATATATCTTTTCAACTTGTGATGGGATTACACTAAAAATGACTTATATTGTGCAGAATCATGTCCTAAACAACATATTGCAATAGCAGAAACCTGCTTGATGAAATTCATGAGTTATTTCCTCTCCTTATCAAAAATGTTTCAACTTGGTGAGATACGCACTTTTTGAATGAATGGCTATATTTTTTCAACTTGTGATAGGATTACACTGAATTTGACATATATTGTGCAGAATCATGTCCTAAACAACATATTGCAACAGCAGGAATCGGCGTAATGAAAGTCATATGTAATTTCCACTCCTAATCAAAAACGCTTCAACTCGGTGAGATAAGCTTTTTTTGAACGAATGGCTATATCTTTTCAACTTGTGATCGGATTACACTGAATTTGACTTATATTGTGCAGAATCATGTCCTAAACAACATATTTCAACAGCAGAAACCAGCTTCATTAAATTCATGAGTTATTTCCACTCCTAATCAAAAACGCTTAAACTCGGTGAGATAAGCACTTTTTGAACGAATGGCTATATCTTTTAAACCTGTGTTGGGATTACACTGAATTTGACATATATTGTGCAGAATCATGTCCTAAACAACATATTTAAACAGCAGAAACCAGCTGAATGAAAGTCATAAGTTATTTCCACTCCTTATCAAAAATGCTTCAACTCGGTGAGATAAGCACTTTTTGAACGAATGGCTATATCTTTTAAACATGTGATAGGATAACACTGAATTTGACATATATTGTGCAGAATCATGTCCTAAACAACATATTACAACAGCAGGAACAAGATTAATGAAAGTCATAAGTGATTTCCACTCCTAATCAAAAACGCTTCAACTCGGTGTGATAAGTACTTTTTCAACGAATGGCTATATCTTTTCAACTTGTAATGGGATTACACTAAATATGACTTATATTGTGCAGAATCATGTCCTAAACAACATATTGACACAGCAGAAACCAGCTTGATGAAATTCATGAGTTATTTCCACTCCTTATCAAAAACGCTTCAACTCGGTGAGATAAGCACTTTTTGAACGAATGGCTATATCTTTTCAACTTGTGATTGGATTACACTGAATTTGACTTATATTGTGCAGAATCATGTCCTAAACCACATATTGCAATAGCAGAAACCAGCTTGATGAAATTCATGAGTTATTTCCACTCCTTATCAAAAATGCTTCAACTTGGTGAGATAAGCACTTTTTGAATGAATGGCTATATCTTTTCAACTTGTGTTAGGATTACACTGATTTTGACATATATTGTGCAGAATCATGTCCTAAACAACATATTGCAACAGCAGGAACCGGCGTAATGAAAGTCATATGTAATTTCCACTCCTAATCAAAAACGCTTCAACTTGGTGAGATAAGCTCTTTTTGAACGAATGGCTATATCTTTTCAAATTGTGATGGGATTACACTGTATTTGACTTATATTGTGCAGAATCATGTCCTAAACAACATATTGCAACAGCAGAAACCAGCTTGATCAAATTAATGAGTTATTTCCACTCCTTATAAAAAACGCTTCAACTCGGTGAGACAAGCACTTTTTGAACGAATGGCTATATCTTTTCATCTAGTGATAGGATTACACTGAATTTGACATATATTGTGCAGAATCATGTCCTAAACAACATATTGCAACAGCAGGAACCGGCGTAATGAAAGTCATATGTAATTTCCACTCCTAATCAAAAACGCTTCAACTCGGTGAGATAAGCACTTTTTGAACGAATGGATATATCTTTTCAACTTGTGATGGGATTACACTAAAAATGACTTATATTGTGCAGAATCATGTCCTAAACAACATATTGCAATAGCAGAAACCTGCTTGATGAAATTCATGAGTTATTTCCACTCCTTATCAAAAATGTTTCAACTTGGTGAGATACGCACTTTTTGAATGAATGGCTATATTTTTTCAACTTGTGATAGGATTACACTGAATTTGACATATATTGTGCAGAATCATGTCCTAAACAACATATTGCAACAGCAGGAACCGGCGTAATGAAAGTCATATGTAATTTCCACTCCTAATCAAAAACGCTTCAACTCGGTGAGATAAGCTTTTTTTGAACGAATGGCTATATCTTTTCAACTTGTGATGGGATTACCCTGAATTTGACTTATATTGTGCAGAATCATGTCCTAAACAACATATTTCAACAGCAGAAACCAGCTTCATTAAATTCATGAGTTATTTCCACTCCTAATCAAAAACGCTTAAACTCGGTGAGATAAGCACTTTTTGAACGAATGGCTATATCTTTTCAACATGTGATAGGATAACACTGAATTTGACATATATTGTGCAGAATCATGTCCTAAACAACATATTGCAACAGCAGGAACCAGATTAATGAAAGTCATAAGTGATATCCACTCCTAATCAAAAACGCTTCAACTCGGTGTGATAAGTACTTTTTCAACGAATGGCTATATCTTTTCAACTTGTAATGGGATTACACTAAATATGACTTATATTGTGCAGAATCATGTCCTAAACAACATATTGCAACAGCAGAAACCAGCTTGATGAAATTCATGAGTTATTTCCACTCCTTATCAAAAACGCTTCAACTCGGTGAGATAAGCACTTTTTGAACGAATGGCTATATCTTTTCAACTTGTGATTGGATTACACTGAATTTGACTTATATTGTGCAGAATCATGTCCTAAACAACATATTGCAATAGCAGAAACCAGCTTGATGAAATTCATGAGTTATTTCCACTCCTTATTAAAAATGCTTCAACTTGGTGAGATAAGCACTTTTTGAATGAATGGCTATATCTTTTCAACTTGTGATAGGATTACACTGATTTTGACATATATTGTGCAGAATCATGTCCTAAACAACATATTGCAACAGCAGGAACCGGCGTAATGAAAGTCATATGTAATTTCCACTCCTAATCAAAAACGCTTCAACTCGGTGAGATAAGCTCTTTTTGAACGAATGGCTATATCTTTTCAACTTGTGATGGGATTACACTGAATTTGACTTATATTGTGCAGAATCATGTCCTAAACAACATATTGCAACAGCAGAAACCAGCTTGATCAAATTAATGAGTTATTTCCACTCCTTATAAAAAACGCTTCAACTCGGTGAGACAAGCACTTTTTGAACGAATGGCTATATCTTTTCATCTAGTGATAGGATTACACTGAATTTGACATATATTGTGCAGAATCATGTCCTAAACAACATATTGCAACAGCAGGAACCGGCGTAATGAAAGTCATATGTAATTTCCACTCCTAATCAAAAACGCTTCAACTCGGTGAGATAAGCACTTTTTGAACGAATGGATATATCTTTTCAACTTGTGATGGGATTACACTAAAAATGACTTATATTGTGCAGAATCATGTCCTAAACAACATATTGCAATAGCAGAAACCTGCTTGATGAAATTCATGAGTTATTTCCTCTCCTTATCAAAAATGTTTCAACTTGGTGAGATACGCACTTTTTGAATGAATGGCTATATTTTTTCAACTTGTGATAGGATTACACTGAATTTGACATATATTGTGCAGAATCATGTCCTAAACAACATATTGCAACAGCAGGAATCGGCGTAATGAAAGTCATATGTAATTTCCACTCCTAATCAAAAACGCTTCAACTCGGTGAGATAAGCTTTTTTTGAACGAATGGCTATATCTTTTCAACTTGTGAAGGAATTACCCTGAATTTGACATATATTGTGCAGAATCATGTCCTAAACAACATATTTCAACAGCAGAAACCAGCTTCATTAAATTCATGAGTTATTTCCACTCCTAATCAAAAACGCTTAAACTCGGTGAGATAAGCACTTTTTGAACGAATGGCTATATCTTTTAAACCTGTGTTGGGATTACACTGAATTTGACATATATTGTGCAGAATCATGTCCTAAACAACATATTTAAACAGCAGTAAACCAGCTGAATGAAAGTCATAAGTTATTTCCACTCCTTATCAAAAATGCTTCAACTCGTTGAGATAAGCACTTTTTGAACGAATGGCTATATCTTTTCAACATGTGATAGGATAACACTGAATTTGACATATATTGTGCAGAATCATGTCCTAAACAACATATTGCAACAGCAGGAACCAGATTAATGAAAGTCATAAGTGATTTCCACTCCTAATCAAAAACGCTTCAACTCGGTGTGATAAGTACTTTTTCAACGAATGGCTATATCTTTTCAACTTGTAATGGGATTACACTAAATATGACTTATATTGTGCAGAATCATGTCCTAAACAACATATTGCAACAGCAGAAACCAGCTTGATGAAATTCATGAGTTATTTCCACTCCTTATCAAAAACGCTTCAACTCGGTGAGATAAGCACTTTTTGAACGAATGGCTATATCTTTTCAACTTGTGATTGGATTACACTGAATTTGACTTATATTGTGCAGAATCATGTCCTAAACAACATATTGCAATAGCAGAAACCAGCTTGATGAACTTCATGAGTTATTTCCACTCCTTATCAAAAATGCTTCAACTTGGTGAGATAAGCACTTTTTGAATGAATGGCTATATCTTTTCAACTTGTGATAGGATTACACTGATTTTGACATATATTGTGCAGAATCATGTCCTAAACAACATATTGCAACAGCAGGAACCGGCGTAATGAAAGTCATATGTAATTTCCACTCCTAATCAAAAACGCTTCAACTTGGTGAGATAAGCTCTTTTTGAACGAATGGCTATATCTTTTCAACTTGTGATGGGATTACACTGAATTTGACTTATATTGTGCAGAATCATGTCCTGAACAACATATTGCAACAGCAGAAACCAGCTTGATCAAATTAATGAGTTATTTCCACTCCTTATAAAAAACGCTTCAACTCGGTGAGACAAGCACTTTTTGAACGAATGGCTATATCTTTTCATCTAGTGATAGGATTACACTGAATTTGACATATATTGTGCAGAATCATGTCCTAAACAACATATTTAAACAGCAGGAACCGGCGTAATGAAAGTCATATGTAATTTCCACTCCTTATCAAAAATGCTTCAACTCGTTGAGATAAGCACTTTTTGAACGAATGGCTATATCTTTTCAACATGTGATAGGATAACACTGAATTTGACATATATTGTGCAGAATCATGTCCTAAACAACATATTGCAACAGCAGGAACCAGATTAATGAAATTCATAAGTGATTTCCACTCCTAATCAAAAACGCTTCAACTCGGTGTGATAAGTACTTTTTGAACGAATGGCTATAACCTTTCAACTTGTGATGGGATTACACTGAATTTGACTTATATTGTGCAGAATCATGTCCTAAACAACATATTGCAACAGCAGAAACCAGCTGGATGAAATTCATGATATATTTCCACTCCTTATCAAAAACGCTTTCAACTCGGTGAGATAAGCACTTTTTGAAAGAATGGCTATATCTTTTCAACTTGTGATTGGATTACACTGAATATTACATATATTGTGCAGTATCATGTCCTCAACAGCAGAAACCAGCTTCATTAAATTCATGAGTTATTTCCACTCCTTATCAAAAATGCTTCAAGTCGGTGAGATAAGCACTTTTTGAACGAATGGCTATATCTTTTCAACATGTGATAGGATAACACTGAATTTGACATATATTGTGCAGAATCATGTCCTAAACAACATATTGCAATAGCAGAAACCAGCTTGATGAAATTCATGAGTTATTTCCACTCCTTATCAAAAATGCTTCAACTTGGTGAGATAAGCACTTTTTGAATGAATGGCTATATCTTTTCAACTTGTGATAGGATTACACTGATTTTGACATATATTGTGCAGAATCATGTCGTAAACAACATATTGTAACAGCAGGAACCGGCGTAATGAAAGTCATATGTAATTTCCACTCCTAATCAAAAACGCTTCAACTTGGTGAGATAAGCTCTTTTTGAACGAATGGCTATAACCTTTCAACTTGTGATGGGATTACACTGAATTTGACTTATATTGTGCAGAATCATGTCCTAAACAACATATTGCAACAGCAGAAACCAGCTTGTTCAAATTAATGAGTTATTTCCACTCCTTATCAAAAACGCTTCAACTCGGTGAGACAAGCACTTTTTGAACGAATGGCTATATCTTTTCATCTAGTAATAGGATTACACTGAATTTGACATATATTTTGCAGAATCATGTCCTAAACAACATATTTCAACAGCAGAAACCAGCTGAATGAAAGTCATAAGTTATTTCCACTCCTTATAAAAAACGCTTCAACTGGTTGAGATAAGCACTTTTTGAACGAATGGCTATATCTTTTCAACTTGTGATTGGATTACACTGAATTTGACATATATTGTGCAGAATCATGTCCTAAACAACATATTGCAATAGCAGAAACCAGCTTGATGAAATTCATGAGTTATTTCCACTCCTTATCAAAAACGCTTCAACTCGGTGAGATAAGCACTTTTTGAATGAATGGCTATATCTTTTCAACTTGTGATAGGATTACACTGAATTTGACTTGTATTGTGCAAAATCATGTCCTTAACAACATATTGCAACGGCAGAAACCAGCTTAATGAAATTCATGAGTTATTTCCACTCCTAATCAAAAACGCTTCAACTCGGTGAGATAAGCACTTTTTGAACGAATGGTTATATCTTTTCAACATGTGATGGGATTACACTGAATTTGACATATATTGTGCAGAATCATGTCCTAAACAACATATTTCAACAGCAGAAACCAGCTTCATGAAATTAATGAGTTATTTCCACTCCTTATCAAAAACGCTTCAACTCGGTGAGATAAACACTTTTTGAACGAATGGCTATATCTTTTCAAATTGTGATGGGATTACACTAAAAATGACTTATATTGTGCAAAATCATGTCCTAAACAACATATTGCAACAACAGAAACCAGCTTGATGAAATTCATTAGTTATTTTCACTCCTCATCAAAAACGCTTCAACTCGGTGAGATAAGCACTTTTTGAACGAATGGCTATATTTTTTCAACTTGTGATTGGATTACACTGAATTTGACATATATTGTGCAGAATCATGTCCTAAACAACATATTGCAATAGCAGAAACCTGCTTGATGAAATTCATGAGTTATTTCCACTCCTTATCAAAAATGTTTCAACTTGGTGAGATACGCACTTTTTGAATGAATGGCTATATCTTTTCAACTTGTGATAGGATTACTCTGAATTTGACATATATTGTGCAGAATCATGTCCTAAACAACATATTGAAACAACAGGAACCGGTGTAATGAAAGTCATATGTTATTTCCACTCCTAATCAAAAACGCTTCAACTCGGTGAGATAAGCACTTTTTGAACGAATGGTTATATCTTTTCAACTTGTGATGGGATTACACTGAATTTGTCTTATATTGTGCAAAATCATGTCCTAAACAACATATTTCAACAGCAGAAACCAGCTTCATTAAATTCATGAGTTATTTCCACTCCTAATCAAAAACGCTTAAACTCGTTGAGATAAGCACTTTTTGAACGAATGGCTATATCTTTTAAACCTGTGTTGGGATTACACTGAATTTGACATATATTGTGCAGAATCATGTCCTAAACAACATATTTAAACAGCAGAAACCAGCTGAATGAAAGTCATAAGTTATTTCCACTCCTTATCAAAAATGCTTCAACTCGGTGAGATAAGTACTTTTTCAACGAATGGCTATATCTTTTCAACTTGTAATGGGATTACACTAAATATGACTTATATTGTGCAGAATCATGTCCTTAACAACATATTGCAACAGCTGAAACCAGCTTGATGAAATTCATGAGTTATTTCCACTCCTTATCAAAAATGCTTCAACTTGGTGAGATAAGCACTTTTTGAATGAATGGCTATATCTTTTCAACTTGTGATAGGATTACACTGATTTTGACATATATTGTGCAGAATCATGTCCTAAACAACATATTGCAACAGCAGGAACCGGCGTTATGAAAGTCATATGTAATTTCCACTCCTAATCAAAAACGCTTCAACTTGGTGAGATAAGCTCTTTTTGAACGAATGGCTATAACCTTTCAACTTGTGATGGGATTACACTGAATTTGACTTATATTGTGCAGAATCATGTCCTAAACAACATATTGCAACAGCAGAAACCAGCTTGTTCAAATTAATGAGTTATTTCCACTCCTTATCAAAAACGCTTCAACTCGGTGAGACAAGCACTTTTTGAACGAATGGCTATATCTTTTCATCTAGTAATAGGATTACACTGAATTTGACATATATTTTGCAGAATCATGTCCTAAACAACATATTTCAACAGCAGAAACCAGCTGAATGAAAGTCATAAGTTATTTCCACTCCTTATAAAAAACGCTTCAACTGGTTGAGATAAGCACTTTTTGAACGAATGGCTATATCTTTTCAACTTGTGATTGGATTACACTGAATTTGACATATATTGTGCAGAATCATGTCCTAAACAACATATTGCAACAGCAGAAACCAGCTTGATGAAATTCATGAGTTATTTCCACTCCTTATCAAAAACGCTTTCAACTCGGTGAGATAAGCACTTTTTGAATGAATGGCTATATCTTTTCAACTTGTGATAGGATTACACTGAATTTGACTTGTATTGTGCAAAATCATGTCCTTAACAACATATTGCAACGGCAGAAACCAGCTTAATGAAATTCATGAGTTATTTCCACTCCTAATCAAAAACGCTTCAACTCGGTGAGATAAGCACTTTTTGAACGAATGGTTATATCTTTTCAACATGTGATGGGATTACACTGAATTTGACATATATTGTGCAGAATCATGTCCTAAACAACATATTTCAACAGCAGAAACCAGCTTCATGAAATTAATGAGTTATTTCCACTCCTTATCAAAAACGCTTCAACTCGGTGAGATAAACACTTTTTGAACGAATGGCTATATCTTTTCAAATTGTGATGGGATTACACTAAAAATGACTTATATTGTGCAAAATCATGTCCTAAACAACATATTGCAACAACAGAAACCAGCTTGATGAAATTCATTAGTTATTTTCACTCCTCATCAAAAACGCTTCAACTCGGTGAGATAAGCACTTTTTGAACGAATGGCTATATTTTTTCAACTTGTGATTGGATTACACTGAATTTGACATATATTGTGCAGAATCATGTCCTAAACAACATATTGCAATAGCAGAAACCTGCTTGATGAAATTCATGAGTTATTTCCACTCCTTATCAAAAATGTTTCAACTTGGTGAGATACGCACTTTTTGAATGAATGGCTATATCTTTTCAACTTGTGATAGGATTACTCTGAATTTGACATATATTGTGCAGAATCATGTCCTAAACAACATATTGCAACAACAGGAACCGGTGTAATGAAAGTCATATGTTATTTCCACTCCTAATCAAAAACGCTTCAACTCGGTGAGATAAGCACTTTTTGAACGAATGGTTATATCTTTTCAACTTGTGATGGGATTACACTGAATTTGTCTTATATTGTGCAAAATCATGTCCTAAACAACATATTTCAACAGCAGAAACCAGCTTCATTAAATTCATGAGTTATTTCCACTCCTAATCAAAAACGCTTAAACTCGTTGAGATAAGCACTTTTTGAACGAATGGCTATATCTTTTAAACCTGTGTTGGGATTACACTGAATTTGACATATATTGTGCAGAATCATGTCCTAAACAACATATTTAAACAGCAGAAACCAGCTGAATGAAAGTCATAAGTTATTTCCACTCCTTATCAAAAATGCTTCAACTCGGTGAGATAAGTACTTTTTCAACGAATGGCTATATCTTTTCAACTTGTAATGGGATTACACTAAATATGACTTATATTGTGCAGAATCATGTCCTTAACAACATATTGCAACAGCTGAAACCAGCTTGATGAAATTCATGAGTTATTTCCACTCCTTATCAAAAATGCTTCAACTTGGTGAGATAAGCACTTTTTGAATGAATGGCTATATCTTTTCAACTTGTGATAGGATTACACTGATTTTGACATATATTGTGCAGAATCATGTCCTAAACAACATATTGCAACAGCAGGAACCGGCGTTATGAAAGTCATATGTAATTTCCACTCCTAATCAAAAACGCTTCAACTTGGTGAGATAAGCTCTTTTTGAACGAATGGCTATATCTTTTCAACTTGTGATGGGATTACACTGAATTTGACTTATATTGTGCAGAATCATGTCCTAAACAACATATTGCAACAGCAGAAACCAGCTTGATCAAATTAATGAGTTATTTCCACTCCTTATCAAAAACGCTTCAACTCGGTGAGACAAGCACTTTTTGAACGAATGGCTATATCTTTTCATCTAGTAATAGGATTACACTGAATTTGACATATATTTTGCAGAATCATGTCCTAAACAACATATTGCAACAGCAGGAACCGGCGTAATGAAAGTCATATGAAATTTCCACTCCTAATCAAAAACGCTTCAACTCGGTGAGATAAGCTCTTTTTGAACGAATGGCTATATCTTTTCAACTTATGATGGGATTACACTGAATTTGACATATATTGTGCAGAATCATGTCCTAAACAACATACTGCAACATCAGAAACCAGCTTCATGAAATTAATGAGTTATTTCCACTCCTTATCAAAAACGCTTCAACTCGGTGAGATAAGCACTTTTTGAACGAATGGATATATCTTTTCAACTTGTGATGGGATTACACTAAAAATGACTTATATTGTGCAGAATCATGTCCTAAACAACATATTGCATCAGCAGAAACCAGCTTGATGAAATTCATGAGTTATTTCCACTCCTTATCAAAAACGCTTCAACTCGGTGAGATAAGCACTTTTTGAACGAATGGCTATATCTTTTCAACTTGTGATTGGATTACACTGAATTTGACCTATATTGTGCAGAATCATGTCCTAAACAACATATTGCAATAGCAGAAACCAGCTTGATGAAATTCATGAGTTATTTCCACTCCTTATCAAAAATGCTTCAACTTGGTGAGATAAGCAATTTTTAAACGAATGGCTATATCTTTTCAACTTGTGATAGGATTACACTGAATTTGACTTGTATTGTGCAAAATCATGTCCTTAACAACATATTGCAATGGCAGAAACCAGCTTAATGAAATTCATGAGTTATTTCCACTCCTAATCAAAAACGCTTCAACTCGGTGAGATAAGCAGTTTTTGAACGAATGGTTATATCTTTTCAACATGTGATGGGATTACACTGAATTTGACATATATTGTGCAGAATCATGTCCTAAACAACATATTTCAACAGCAGAAACCAGCTTCATGAAATTAATGAGTTATTTCCACTCCTTATCAAAAACGCTTCAACTCGGTGAGATAAGTACTTTTTCAACGAATGGCTGTATCTTTTCAACTTGTAATGGGATTACACTAAATATGACTTATATTGTGCAGAATCATGTCCTGAACAACATATTGCAACAGCTGAAACCAGCTTGATGAAATTCATGAGTTATTTCCACTCCTTATCAAAAACGCTTCAACTCGGTGAGATAAGCACTTTTTGAATGAATGGCTATATCTTTTCAACTTGTGATAGGATTGCACTGATTTTGACATATATTGTAGAGAATCATGTCCTAAACAACATATTGCAACAGCAGAAACCAGATTAATGAAAGTCATAAGTGATTTCCACTCCTAATCAAAAACGCTTCAACTCGGTGAGATAAGCACTTTTTCAACGAATGGCTATATCTTTTCAACTTGTGATGGGATTACACTGAATTTGACATATATTGTGCAGAATCATGTCCTAAACAACATATTTCAACAGCAGAAACCAGCTGAATGAAAGTCATAAGTTATTTCCACTCCTTATCAAAAATGCTTCAACTCGGTGAGATAAGCACTTTTTGAACGAATGGCTATATCTTTTCAACCCTGTGATAGGATAACACTGAATTTGACATATATTGTGCAGAATCATGTCCTAAACAACATATTGCAACAGCAGGAACCAGATTAATGAAATTCATAAGTGATTTCCACTCCTAATCAAAAACGCTTCAACTCGGTGAGATAAGCACTTTTTCAACGAATGGCTATATCTTTTCAATTTGTAATGGGATTACACTAAATATGACTTATATTATGCAGAATCATGTCCTAAAGAACATATTGCAACAGCAGAAACCAGCTTGATGAAATTCATGAGTTATTTCCACTCCTTATCAAAAACGCATTCAACTCGGTGAGATAAGCACTTTTTGAAAGAATGGCTATATCTTCTCAACTTGTGATTGGATTACACTGAATTTGACATATATTGTGCAGTATCATGTCCTCAACAGCAGAAACCAGCTTCATTAAATTCATGAGTTATTTCAACTCCTTATAAAAAACGCTTCAAATGGGTGAGATAAGTACTTTTTAAACGAATGGCTGTATCTTTTCAACTTGTAATGGGATTACACTAAATATGACTTATATTGTGCAGAATCATGTCCTGAACAACATATTGCAACAGCTGAAACCAGCTTGATGAAATTCATGAGTTATTTCCACTCCTTATCAAATACGCTTCAACTCGGTGAGATAAGCACTTTTTGAACGAATGGCTATATCTTTTCAACTTGTGATTGGATTACACTGAATTTGACTTATATTGTGCAGAATCATGTCCTAAACAACATATTGCAATAGCAGAAACCAGCTTGATGAAATTCATGAGTTATTTCCACTCCTTATAAAAAATGCTTCAACTTGGTGAGATAAGCACTTTTTGAATGAATGGCTATATCTTTTCAACTTGTGATAGGATTACACTGATTTTGACATATATTGTAGAGAATCATGTCCTAAACAACATATTGCAACAGCAGGAACCGGCGTTATGAAAGTCATATGTAATTTCCACTCCTAATCAAAAACGCTTCAACTTGGTGAGATGAGCTCTTTTTGAACGAATGGCTATATCTTTTCAACTTGTGATGGGATTACACTGAATTTGACATATATTGTGCAGAATCATGTCCTGAACAACATATTGCAACAGCAGAAACCAGCTTGATCAAATTAATGAGTTATTTCCACTCCTTATCAAAAACGCTTCAACTCGGTGAGACAAGCACTTTTTGAACGAATGGCTATATCTTTTCATCTAGTGATAGGATTACACTGAATTTGACATATATTGTGCAGAATCATGTCCTAAACAACATATTGCAACAGCAGGAACCGGCGTAATGAAAGTCATATGTAATTTCCACTCCTAATCAAAAACGCTTCAACTCGGTGAGATAAGCTCTTTTTGAACGAATGGCTATATCTTTTCAACTTGTGGTGGGATTACACTGAATTTGACATATATTGTGCAGAATCATGTCCTAAACAACATACTGCAACATCAGAAACCAGCTTCATGAAATTAATGAGTTATTTCCACTCCTTATCAAAAACGCTTCAACTCGGTGAGATAAGCACTTTTTGAACGAATGGATATATCTTTTCAACTTGTGATGGGATTACACTAAAAATGACTTATATTGTGCAGAATCATGTCCTAAACAACATATTGCATCAGCAGAAACCAGCTAGATGAAATTCATGAGTTATTTCAACTCCTTATCAAAAACGCTTCAACTCGGTGAGATAAGCACTTTTTGAACGAATGGCTATATTTTTTCAACTTGTGACAGGATTACACTGAATTTGAAATATATTGTGCAGAATCATGTCCTAAACAACATATTGAAACAGCAGAAACCAGCTTGATGAAATTCATGAGTTATTTCCACTCCTTATAAAAAACGCTTCAACTGGGTGAGATAAGCACTTTTTGAACGAATGGCTATATTTTTTCAACTTGTGATAGGATTACACTGAATTTGACTTATATTGTGCAGAATCATGTCCTAAACACTATATTGCAATAGCAGAAACCATCTTGATGAAATTCATGAGTTATTTCCACTCCTTATAAAAAATGCTTCAACTTGGTGAGATAAGCACTTTTTGAATGAATGGCTATATCTTTTCAACTTGTGATAGGATTACACTGAATTTGATATATATTGTGCAGAATCATGTCCTAAACAACATATTTCAACAGCAGAAACCAGCTGAATGAAAGTCATAAGTTATTTCCACTCCTTATCAAAAATGCTTCAACTCGGTGAGATAAGCACTTTTTGAACGAATGGCTATATCTTTTCAACCCTGTGATAGGATAACACTGAATTTGACATATATTGTGCAGAATCATGTCCTAAACAACATATTGCAACAGCAGGAACCAGATTAATGAAAGTCATAAGTGATTTCCACTCCTAATCAAAAACGCTTCAACTCGGTGAGATAAGCACTTTTTCAACGAATGGCTATATCTTTTCAATTTGTAATGGGATTACACTAAATATGACTTATATTGTGCAGAATCATGTCCTAAACAACATATTTCAACAGCAGAAACCAGCTGAATGAAAGTCATAAGTTATTTCCACTCCTTATCAAAAATGCTTCAAGTCGGTGAGATAAGCACTTTTTGAACGAATGGCTATATCTTTTCAACCCTGTGATAGGATAACACTGAATTTGACATATATTGTGCAGAATCATGTCCTAAACAACATATTGCAACAGCAGAAACCAGCTTGATGAAATTTGTGAGTTATTTCCACTCCTTATCAAAAACGCTTTCAACTCGGTGAGATAAGCACTTTTTGAAAGAATGGCTATATCTTTTCAACTTGTGATTGGATTACACTGAATTTGACATATATTGTGCAGTATCATGTCCTCAACAGCAGAAACCAGCTTCATTAAATTCATGAGTTATTTCAACTCCTTATAAAAAACGCTTCAAATGGGTGAGATAAGTACTTTTTCAACGAATGGCTGTATCTTTTCAACTTGTAATGGGATTACACTAAATATGACTTATATTGTGCAGAATCATGTCCTGAATAACATATTGCAACAGCTGAAACCAGCTTGATGAAATTCATGAGTTATTTCCACTCCTTATCAAAAACGCTTCAACTCGGTGAGATAAGCACTTTTTGAACGAATGGCTATATCTTTTCAACTTGTGATTGGATTACACTGAATTTGACTTATATTGTGCAAAATCATGTCCTAAACAACATATTGCAACAGCAGGAACCAGATTAATGAAAGTCATAAGTGATTTCCACTCCTAATCAAAAACGCTTCAACTCGGTGAGATAAGCACTTTTTCAACGAATGGCTATATCTTTTTCCCTTGTAATGGGATTACACTGAATTTGACATATATTGTGCAGAATCATGTCCTAAACATCTTATTGCAACAGCAGAAACCAGCTTGATGAAATTCATGAGTTATTTCCACTCCTTATCAAAAATGCTTCAACTTGGTGAGATAAGCACTTTTTGAATGAATGGCTATATCTTTTCAACTTGTGATAGGATTACACTGATTGTGACATATATTGTGCAGAATCATGTCCCAATCAACATATTGCAACAGCAGGAACCGGCGTAATGAAAGTCATATGTAATTTCCACTCCTAATCAAAAATGCTTCAACTCGGTGAAATAAGCTCTTTTTGAACGAATGGCTATATCTTTTCAACTTGTGATGGGATTACACAGAATTTGACTTATATTGTGCAGAATCATGTCCTAAACAACATATTTCAACAGCAGAAACCAGCTTCATTAAATTCATGAGTTATTTAAACTCCTTATAAAAAACGCTTCAACTGGGTGAGATAAGCACTTTTTGAACGAATGGCTATATCTTTTAAACCTGTGCTGGGATTACACTGAAATTGACATATATTGTGCAGAATCATTTCCTAAACAACATATTTAAACAGCAGAAACCAGCTTCATGAAAGTCATAAGTTATTTCCACTCCTTATCAAAAATGCTTCAACTCGGTGAGATAAGCACTTTTTGCACGAATGGCTCTATCTTTTCAACTTGTGATAGGATAACACCGAATTTGACATATATTGTGCAGAATCATGTCCTAAACAACATATTGCAACAGCAGGAAGCAGCTTAATGAAAGTCATAAGTTATTTCCACTCCTCATCAAAAACGCTTCAACTCGGTGAGATAAGCACTTTTTCAACGAATGGCTATATCTTTTCAACTTGTAATGGGATTACACTAAATATGACTTATATTGTGCAGAATCATGTCCTAAACAACATATTGCAACAGCAGAAACCAGCTTGATGAAATTCATGAGTTATTTCCACTCCTTATCAAAAACGCTTCAACTCGGTGAGAGAAGCACTTTTTGAACGAATGGCTATATCTTTTCAACTTGTGATAGGATTACACTGAATTTGACATATATTGTGCAGAATCATGTCCTAAACATCTTATTGCAACAGCAGAAACCAGCTTGATGAAATTCATGAGTTATTTCCACTCCTTATCAAAAATGCTTCAACTTGGTGAGATAAGCACTTTTTGAACGAATGGCTATATCTTTTCAACCTGTGATAGGATTACACTGATTTTGACATATATTGTGGAGAATCATGTCCCAATCAACATATTGCAACAGCAGGAACCGGCGTAATGAAAGTCATATGTAATTTCCACTCCTAATCAAAAATGCTTCAACTCGGTGAAATAAGCTCTTTTTGAACGAATGGCTATATCTTTTCAACTTGTGATGGGATTACACAGAATTTGACTTATATTGTGCAGAATCATGTCCTAAACAACATATTTCAACAGCAGAAACCAGCTTCATTAAATTCATGAGTTATTTCAACTCCTTATAAAAAAACGCTTCAACTGGGTGAGATAAGCACTTTTTGAACGAATGGCTATATCTTTTAAACCTGTGCTGGGATTACACTGAAATTGACATATATTGTGCAGAATCATTTCCTAAACAACATATTGCAACAGCAGAAACCAGCTTGATGAAATTCATGAGTTATTTCCACTCCTCATCAAAAACGCTTCAACTCGGTGAGATAAGCACTTTTTCAACGAATGGCTATATCTTTTCAACTTGTAATGGGATTACACTAAATATGACTTATATTGTGCAGAATCATGTCCTAAACAACATATTGCAACAGCAGAAACCAGCTTGATGAAATTCATGAGTTATTTCCACTCCTTATCAAAAACGCTTCAACTCGGTGAGAAAAGCACTTTTTGAACGAATGGCTATATCTTTTCAACTTGTAATAGGATTACACTGAATTTGACATATATTGTGCAGAATCATGTCCTTAACAACATATTGCAACAGCTGAAACCAGCTTGATGAAAGTCATAAGTTATTTCCACTCCTAATCAAAAACGCTTCAACTCGGTGAGATAAGCACTTTTTGAACGAATGGTTATATCTTTTCAACTTGTGATAGGATTACACTCAATTTGACATATATTGTGCAGAATCATGTCCTGAACAACATATTTCAACAGCAGAAACCAGCTTAATGAAATTCATGAGGTATTTCCACTCCTAATCAAAAACGCTTCAACTCGGTGAGATAAGCACTTTTTCAACGAATGGCTATATCTTTTCAACTTGTGATGGGATTACACTGAATTTGACATATATTGTGCAGAATCATGTCCTAAACAACATATTGCAACAGCAGAAACCAGCTTGATGAAATTCATGAGTTATTTCCACTCCTTATCAAAAATGCTTCAACTTGGTGAGATAAGCACTTTTTGAATGAATGGCTATATCTTTTCAACTTGTAATAGGATTACACTGATTTTGACATATATTGTGCAGAATCATGTCCCAAACAACATATTGCAACAGCAGGAACCGGCGTAATGAAAGTCATATGTAATTTCCACTCCTAATCAAAAATGCTTCAACTCGGTGAGATAAGCTCTTTTTGAACGAATGGCTATATCTTTTCAACTTGTGATGGGATTACACTGAATTTGACTTGTATTGTGCAGAATCATGTCCTAAACAACATATTTCAACAGCTGAAACCAGCTTCATTAAATTCATGAGTTATTTCAACTCCTTATAAAAAACGCTTCAACTGGGTGAGATAAGCACTTTTTGAACGAATGGTTATATCTTTTCAACTTGTGATGGGATTACACTGAATTTGACATATATTGTGCAGAATCATGTCCTAAACAACATATTTCAACAGCAGAAACCAGCTGAATGAAATTCTCGAGTTATTTCCACTCCTAATCAAAAACCCTTCAACTCGGTGAGATAAGCACTTTTTGAACGTATGGTTATATCTTTTCAACCTGTGATTGGATTACACTGAATTTGACTTATATTGTGCAGAATCATGTCCTAAACAACATATTTCAACAGCAGAAACCAGCTTGATGAAATTCATGAGTTATTTCCACTCCTTATCAAAAACGCTTCAACTCGGTGAGAGAAGCACTTTTTGAACGAATGGCTATATCTTTTCAACTTGTAATAGGATTACACTGAATTTGACATATATTGTGCAGAATCATGTCCTTAACAACATATTGCAACAGCTGAAACCAGCTTGATGAAAGTCATAAGTTATTTCCACTCCTAATCAAAAACGCTTCAACTCGTTGAGATAAGCACTTTTTGAACGAATGGTTATATCTTTTCAACTTGTGATAGGATTACACTCAATTTGACATATATTGTGCAGAATCATGTCCTGAACAACATATTTCAACAGCAGAAACCAGCTTAATGAAATTCATGAGTTATTTCCACTCCTAATCAAAAACGCTTCAACTCGGTGAGATAAGCACTTTTTGAACGAATGGTTATATCTTTTCAACTTGTGATAGGATTACACTGAATTTGACTTATATTGTGCAGAATCATGTCCTAAACATCTTTTTGCAACAGCAGAAACCAGCTTGATGAAATTCATGAGTTATTTCCACTCCTTATCAAAAATGCTTCAACTTGGTGAGATAAGCACTTTTTGAACGAATGGCTATATCTTTTCAACCTGTGATAGGATTACACTGATTTTGACATATATTGTGCAGAATCATGTCCCAATCAACATATTGCAACAGCAGGAACCGGCGTAATGAAAGTCATATGTAATTTCCACTCCTAATCAAAAATGCTTCAACTCGGTGAAATAAGCTCTTTTTGAACGAATGGCTATATCTTTTCAACTTGTGATGGGATTACACAGAATTTGACTTATATTGTGCAGAATCATGTCCTAAACAACATATTTCAACAGCAGAAACCAGCTTCATTAAATTCATGAGTTATTTCAACTCCTTATAAAAAACGCTTCAACTGGGTGAGATAAGCACTTTTTGAACGAATGGCTATATCTTTTAAACCTGTGCTGGGATTACACTGAAATTGACATATATTGTGCAGAATCATTTCCTAAACAACATATTTAAACAGCAGAAACCAGCTTCATGAAAGTCATAAGTTATTTCCACTCCTTATCAAAAATGCTTCAACTCGGTGAGATAAGCACTTTTTGCACGAATGGCTCTATTTTTTCAACTTGTGATAGGATAACACTGAATTTGACATATATTGTGCAGAATCATGTCCTAAACAACATATTGCAACAGCAGGAAGCAGCTTAATGAAAGTCATAAGTTATTTCCACTCCTCATCAAAAACGCTTCAACTCGGTGAGATAAGCACTTTTTCAACGAATGGCTATATCTTTTCAACTTGTAATGGGATTACACTAAATATGACTTATATTGTGCAGAATCATGTCCTAAACAACATATTGCAACAGCAGAAACCAGCTTGATGAAATTCATGAGTTATTTCCACTCCTTATCAAAAACGCTTCAATTCGGTGAGAAAAGCACTTTTTGAACGAATGGCTATATCTTTTCAACTTGTAATAGGATTACACTGAATTTGACATATATTGTGCAGAATCATGTCCTTAACAACATATTGCAACAGCTGAAACCAGCTTGATGAAAGTCATAAGTTATTTCCACTCCTAATCAAAAACGCTTCAACTCGGTGAGATAAGCACTTTTTGAACGAATGGTTATATCTTTTCAACTTGTGATAGGATTACACTCAATTTGACATATATTGTGCAGAATCATGTCCTGAACAACATATTTCAACAGCAGAAACCAGCTTAATGAAATTCATGAGGTATTTCCACTCCTAATCAAAAACGCTTCAACTCGGTGAGATAAGCACTTTTTCAACGAATGGCTCTATCTTTTCAACTTGTGATGGGATTACACTGAATTTGACATATATTGTGCAGAATCATGTCCTAAACAACATTTTGCAACAGCAGAAACCAGCTTGATGAAATTCATGAGTTATTTCCACTCCTTATCAAAAATGCTTCAACTTGGTGAGATAAGCACTTTTTGAATGAATGGCTATATCTTTTCAACTTGTAATAGGATTACACTGATTTTGACATATATTGTGCAGAATCATGTCCCAAACAACATATTGCAACAGCAGGAACCGGCGTAATGAAAGTCATATGTAATTTCCACTCCTAATCAAAAATGCTTCAACTCGGTGAGATAAGCTCTTTTTGAACGAATGGCTATATCTTTTCAACTTGTGATGGGATTACACAGAATTTGACTTATATTGTGCAGAATCATGTCCTAAACAACATATTTCAACAGCAGAAACCAGCTTCATTAAATTCATGAGTTATTTCAACTCCTTATAAAAAACGCTTCAACTGGGTGAGATAAGCACTTTTTGAACGAATGGTTATATCTTTTCAACTTGTGATGGGATTACACTGAATTTGACATATATTGTGCAGAATCATGTCCTAAACAACATATTTCAACAGCAGAAACCAGCTGAATGAAATTCTCGAGTTATTTCCACTCCTAATCAAAAACGCTTCAACTCGCTGAGATAAGCACTTTTTGAACGTATGGTTATATCTTTTAAACCTGTGATTGGATTACACTGAATTTGACTTATATTGTGCAGAATCATGTCCTAAACAACATATTTCAACAGCAGAAACCAGCTTGATGAAATTCATGAGTTATATCCACTCCTTATCAAAAACGCTTCAACTCGGTGAGAGAAGCACTTTTTGAACGAATGGCTATATCTTTTCAACTTGTAATAGGATTACACTGAATTTGACATATATTGTGCAGAATCATGTCCTTAACAACATATTGCAACAGCTGAAACCAGCTTGATGAAAGTCATAAGTTATTTCCACTCCTAATCAAAAACGCTTCAACTCGTTGAGATAAGCACTTTTTGAACGAATGGTTATATCTTTTCAACTTGTGATAGGATTACACTCAATTTGACATATATTGTGCAGAATCATGTCCTGAACAACATATTTCAACAGCAGAAACCAGCTTAATGAAATTCATGAGTTATTTCCACTCCTAATCAAAAACGCTTCAACTCGGTGAGATAAGCACTTTTTCAACGAATGGCTATATCTTTTCAACTTGTGATGGGATTACACTGAATTTGACATATATTGTGCAGAATCATGTCCTAAACAACATATTGCAACAGCAGAAACCAGCTTGATGAAATTCATGAGTTATTTCCACTCCTTATCAAAAATGCTTCAACTTGGTGAGATAAGCACTTTTTGAATGAATGGCTATATCTTTTCAACTTGTGATGGGATTACACAGAATTTGACTTATAATGTGCAGAATCATGTCCTAAACAACATATTTCAACAGCAGAAACCAGCTTCATTAAATTCATGAGTTATTTCAACTCCTTATAAAAAACGCTTCAACTGGGTGAGATAAGCACTTTTTGAACGAATGGTTATATCTTTTCAACTTGTGATGGGATTACACTGAATTTGACATATATTGTGCAGAATCATGTCCTAAACAACATATTTCAACAGCAGAAACCAGCTTCATTAAATTCATGAGTTATTTCCACTCCTTATAAAAAACGCTTCAATTGGGTGAGATAAGCACTTTTTGAACGAATGGTTATATCTTTTCAACTTGTGATGGGATTACACTGAATTTGACATATATTGTGCAGAATCATGTCCTAAACAACACATTTCTAAAGCAGAAACCAGCTTGATGAAATTCATGAGTTATTTCCACTCCTAATCAAAAACGCTTCAACTCGGTGAGATAAGCACTTTTTGAACGAATGGCTATATCTTTTCAACTTGTGATGGGATTACACTGAATTTGACATATATTGTGCAGAATCATGTCCTAAACAACATATTGCAACAGCAGAAACCAGCTTGATGAAATTAAAGAGTTATTTCCACTCCTAATCAAAAACGCTTCAACTCGGTGAGATAAGCACTTTTTGAACGTATGGTTATATCTTTTTAACCTGTCATTGGATTACACTGAATTTGACTTATATTGTGCAGAATCATGTCCTAAACAACATATTTCAACAGCAGAAACCAGCTTCATTAAATTCATGAGTTATTTCCACTCCTTATAAAAAACGCTTCAACTGGGTGAGATAAGCACTTTTTGAACGAATGGTTATATCTTTTCAACTTGTGATGGGATTACACTGAATTTGACATATATTGTGCAGAATCATGTCCTAAACAACATATTTCTAAAGCAGAAACCAGCTTGATGAAATTCATGAGTTATTTCCACTCCTAATCAAAAACGCTTCAACTCGGTGAGATAAGCACTTTTTGAACGAATGGCTATATCTTTTCAACTTGTGATGGGATTACACTGAATTTGACATACATTGTGCAGAATCATGTCCTAAAAAACATATTGCAACAGCAGAAACCAGCTTGATGAAATTAAAGAGTTATTTCCACTCCTTATCAAAAACGCTTCAACTCGGTGAGATAAACACTTTATGAACGAATGGATATATCTTTTCAACTTGTGATGGGATTACACTAAAAATGACTTAAATTGTGCAGAATCATGTCCTAAACAACATATTGCAACAGCAGAAACCAGCTTGATGAAATTCATGAGTTATTTCCACTCATTATCAAAAACGCTTCAACTCGGTGAGATAAGCACTTTTTGAACGAATGGCTATATTTTTTCAACTTGTGATAGGATTACACTGAATTTGAAATATATTGTGCAGAATCATGTCCTATACAACATATTTCAACAGCTGAAACCAGCTTCATTAAATTCATGAGTTATTTCCACTCCTTATAAAAAATGCTTCAACTCGGTGAGATAAGCACTTTTTGAACGAATGGCTATATCTTTTCAACTTGTGATGGGATTATACTGAATTTGACATATATTGTGCAGAATCATGTCCTCAACAACATATTGCAACAGCAGAAACCAGCTTGATGAAATTAATGAGTTATTTCCACTCCTTATCAAAAACGCTTCAACTCGGTAAGAGAAGCACTTTTTGAACGAATGGATATATCTTTTCAACTTGTGATGGGATTACACTAAAAATGACTTATGTTGTGCAGAATCATGTCCTAAACAACATATTTCAACAGCAGAAACCAGCTTGATGAAATTCATGAGTTATTTCCACTCCTTATAAAAAACACTTCAACTCGGTGAGATAAGCACTTTTTGAACGAATGGCTATATTTTTTCAACTTGTGATAGGATTACACTGAATTTCACTTATATAGTGCAGAATCATGTCCTAAACAACATATTGCAATAGCAGAAACCAGCTTGATGAAATTCATGTGTTATTTCCACTCCTTATCAAAAATGCTTCAACTTGGTGAGATAAGCACTTTTTGAATGAATGGCTATATCTTTTCAACTTGTGATAGGATAACACTGAATTTGACATACATTGTGCAGAATCATGTCCTAAACGACATATTGCAACAGCAGGAACCGGCGCATTGAACGTAATATGTTATTTCCACTCCTAATCAAAAATGCTTCAACTTGGTGAGATAAGCACTTTTTGAACGAATGGCTATATCTTTTCAACCCTGTGATAGGATAACACTAAATTTACCATATATTGTGCAGAATCATGTCCTAAACAACATATTGCAACAGCAGGAACCAGATTAATGAAAGTCATAAGTGATTTCCACTCCTAATCAAAAACGCTTCAACTCGGTGAGATAAGCACTTTTTGAACGAATGGCTCTATCTTTTCAACTTGTGATAGGATTACACTAAAAATTACTTATGTTGTGCAGAATCATGTCCTAAACAACATATTTCAACAGCAGAAACAAGCTTCATTAAATTCATGAGTTATTTCAACTCCTTATAAAAAACGCTTCAACTGGGTGAGATAAGCACTTTCTGAACGAATGGCTATATCTTTTTAACATGCGATGGGATTACACTGAATTTGACTTATATTGTGCAGAATCCTGTCCTAAACAATATATTTCAACAGCAGAAACTAGCTTCATGAAATTCATGAGTTATTTCCACTCCTAATCAAAAACGCTTCAACTCGGTGATATAAGCACTTTTTGAACGAATGGCTATATCTTTTAAACCTGTGCTGGGATTACACTGAATTTGACATATATTGTGCAGAATCATTTCCTAAACAACATATTTCAACAGCAGAAACCAGCTTCATTAAATTCATGAGTTATTTCCACTCCTTATAAAAAACGCTTCAACTGGGTGAGATAAGCACTTTTTGAACGAATGGTTATATCTTTTCAACTTGTGATGGGATTACACTGAATTTGACATATATTGTGCAGAATCATGTCCTAAAAAACATATTGCAACAGCAGAAACCAGCTTGATGAAATTAAAGAGTTATTTCCACTCCTTATCAAAAACGCTTCAACTCGGTGAGATAAACACTTTATGAACGAATGGATATATCTTTTCAACTTGTGATGGGATTACACTAAAAATGACTTAAATTGTGCAGAATCATGTCCTAAACAACATATTGCAACAGCAGAAACCAGCTTGATGAAATTCATGAGTTATTTCCACTCATTATCAAAAACGCTTCAACTCGGTGAGATAAGCACTTTTTGAACGAATGGCTATATTTTTTCAACTTGTGATAGGATTACACTGAATTTGAAATATATTGTGCAGAATCATGTCCTATACAACATATTTCAACAGCTGAAACCAGCTTCATTAAATTCATGAGTTATTTCCACTCCTTATAAAAAATGCTTCAACTCGGTGAGATAAGCACTTTTTGAACGAATGGCTATATCTTTTCAACTTGTGATGGGATTATACTGAATTTGACATATATTGTGCAGAATCATGTCCTCAACAACATATTGCAACAGCAGAAACCAGCTTGATGAAATTAATGAGTTATTTCCACTCCTTATCAAAAACGCTTCAACTCGGTAAGAGAAGCACTTTTTGAACGAATGGATATATCTTTTCAACTTGTGATGGGATTACACTAAAAATGACTTATGTTGTGCAGAATCATGTCCTAAACAACATATTTCAACAGCAGAAACCAGCTTGATGAAATTCATGAGTTATTTCCACTCCTTATAAAAAACACTTCAACTCGGTGAGATAAGCACTTTTTGAACGAATGGCTATATTTTTTCAACTTGTGATAGGATTACACTGAATTTCACTTATATAGTGCAGAATCATGTCCTAAACAACATATTGCAATAGCAGAAACCAGCTTGATGAAATTCATGAGTTATTTCCACTCCTTATCAAAAATGCTTCAACTTGGTGAGATAAGCACTTTTTGAATGAATGGCTATATCTTTTCAACTTGTGATAGGATAACACTGAATTTGACATACATTGTGCAGAATCATGTCCTAAACGACATATTGCAACAGCAGGAACCGGCGCATTGAACGTAATATGTTATTTCCACTCCTAATCAAAAATGCTTCAACTTGGTGAGATAAGCACTTTTTGAACGAATGGCTATATCTTTTCAACCCTGTGATAGGATAACACTAAATTTACCATATATTGTGCAGAATCATGTCCTAAACAACATATTGC
Organism: Fistularia commersonii; assembly: GCF_037954325.1. Lineage (NCBI taxonomy): Eukaryota > Metazoa > Chordata > Actinopteri > Syngnathiformes > Fistulariidae > Fistularia > Fistularia commersonii. The sequence goes on from NC_141302.1 coordinate 17,802,264, forward strand.
AACAGCAGGAACCAGATTAATGAAAGTCATAAGTGATTTCCACTCCTAATCAAAAACGCTTCAACTCGGTGAGATAAGCACTTTTTGAACGAATGGCTCTATCTTTTCAACTTGTGATAGGATTACACTAAAAATTACTTATGTTGTGCAGAATCATGTCCTAAACAACATATTTCAACAGCAGAAACAAGCTTCATTAAATTCATGAGTTATTTCAACTCCTTATAAAAAACGCTTCAACTGGGTGAGATAAGCACTTTCTGAACGAATGGCTATATCTTTTTAACATGCGATGGGATTACACTGAATTTGACTTATATTGTGCAGAATCCTGTCCTAAACAATATATTTCAACAGCAGAAACTAGCTTCATGAAAATCATGAGTTATTTCCACTCCTAATCAAAAACGCTTCAACTCGGTGATATAAGCACTTTTTGAACGAATGGCTATATCTTTTAAACCTGTGCTGGGATTACACTGAATTTGACATATATTGTGCAGAATCATTTCCTAAACAACATATTTAAACAGCAGAAACCAGCTGAATGAAAGTCATAAGTTATTTCCACTCCTATCAAAAATGCTTCAACTCGGTGAGATAAGCACTTTTTGAACGAATGGCTATATCTTTTCAACCCTGTGATAGGATTACACTGAATTTGACATATATTGTGCAGAATCATGTCCTAAACAACATATTGCAACAGTAGGAACCAGATTAATGAAAGTCATAAGTGATTTCCACTCCTAATCAAAAACGCTTCAACTCGGTGAGATAAGCACTTTTTCAACGAATGGCTATATCTTTTCAATTTGTAATGGGATTACACTAAATATGACTTATATTGTGCAGAATCATGTCCTAAACAACATATTGCAACAGCAGAAACCAGCTTGATGAAATTCATGAGTTATTTCCACTCCTTATCAAAAACGCTTTCAACTCGGTGAGATAAGCACTTTTTGAAAGAAAGGCTATATCTTTTCAACTTGTGATTGGATTACACTGAATTTGACATATATTGTGCAGAATCATGTCCTAAACAACATATTTCAACAGCAGAAACCAGCTTCATTAAATTCATGAGTTATTTCAACTCCTTATAAAAAACGCTTCAACTCGGTGAGATAAGCAATTTTTGAACGAATGGATATATCTTTTCAACTTGTGATGGGATTACACTAAAAATGACTTATGTTGTGCAGAATCATGTCCTAAACAACATATTTCAACAGCAGAAACCAGCTTGATGAAATTCATGAGTTATTTCCACTCCTTATAAAAAACGCTTCAACTCGGTGAGATAAGCACTTTTTGAACGAATGGCTATATTTTTTCAACTTGTGATAGGATTACACTGAATTTGACTTATATAGTGCAGAATCATGTCCTAAACAACATATTGCAATAGCAGAAACCAGCTTGATGAAATTCATGAGTTATTTCCACTCCTTATCAAAAATGCTTCAACTTGGTGAGATAAGCACTTTTTGAATGAATGGCTATATCTTTTCAACTTGTGATAGGATAACACTGAATTTGACATATATTGTGCAGAATCATGTCCTAAACGACATATTGCAACAGCAGGAACCGGCGCATTGAAAGTCATATGTTATTTCCACTCCTAATCAAAAATGCTTCAACTTGGTGAGATAAGCACTTTTTGAACGAATGGCTATATCTTTTCAACCCTGTGATAGGATAACACTAAATTTGACATATATTGTGCAGAATCATGTCCTAAACAACATATTGCAACAGCAGGAACCAGATTAATGAAAGTCATAAGTGATTTCCACTCCTAATCAAAAACTCTTCAACTCGGTGAGATAAGAACTTTTTCAACGGATGGCTATATCTTTTCAACTTGTGATGGGATTACACTGAATTTGACATATATTGTGCAGAATCATTTCCTAAACAACATATTTCAACAGCAGAAACCAGCTGAATGAAAGTCATAAGTTATTTCCACTCCTTATCAAAAATGCTTCAACTCGGTGAGATAAGCACTTTTTGAACGAATGGCTATATCTTTTCAACCCTGTGATAGGATAACACTGAATTTGACATATATTGTGCAGAATCATGTCCTAAACAACATATTGCAACAGTAGGAACCAGATTAATGAAAGTCATAAGTGATTTCCACTCCTAATCAAAAACGCTTCAACTCGGTGAGATAAGCACTTTTTCAACGAATGGCCATATCTTTTCAATTTGTAATGGGATTACACTAAATATGACTTATATTGTGCAGAATCATGTCCTAAACAAACTATTGCAACAGCAGAAACCAGCTTGATGAAATTCATGAGTTATTTCCACTCCTTATCAAAAACGCTTTCAACTCGGTGAGATAAGCACTTTTTGAAAGAATGGCTATATCTTTTCAACTTGTGATTGGATTACACTGAATTTGACATATAAAGTGCAGAATCATGTCCTAAACAACATATTTCAACAGCAGAAACCAGCTTCATTAAATTCATGAGTTATTTCAACTCCTTATAAAAAACGCTTCAACTGGGTGAGATAAGCACTTTCTGAACGAATGGCTATATCTTTTTAACATGCGATGGGATTACACTGAATTTGACTTATATTGTAAAGAATCATGTCCTAAACAATATATTTCAACAGCAGAAACTAGCTTCATGAAATTCATAAGTTATTTCCACTCCTAATCAAAAACGCTTCAACTCGGTGAGATAAGCACTTTTTGAACGAATGGCTATATCTTTTAAACCTGTGCTGGGATTACACTGAATTTGACATATATTGTGCAGAATCATTTCCTAAACAACATATTTAAAAAGCAGAAACCAGCTTCATGAAAGTCATAAGTTATTTCCACTCCTTATCAAAAATGCTTCAACTCGGTCAGATAAGCACTTTTTGAACGAATGGCTCTATCTTTTCAACCCTGTGATAGGATAACACTGAATTTGACATATATTGTGCAGAATCATGTCCTAAACAACATATTGCAACAGTAGGAACCAGATTAATGAAAGTCATAAGTGATTTCCACTCCTAATCAAAAACGCTTCAACTCGGTGAGATAAGCACTTTTTCAACGAATGGCCATATCTTTTCAATTTGTAATGGGATTACACTAAATATGACTTATATTGTGCAGAATCATGTCCTAAACAAACTATTGCAACAGCAGAAACCAGCTTGATGAAATTCATGAGTTATTTCCACTCCTTATCAAAAACGCTTTCAACTCGGTGAGATAAGCACTTTTTGAAAGAATGGCTATATCTTTTCAACTTGTGATTGGATTACACTGAATTTGACATATAAAGTGCAGAATCATGTCCTAAACAACATATTTCAACAGCAGAAACCAGCTTCATTAAATTCATGAGTTATTTCAACTCCTTATAAAAAACGCTTCAACTGGGTGAGATAAGCACTTTCTGAACGAATGGCTATATCTTTTTAACATGCGATGGGATTACACTGAATTTGACTTATATTGTAAAGAATCATGTCCTAAACAATATATTTCAACAGCAGAAACTAGCTTCATGAAATTCATGAGTTATTTCCACTCCAAATCAAAAACGCTTCAACTCGGTGAGATAAGCACTTTTTGAACGAATGGCTATATCTTTTAAACCTGTGCTGGGATTACACTGAATTTGACATATATTGTGCAGAATCATTTCCTAAACAACATATTTAAACAGCAGAAACCAGCTGAATGAAAGTCATAAGTTATTTCCACTCCTATCAAAAATGCTTCAACTCGGTGAGATAAGCACTTTTTGAACGAATGGCTATATCTTTTCAACCCTGTGATAGGATTACACTGAATTTGACATATATTGTGCAGAATCATGTCCTAAACAACGTATTGCAACAGTAGGAACCACATTAATGAAAGTCATAAGTGATTTCCACTCCTAATCAAAAACGCTTCAACTCGGTGAGATAAGCACTTTTTCAACGAATGGCTATTTCTTTTCAATTTGTAATGGGATTACACTAAATATGACTTATATTGTACAGAATCATGTCCTAAACAACATATTGCAACAGCAGAAACCAGCTTGATGAAATTCATGAGTTATTTCCACTCCTTATCAAAAACGCTTTCAACTCGGTGAGATAAGCACTTTTTGAAAGAATGGCTATATCTTTTCAACTTGTGATTGGATTACACTGAATTTGAAATATATTGTGTAGAATCATGTCCTAAACAACATATTTCAACAGCAGAAACCAGCTTCATTAAATTCATGAGTTATTTCAACTCCTTATAAAAAACGCTTCAACTCGGTGAGATAAGCACTTTTTGAACGAATGGATATATCTTTTCAACTTGTGATAGGATTACACTGAATTTGACTTATATAGTGCAGAATCATGTCCTAAACAACATATTGCAATAGCAGAAACCAGCTTGATGAAATTCATGAGTTATTTCCACTCCTTATCAAAAATGCTTCAGCTCGGTGAGATAAGCACTTTTTGAATGAATGGCTATATCTTTTCAACTTGTGATAGGATTACACTGAATTTGACATATATTTTGCAGAATCATGTCCTAAACAACATATTTCAACAGCAGAAACCAGCTTCATGAAATTCATGAGTTATTTCAACTCCTTATAAAAAACGCTTCAACTGGGTGAGATAAGCACTTTCTGAACGAATGGCTATATCTTTTTAACATGCGATGGGATTACACTGAATTTGACATATATTGTGCAGAATCATGTCCCAAACAACATATTGCAACAGCAGGAACCGGCGTAATGAAAGTCATATGTAATTCCCACTCCTAATCAAAAATGCTTCAACTCGGTGAAATAAGCTCTTTTTGAACGAATGGCTATATCTTTTCAACTTGTGATAGGATTACACAGAATTGGACTTATATTGTGCAGAATCATGTCCTAAACAACATATTTCAACAGCAGAAACCAGCTTCATGAAATTCATGATTTATTTCCACTCCTAATCAAAAACGCTTCAACTCGGTGAGATAAGCACTTTTTGAACGAATGGCTATATCTTTTCAACCTGTGCTGGGATTACACTGAATTTGACATATATTGTGCAGAATCATTTTCTAAACAACATATTTAAAAAGCAGAAACCAGCTTCATGAAAGTCATAAGTTATTTCCACTCCTTATCAAAAATGCTTCAACTCGGTGAGATAAGCACTTTTTGAACGAATGGCTCTATCTTTTCAACTTGTGATAGGATAACACTGAATTTGACATATATTGTGCAGAATCATGTCCTAAACAACATATTGCAACAGCAGATACCAGCTTTATGAAATTCATGAGTTATTTCCACTCCTTATCAGAAACGCTTCAACTCGGTGAGATGAGCACTTTTTGCACGAATGGCTCTATCTTTTCAACTTGTGATAGAATTACACTGAATTTGACATATATTGTGCAGAATCATGTCCTAAACAACATATTGCAACAGCAGGAACCAGCTTAATGAAATTCATGAGTTATTTCCACTCCTTATCAAAAACGCTTTCAACTCGGTGAGATAAGCACTTTTTGAACGAATGGCTATATCTTTTCAACTTGTGATGGGATTACACTGAATTTGACATATATAGTGCAGAATCATGTCCTAAACAACATATTGCAATAGCAGAAACCAGCTTGATGAAATTCATGAGTTATTTCCACTCCTTATCAAAAATGCTTCAGCTCGGTGAGATAAGCACTTTTTGAATGAATGGCTATATCTTTTCAACTTGTGATAGGATTACACTGAATTTGACATATATTTTGCAGAATCATGTCCTAAACAACATATTTCAACAGCAGAAACCAGCTTCATGAAATTCATGAGTTATTTCAACTCCTTATAAAAAACGCTTCAACTGGGTGAGATAAGCACTTTCTGAACGAATGGCTATATCTTTTTAACATGCGATGGGATTACACTGAATTTGACTTATATTGTGCAGAATCATGTCCTAAACAATATATTTCAACAGCAGAAACTAGCTTCATGAAATTCATGAGTTATTTCCACTCCTAATCAAAAACGCTTCAACTCGGTGAGATAAGCACTTTTTGAACGAATGGCTATATCTTTTAAACCTGTGCTGGGATTACACTGAATTTGACATATATTGTGCAGAATCATTTCCTAAACAACATATTTAAAAAGCAGAAACCAGCTTCATGAAAGTCATAAGTTATTTCCACTCCTTATCAAAAATGCTTCAACTCAGTCAGATAAGCACTTTTTGAACGAATGGCTCTATCTTTTCAACTTGTGATAGGATAACACTGAATTTGACATATATTGTGCAGAATCATGTCCTAAACAACATATTGCAACAGCAGGAACCGGCGTAATGAAAGTCATATGTAATTTCCACTCCTAATCAAAAACGCTTCAACTCGGTGAGATAAGCACTTTTTCAACGAATGGCTATATCTTTTCAACTTGTAATGGGATTACACTAAATATGACTTATATAGTGCAGAATCATGTCCTAAACAACATATTGCAACAGCAGAAACCAGCTTGATGAAATTCATAAGTTATTTCCAATCCTAATCAAAAACGCTTCAACTCGGTGAGATAAGTACTTTTTGAACGAATGGCTATATCTTTTGAACCATTGGCCTGATTACACTGAATTTGACATATATTGAGCAAAATCATGTCCTAAACCACATATTTCAAAAGCAGAAACCAGCTTGATGAAATTCATGATTTATTTCCACTCCTAATCAAAAACGCTTCAACTCGGTGAGATAAGCACTTTTTGAACGAATGGCTATATTTTTTCAACTTGTGATGGGATTACACTGAATTTGACATATATTGTGCAGAATCATGTCCTAAATAACATATATCAACAGCAGAAACCAGCTTGATGAAATTAAAGAGTTATTTCCACTCCTTATCAAAAACGCTTCAACTCGGTGAGAGAAGCACTTTTTGAACGAATGGATATATCTTTTCAACTTACGATGGGATTACACTAAAAATGACTTATATTGTGCAGAATCATGTCCTAAACAACATATTGCAACAGAAGAAACCAGCTTGATGAAATTCATGAGTTATTTCCACTCCTTATCAAAAACGCTTCAACTCGGAGAGTTAAGCCCTTTTTGAACGAACGGCAATATCTTTTGAACTTGTGGCTGGATTATACTGAATTTGACATATATTGTGCAGAATAAAATCCTAAACGACATATTTCAACAGGAGAAACCAGCTTGATGAAATTCATGAGTTATTTCCACTCCTTATCAAAAATGCTTCAACTAGGTGAGATAAGCACTTTTTTAATGAATGGCTATATCTTTTCAACTTGTGATAGGATTACACTGATTTTGACATATATTGTGCAGAATCATGTCCCAAACAACATATTGCAACAGCAGGAACCGGCGTAATGAAAGTCATATGTAATTTCCACTCCTAATCAAAAATGCTTCAACTCGGTGAAATAAGCTCTTTTTGAACGAATGGCTATATCTTTTCAACTTGTGATGGGATTACACAGAATTGGACTTATATTGTGCAGAATCATGTCCTAAACAACATATTTCAACAGCAGAAACCAGCTTGATGAAATTCATGATTTATTTCCACTCCTAATCAAAAACGCTTCAACTCGGTGAGATAAGCACTTTTTGAACGAATGGCTATATTTTTTCAACTTGTGATGGGATTACACTGAATTTGACATATATTGTGCAGAATCATGTCCTAAATAACATATATCAACAGCAGAAACCAGCTTGATGAAATTAAAGAGTTATTTCCACTCCTTATCAAAAACGCTTCAACTCGGTGAGAGAAGCACTTTTTGAACGAATGGATATATCTTTTCAACTTACGATGGGATTACACTAAAAATGACTTATATTGTGCAGAATCATGTCCTAAACAACATATTGCAACAGAAGAAACCAGCTTGATGAAATTCATGAGTTATTTCCACTCATTATCAAAAACGCTTCAACTCGGTGAGATAAGCACTTTTTGAACGAATGGCTATATCTTTTCAACTTGTAACAGGATAACACTGAATTTGAATTATATTGTGCAGAATCATATCCTAAACAACATATTTCAACAGCAGATACCAGCTTTATGAAATTCATGAGTTATTTCCACTCCTTATCAGAAACGCTTCAACTCGGTGAGATGAGCACTTTTTGCACGAATGGCTCTATCTTTTCAACTTGTGATAGAATTACACTGAATTTGACATATATTGTGCAGAATCATGTCCTAAACAACATATTGCAACAGCAGGAACCAGCTTAATGAAATTCATGAGTTATTTCCACTCCTAATCAAAAACGCTTCAACTCGGTCAGATAAGAACTTTTTGAACGAATGTCTATATCTTTTCAACTTGTGATGGGATTACACTGAATTTGACATATATTGTGCAGAATCATGTCCTAAACAACATATTTCAACAGCAGAAACCAGCTTGATGAAATTCATGAGTTATTTCCACTCCTAATCAAAAACGCTTCAACTCAGTGAGATAAGCACTTTTTGAACGAATGGCTATATCGTTTCAACTTGTGATGGGATTACACTGAATTTGACATATATTGTGCAGAATCATGTCCTAAACAACATATTTCAACAGCAGAAACCAGCTTGATGAAATTCATGAGTTATTTCCACTCCTTATCAAAAATGCTTCAAATTGGTGAGATAAGCACTTTTTGAATGAATGGCTATATCTTTTCAATTTGTGATAAGATTACACTGAATATGACATATATTGTGCAGAATCATGTCCTAAACAACATATTTCAACAGCAGAAACCAGCTTGATGAAATTCATGAGTTATTTCCCCTCCTTATCAAAAATGCTTCAACTTGGTGAGATAAGCACTTTTTGAACGAATGCATATATCTTTTCAACTTGTGATAGGATTACACTGAATTTGAAATATATTGTGCAGAATCATGTCCTAAACAACATATTTCAACAGCTGAAACCAGCTTCATTAAATTCATGAGTTATTTCCACTCCTTATCAAAAACGCTTCAACTCGGTGAGAGAAGCACTTTTTGAACGAATGGATATATCTTTTCAACTTACGATGGGATTACACCAAAAATGACTTATATTGTGCAGAATCATGTCCTAAACAACATATTGCAACAGAAGAAACCAGCTTGATAAAATTCATGAGTTATTTCCACTCCTTATCAAAATTGCTTCAACTTGGTGAGATAAGCACTTTTTGAATGAATGGCTATATCTTTTCAATTTGTGATAAGATTACACTGAATTTGACATATATTGTATAGAATCATGTCCTAAAGAACATATTGCAAAAGCAGGAACCGGCGTACTGAAAGTCATATGTTATTTCCACTCCTTATCAGAAACGCTTCAACTCCGTGAGATGAGCACTTTTTGCACGAATGGCTCTATCTTTTCAACTTGTGATAGAATTACACTGAATTTGACATATATTGTGCAGAATCATGTCCTAAACAACATATTGCAACAGCAGGAACCAGCTTCATGAAATTCATGAGTTATTTCCACTCCTAATCAAAAACGCTTCAACTCGGTGAGATAAGCACTTTTTGAACGAATGGCTATATCCTTTCAACTTGTGATGGGATTACACTGAATTTGACATATATTGTGCAGAATCATGTCCTAAACAACATATTTCAACAGCAGAAACCAGCTTGATGAAATTCATGAGTTATTTCCCCTCCTTATCAAAAATGCTTCAACTTGGTGTGATAAGCACTTTTTGAATGAATGGCTATATCTTTTCAATTTGTGATAAGATTACACTGAATTTGACATATATTGTATAGAATCATGTCCTAAACAACATATTGCAACAGCAGGAACCGGCGTACTGAAAGTCATATGTTATTTCCACTCCTTATCAGAAACGCTTCAACTCCGTGAGATGAGCACTTTTTGCACGAATGGCTCTATCTTTTCAAAATGTGATAGAATTACACTGAATTTGACATATATTGTGCAGAATCATGTCCTAAACAACAAATTGCAACAGCAGGAACCAGCTTAATGAAATTCATGAGTTATTTCCACTCCTAATCAAATACGCTTCAACTCGGTGAGATAACCACTTTTTGAACGAATGGCTATATCGTTTCAACTTGTGATGGGATTACACTGAATTTGACATATATTGTGCAGAATCATGTCCTAAACAACATATTTCAACAGCAGAAACCAGCTTGATGAAATTCATGAGTTATTTCCCCTCCTTATCAAAAATGCATCAACTTGGTGAGATAAGCACTTTTTGAACGAATGTCTATATCTTTTCAACTTACGATGGGATTACACTAAAAATGACTTATATTGTGCAGAATCATGTCCTAAACAACATATTTCAACAGCTGAAACCAGCTTCATTAAATTCATGAGTTATTTCCACTCCTTATCAAAAACGCTTCAACTCGGTGAGATAAGCACTTTTTGAACGAATGGCTATATCTTTTCAACTTGTAACAGGATAACACTGAATTTGAATTATATTGTGCAGAATCATATCCTAAACAACATATTTCAACAGCAGACACCAGCTTTATGAAATTCATGAGTTATTTCCACTCCTTATCAGAAACGCTTCAACTCGGTGAGATGAGCACTTTTTGCACGAATGGCTCTATCTTTTCAACTTGTGATAGAATTACACTGAATTTGACATATATTGTGCAGAATCATGTCCTAAACAACATATTGCAACAGCAGGAACCAGCTTAATGAAATTCATGAGTTATTTCCACTCCTAATCAAAAACGCTTCAACTCGGTCAGATAAGCACTTTTTGAACGAATGTCTATATCTTTTCAACCTGTGATGGGATTACACTGAATTTGACATATATTGTGCAGAATCATGTCCTAAACAACATATTTCAACAGCAGAAACCAGCTTGATGAAATTCATGAGTTATTTCCCCTCCTTATCAAAAATGCTTCAACTTGGTGTGATAAGCACTTTTTGAATGAATGGCTATATCTTTTCAATTTGTGATAAGATTACACTGAATTTGACATATATTGTATAGAATCATGTCCTAAACAACATATTGCACCAGCAGGAACCGGCGTACTGAAAGTCATATGTTATTTCCACTCCTTATCAGAAACGCTTCAACTCCGTGAGATGAGCACTTTTTGCACGAATGGCTCTATCTTTTCAAAATGTGATAGAATTACACTGAATTTGACATATATTGTGCAGAATCATGTCCTAAACAACAAATTGCAACAGCAGGAACCAGCTTAATGAAATTCATGAGTTATTTCCACTCCTAATCAAATACGCTTCAACTCGGTGAGATAACCACTTTTTGAACGAATGGCTATATCGTTTCAACTTGTGATGGGATTACACTGAATTTGACATATATTGTGCAGAATCATGTCCTAAACAACATATTTCAACAGCAGAAACCAGCTTGATGAAATTCATGAGTTATTTCCCCTCCTTATCAAAAATGCATCAACTTGGTGAGATAAGCACTTTTTGAACGAATGTCTATATCTTTTCAACTTACGATGGGATTACACTAAAAATGACTTATATTGTGCAGAATCATGTCCTAAACAACATATTTCAACAGCTGAAACCAGCTTCATTAAATTCATGAGTTATTTCCACTCCTTATCAAAAACGCTTCAACTCGGTGAGATAAGCACTTTTTGAACGAATGGCTATATCTTTTCAACTTGTAACAGGATAACACTGAATTTGAATTATATTGTGCAGAATCATATCCTAAACAACATATTTCAACAGCAGACACCAGCTTTATGAAATTCATGAGTTATTTCCACTCCTTATCAGAAACGCTTCAACTCGGTGAGATGAGCACTTTTTGCACGAATGGCTCTATCTTTTCAACTTGTGATAGAATTACACTGAATTTGACATATATTGTGCAGAATCATGTCCTAAACAACATATTGCAACAGCAGGAACCAGCTTAATGAAATTCATGAGTTATTTCCACTCCTAATCAAAAACGCTTCAACTCGGTCAGATAAGCACTTTTTGAACGAATGTCTATATCTTTTCAACCTGTGATGGGATTACACTGAATTTGACATATATTGTGCAGAATCATGTCCTAAACAACATATTTCAACAGCAGAAACCAGCTTGATGAAATTCATGAGTTATTTCCACTCCTTATCAAAAATGCTTCAACTTGGTGAGATAAGCACTTTTTGAATGAATGGCTATATCTTTTCAATTTGTGATAAGATTACACTGAATTTGACATATATTGTATAGAATCATGTCCTAAACAACATATTGCAAAAGCAGGAACCGGCGTACTGAAAGTCATATGTTATTTCCACTCCTTATCAGAAACGCTTCAACTCCGTGAGATGAGCACTTTTTGCACGAATGGCTCTATCTTTTCAACTTGTGATAAAATTACACTGAATTTGACATATATTGTGCAGAATCATGTCCTAAACAACATATTGCAACAGCAGGAACCAGCTTAATGAAATTCATGAGTTATTTCCACTCCTAATCAAAAACGCTTCAACTCGGTGAGATAAGCACTTTTTGAACGAATGGCTATATCGTTTCAACTTGTGATGGGATTACACTGAATTTGACATATATTGTGCAGAATCATGTCCTAAACAACATATTTCAACAGCAGAAACCAGCTTGATGAAATTCATGAGTTATTTCCCCTCCTTATCAAAAATGCTTCAACTTGGTGAGATAAGCACTTTTTGAACGAATGGCTATATCTTTTCAATTTAAGATAAGATTACACTGAATTTGACATATATTGTATAGAATCATGACCTAAACAACATATTGCAACAGCAGGAACCGGCGTAATGAAAGTCATATGTTATTTCCACTCCTAATCAAAAACGCTTCAACTCGGTGAGATAAGCTCTTTTTGAACGAATGGCTATATCTTTTCAACTTGTGATGGGATTACACTGAATTTGACTTAATTGTGCAGAATCATGTCCTAAACAACATATTTCAACAGCAGAAAAAAGCTTCATTAAATTCATGAGCTATATCAACTCCTTATAAAAAACGCTTCAACTGGGTGAGATAAGCACTTTTTGAACGAATGGCTATAAATTTTTAACATGCGATGGGATTACACTGAATTTGACTTATATTGTGCAGAATCATGTCCTCAACAACATATAGCAACAGCAGGAACCAGATTAATGAAAGTCATAAGTGATTTCCACTCCTAATCAAAAACGCTTCAACTCGGTGAGATAAGCACTTTTTCAACGAATGGCTATATCTTTTCAACTTGTAATGGGATTACACTAAATATGACTTATATTGTGCAGAATCATGTCCTAAACAACATATTGCAACAGCAGAAACCAGCTTGATGAAATTCATGAGTTATTTCCACTCCTTATCAAAAACGCTTTCAACTCGGTGAGATAAGCACTTTTTGAACGAATGGCTATATCTTTTCAACTTGTGATGGGATTACACTGAATTTGACATATATTGTGCAGAATCATGTCCTAAACAACATATTTCAACAGCAGAAACCAGCTTGATGAAATTCATGAGTTATTTCCACTCCTTATCAAAAATGCTTCAACTTGGTGAGATAAGCACTTTTTGAATGAATGGCGATATCTTTTCAATTTGTGATAAGATTACACTGAATTTGACATATATTGTATAGAATCATGTCCTAAACAACATATTGCAACAGCAGGAACTGGCGTACTGAAAGTCATATGTTATTTCCACTCCTTATCAGAAACGCTTCAACTCCGTGAGATGAGCACTTTTTGCACGAATGGCTCTATCTTTTCAAAATGTGATAGAATTACACTGAATTTGACATATATTGTGCAGAATCATGTCCTAAACAACATATTGCAACAGCAGGAACCAGCTTAATGAAATTCATGAGTTATTTCCACTCCTAATAAAATACGCTTCAACTCGGTGAGATAAGCACTTTTTGAACGAATGGCTATATCGTTTCAACTTGTGATGGGATTACACTGAATTTGACATATATTGTGCAGAATCATGTCCTAAACAACATATTTCAACAGCAGAAACCAGCTTGATGAAATTCATGAGTTATTTCCCCTCCTTATCAAAAATGCTTCAACTTGGTGAGATAAGCACTTTTTGAACGAATGCATATATCTTTTCAACTTGTGATAGGATTACACTGAATTTGAAATATATTGTGCAGAATCATGTCCTAAACAACATATTTCAACAGCTGAAACCAGCTTCATTAAATTCATGAGTTATTTCCACTCCTTATCAAAAACGCTTCAACTCGGTGAGAGAAGCACTTTTTGAACGAATGGATATATCTTTTCAACTTACGATGGGATTACACTAAAAATGACTTATATTGTGCAGAATCATGTCCTAAACAACATATTGCAACAGAAGAAACCAGCTTGATGAAATTCATGAGTTATTTCCACTCCTTATAAAAAACGCTTCAACTCGGTGAGATAAGCACTTTTTGAACGAATGGCTATATCTTTTCAACTTGTAACAGGATAACACTGAATTTGAATTATATTGTGCAGAATCATATCCTAAACAACATATTTCAACAGCAGACACCAGCTTTATGAAATTCATGAGTTATTTCCACTCCTTATCAGAAACGCTTCAACTCGGTGAGATGAGCACTTTTTGCACGAATGGCTCTATCTTTTCAACTTGTGATAGAATTACACTGAATTTGACATATATTGTGCAGAATCATGTCCTAAACAACTTATTGCAGCAGCAGGAACCAGCTTAATGAAATTCATGAGTTATTTCCACTCCTAATCAAAAACGCTTCAACTCGGTCAGATAAGCACTTTTTGAACGAATGTCTATATCTTTTCAACCTGTGATGGGATTACACTGAATTTGACATATATTGTGCAGAATCATGTCCTAAACAACATATTTCAACAGCAGAAACCAGCTTGATGAAATTCATGAGTTATTTCCACTCCTTATCAAAAATGCTTCAACTTGGTGAGATAAGCACTTTTTGAATGAATGGCTATATCTTTTCAATTTGTGATAAGATTACACTGAATTTGACATATATTGTATAGAATCATGTCCTAAACAACATATTGCAAAAGCAGGAACCGGCGTACTGAAAGTCATATGTTATTTCCACTCCTTATCAGAAACGCTCAACTCCGTGAGATGAGCACTTTTTGCACGAATGGCTCTATCTTTTCAACTTGTGATAGAATTACACTGAATTTGACATATATTGTGCAGAATCATGTCCTAAACAACATATTGCAACAGCAGGAACCAGCTTAATGAAATTCATGAGTTATTTCCACTCCTAATCAAAAACGCTTCAACTCGGTGAGATAAGCACTTTTTGAACGAATGGCTATATCGTTTCAACTTGTGATGGGATTACACTGAATTTGACATATATTGTGCAGAATCATGTCCTAAACAACATATTTCAACAGCAGAAACCAGCTTGATGAAATTCATGAGTTATTTCCCCTCCTTTTCAAAAATGCTTCAACTTGGTGAGATAAGCACTTTTTGAACGAATGGCTATATCTTTTCAATTTAAGATAAGATTACACTGAATTTGACATATATTGTATAGAATCATGACCTAAACAACATATTGCAACAGCAGGAACCGGCGTAATGAAAGTCATATGTTATTTCCACTCCTAATCAAAAACGCTTCAACTCGGTGAGATAAGCTCTTTTTGAACGAATGGCTATATCTTTTCAACTTGTGATGGGATTACACTGAATTTGACTTAATTGTGCAGAATCATGTCCTAAACAACATATTTCAACAGCAGAAAAAAGCTTCATTAAATTCATGAGCTATTTCAACTCCTTATAAAAAACGCTTCAACTGGGTGAGATAAGCACTTTTTGAACGAATGGCTATATATTTTTAACATGCGATGGGATTACACTGAATTTGACTTATATTGTGCAGAATCATGTCCTCAACAACATATAGCAACAGCAGGAACCAGATTAATGAAAGTCATAAGTGATTTCCACTCCTAATCAAAAACGCTTCAACTCGGTGAGATAAGCACTTTTTCAACGAATGGCTATATCTTTTCAACTTGTAATGGGATTACACTAAATATGACTTATATTGTGCAGAATCATGTCCTAAACAACATATTGCAACAGCAGAAACCAGCTTGATGAAATTCATGAGTTATTTCCACTCCTTATCAAAAACGCTTTCAACTCGGTGAGATAAGCACTTTTTGAACGAATGGCTATATCTTTTCAACTTGTGATGGGATTACACTGAATTTGACATATATTGTGCAGAATCATGTCCTAAACAACATATTTCAACAGCAGAAACCAGCTTGATGAAATTCATGAGTTATTTCCACTCCTTATCAAAAATGCTTCAACTTGGTGAGATAAGCACTTTTTGAATGAATGGCGATATCTTTTCAATTTGTGATAAGATTACACTGAATTTGACATATATTGTATAGAATCATGTCCTAAACAACATATTGCAACAGCAGGAACTGGCGTACTGAAAGTCATATGTTATTTCCACTCCTTATCAGAAACGCTTCAACTCCGTGAGATGAGCACTTTTTGCACGAATGGCTCTATCTTTTCAAAATGTGATAGAATTACACTGAATTTGACATATATTGTGCAGAATCATGTCCTAAACAACATATTGCAACAGCAGGAACCAGCTTAATGAAATTCATGAGTTATTTCCACTCCTAATAAAATACGCTTCAACTCGGTGAGATAAGCACTTTTTGAACGAATGGCTATATCGTTTCAACTTGTGATGGGATTACACTGAATTTGACATATATTGTGCAGAATCATGTCCTAAACAACATATTTCAACAGCAGAAACCAGCTTGATGAAATTCATGAGTTATTTCCCCTCCTTATCAAAAATGCTTCAACTTGGTGAGATAAGCACTTTTTGAACGAATGCATATATCTTTTCAACTTGTGATAGGATTACACTAAAAATGACTTATATTGTGCAGAATCATGTGCTAAACAACATATTTCAACAGCTGAAACCAGCTTCATTAAATTCATGAGTTATTTCCACTCCTTATCAAAAACGCTTCAACTCGGTGAGAGAAGCGCTTTTTGAACGAATGGATATATCTTTTCAACTTACGATGGGATTACACTAAAAATGACTTATATTGTGCAGAATCATGTCCTAAACAACATATTGCAACAGAAGAAACCAGCTTGATGAAATTCATGAGTTATTTCCCCTCCTTATCAAAAATGCTTCAACTTGGTGAGATAAGCACTTTTTGAACGAATGCATATATCTTTTCAACTTGTGATAGGATTACACTGAATTTGAATTATATTGTGCAGAATCATATCCTAAACAACATATTTCAACAGCAGATACCAGCTTTATGAAATTCATGAGTTATTTCCACTCCTTATCAGAAACGCTTCAACTCGGTGAGATGAGCACTTTTTGCACGAATGGCTCTATCTTTTCAACTTGTGATAGAATTACACTGAATTTGACATATATTGTGCAGAATCATGTCCTAAACAACATATTGCAACAGCAGGAACCAGCTTAATGAAATTCATGAGTTATTTCCACTCCTAATCAAAAACGCTTCAACTCGGTCAGATAAGCACTTTTTGAACGAATGTCTATATCTTTTCAACCTGTGATGGGATTACACTGAATTTGACATATATTGTGCAGAATCATGTCCTAAACAACATATTTCAACAGCAGAAACCAGCTTGATGAAATTCATGAGTTATTTCCCCTCCTTATCAAAAATGCTTCAACTTGGTGAGATAAGCACTTTTTGAACGAATGCATATATCTTTTCAACTTGTGATAGGATTACACTGAATTTGAAATATATTGTGCAGAATCATGTCCTAAACAACATATTTCAACAGCTGAAACCAGCTTCATTAAATTCATGAGTTATTTCCACTCCTTATCAAAAACGCTTCAACTCGGTGAGAGAAGCGCTTTTTGAACGAATGGATATATCTTTTCAACTTACGATGGGATTACACTAAAAATGACTTATATTGTGCAGAATCATGTCCTAAACAACATATTGCAACAGAAGAAACCAGCTTGATGAAATTCATGAGTTATTTCCCCTCCTTATCAAAAATGCTTCAACTTGGTGAGATAAGCACTTTTTGAACGAATGCATATATCTTTTCAACTTGTGATAGGATTACACTGAATTTGAAATATATTGTGCAGAATCATGTCCTAAACAACATATTTCAACAGCTGAAACCAGCTTCATTAAATTCATGAGTTATTTCCACTCCTTATCAAAAACGCTTCAACTCGGTGAGAGAAGCACTTTTTGAACGAATGGATATATCTTTTCAACTTACGATGGGATTACACTAAAAATGACTTATATTGTGCAGAATCATGTCCTAAACAACATATTGCAACAGAAGAAACCAGCTTGATGAAATTCATGAGTTATTTCCACTCCTTATAAAAAACGCTTCAACTCGGTGAGATAAGCACTTTTTGAACGAATGGCTAGATCTTTTCAACTTGTAACAGGATAACACTGAATTTGAATTATATTGTGCAGAATCATATCCTAAACAACATATTTCAACAGCAGATACCAGCTTTATGAAATTCATGAGTTATTTCCACTCCTTATCAGAAACGCTTCAACTCGGTGAGATGAGCACTTTTTGCACGAATGGCTCTATCTTTTCAACTTGTGATAGAATTACACTGAATTTGACATATATTGTGCAGAATCATGTCCTAAACAACATATAGCTACAGCAGGAACCAGCTTAATGAAATTCATGAGTTATTTCCACTCCCAATCAAAAACGCTTCAACTCGGTCAGATAAGCACTTTTTGAACGAATGTCTATATCTTTTCAACCTGTGATGGGATTACACTGAATCTGACATATATTGTGCAGAATCATGTCCTAAACAACATATTTCAACAGCAGAAACCAGCTTGATGAAATTCATGAGTTATTTCCACTCCTTATCAAAAATGCTTCAACTTGGTGAGATAAGCACTTTTTGAATGAATGGCTATATCTTTTCAATTTGTGATAAGATTACACTGAATTTGACATATATTGTGCAGAATCATGTCCTAAAAAACATATTTCAACAGCAGAAACCAGCTTGATGAAATTCATGAGTTATTTCCCCTCCTTATCAAAAATGCTTCAACTTGGTGAGATAAGCACTTTTTGAACGAATGAATATATCTTTTCAACTTGTGATAGGATTACACTGAATTTGAAATATATTGTGCAGAATCATGTCCTAAACAACATATTTCAACAGCTGAAACCAGCTTCATTAAATTCATGAGTTATTTCCACTCCTTATCAAAAACGCTTCAACTCGGTGAGAGAAGCGCTTTTTGAACGAATGGATATATCTTTTCAACTTACGATGGGATTACACTAAAAATGACTTATATTGTGCAGAATCATGTCCTAAACAACATATTGCAACAGAAGAAACCAGCTTGATGAAATTCATGAGTTATTTCCACTCCTTATCAAAAATGCTTCAACTTGGTGAGATAAGCACTTTTTGAATGAATGGCTATATCTTTTCAATTTGTGATAAGATTACACTGAATTTGACATATATTGTATAGAATCATGTCCTAAACAACATATTGCAAAAGCAGGAACCGGCGTACTGAAAGTCATATTTTATTTCAACTCCTTATCAGAAACGCTTCAACTCCGTGAGATGAGCACTTTTTGCACGAATGGCTCTATCTTTTCAAAATGTGATAGAATTACACTGAATTTGACATATATTGTGCAGAATCATGTCCTAAACAACATATTGCAACAGCAGGAACCAGCTTAATGAAATTCATGAGTTATTTCCACTCTTAATCAAAAACGCTTCAACTCGGTGAGATAAGCACTTTTTGAACGAATGGCTATATCGTTTAAACTTGTGATGGGATTACACTGAATTTGACATATATTGTGCAGAATCATGTCCTAAACAACATATTTCAACAGCAGAAACCAGCTTGATGAAATTCATGAGTTATTTCCCCTCCTTATCAAAAATGCTTCAACTTGGTGAGATAAGCACTTTTTGAACGAATGGCTATATCTTTTCAATTTGTGATAAGATTACACTGAATTTGACATATATTGTATAGAATCATGACCTAAACAACATATTGCAACAGCAGGAACCGGCGTAATGAAAGTCATATGTTATTTCCACTCCTAATCAAATACGCTTCAACTCGGTGAGATAAGCTCTTTTTGAACGAACGGCTATATCTTTTCAACTTGTGATGGGATTACACTGAATTTGACTTAATTGTGCAGAATCATGTCCTAAACAACATATTTCAACAGCAGAAAAAAGCTTCATTAAATTCATGAGCAATTTCAACTCCTTATAAAAAACGCTTCAACTGGGTGAGATAAGCACTTTTTGAACAAATGGCTATATATTTTTAACATGCGATGGGATTACACTGAATTTGACTTATATTGTGCAGAATCATGTCCTCAACAACATATAGCAACAGCAGGAACCAGATTAATGAAAGTCATAAGTGATTTCCACTCCTAATCAAAAACGCTTCAACTCGGTGAGATAAGCACTTTTTCAACGAATGGCTATATCTTTTCAACTTGTAATGGGATTACACAAAATATGACTTATATTGTGCAGAATCATGTCCTAAATAACATATTGCAACAGCAGAAACCAGCTTGATGAAATTCATGAGTTATTTCCACTCCTTATCAAAAACGCTTTCAACTCGGTGAGATAAGCACTTTTTGAACGAATGGCTATATCTTTTCAACTTGTGATGGGATTACACTGAATTTGACATATATTGTGCAGAATCATGTCCTAAACAACATATTTCAACAGCAGAAACCAGCTTGATGAAATTCATGAGTTATTTCCACTCCTTATCAAAAATGCTTCAACTTGGTGAGATAAGCACTTTTTGAATGAATGGCTATATCTTTTCAATTTTTGATAAGATTACACTGAATTTGACATATATTGTATAGAATCATGTCCTAAACAACATATTGCAACAGCAGGAACCGGCGTACTGAAAGTCATATGTTATTTCCACTCCTTATCAGAAACGCTTCAACTCCGTGAGATGAGCACGTTTTGCACGAATGGCTCTATCTTTTCAAAATGTGATAGAATTACACTGAATTTGACATATATTGTGCAGAATCATGTCCTAAACAACATATTGCAACAGCAGGAACCAGCTTAATGAAATTCATGAGTTATTTCCACTCCTAATCAAATACGCTTCAACTCGGTGAGATAAGCACTTTTTGAACGAATGGCTATATCGTTTCAACTTGTGATGGGATTACACTGAATTTGACATATATTGTGCAGAATCATGTCCTAAACAACATATTTCAACAGCAGAAACCAGCTTGATGAAATTCATGAGTTATTTCCCCTCCTTATCAAAAATGCTTCAACTTGGTGAGATAAGCACTTTTTGAACGAATGCATATATCTTTTCAACTTGTGATAGGATTACACTGAATTTGAAATATATTGTGCAGAATCATGTCCTAAACAACATATTTCAACAGCTGAAACCAGCTTCATTAAATTCATGAGTTATTTCCACTCCTTATCAAAAACGCTTCAACTCGGTGAGAGAAGCACTTTTTGAACGAATGGATATATCTTTTCAACTTACGATGGGATTACACTAAAAATGACTTATATTGTGCAGAATCATGTCCTAAACAACATATTGCAACAGAAGAAACCAGCTTGATGAAATTCATGAGTTATTTCCACTCCTTATAAAAAACGCTTCAACTCGGTGAGATAAGCACTTTTTGAACGAATGGCTATATCTTTTCAACTTGTAACAGGATAACACTGAATTTGAATTATATTGTGCAGAATCATATCCTAAACAACATATTTCAACAGCAGACACCAGCTTTATGAAATTCATGAGTTATTTCCACTCCTTATCAGAAACGCTTCAACTCGGTGAGATGAGCACTTTTTGCACGAATGGCTCTATCTTTTCAACTTGTGATAGAATTACACTGAATTTGACATATATTGTGCAGAATCATGTCCTAAACAACATATTGCAACAGCAGGAACCAGCTTAATGAAATTCATGAGTTATTTCCACTCCTAATCAAAAACGCTTCAACTCGGTCAGATAAGCACTTTTTGAACGAATGTCTATATCTTTTCAACCTGTGATGGGATTACACTGAATTTGACATATATTGTGCAGAATCATGTCCTAAACAACATATTTCAACAGCAGAAACCAGCTTGATGAAATTCATGAGTTATTTCCACTCCTAATCAAAAACGCTTCAACTCAGTGAGATAAGCACTTTTTGAACGAATGGCTATATCGTTTCAACTTGTGATGGGATTACACTGAATTTGACATATATTGTGCAGAATCATGTCCTAAACAACATATTTCAACAGCAGAAACCAGCTTGATGAAATTCCTGAGTTATTTCCACTCCTTATCAAAAATGCTTCAACTTGGTGAGATAAGCACTTTTTGAATGAATGGCTATATCTTTTCAATTTGTGATAAGATTACACTGAATTTGACATATATTGTATAGAATCATGTCCTAAACAACATATTGCAAAAGCAGGAACCGGCGTACTGAAAGTCATATGTTATTTCCACACCTTATCAGAAACACTTCAACTCCGTGAGATAAGCACTTTTTGCACGAATGGCTCTATCTTTTCAACTTGTGATAGAATTACACTGAATTTGACTTAATTGTGCAGAATCATGTCCTAAACAACATATTTCAACAGCAGAAAAAAGCTTCATTAAATTCATGAGCTATTTCAACTCCTTATAAAAAACGCTTCAACTGGGTGAGATAAGCACTTTTTGAACGAATGGCTATATATTTTTAACATGCGATGGGATTACACTGAATTTGACTTATATTGTGCAGAATCATGTCCTCAACAACATATAGCAACAGCAGGAACCAGATTAATGAAAGTCATAAGTGATTTCCACTCCTAATCAAAAACGCTTCAACTCGGTGAGATAAGCACTTTTTCAACGAATGGCTATATCTTTTCAACTTGTAATGGGATTACACTAAATATGACTTATATTGTGCAGAATCATGTCCTAAACAACATATTGCAACAGCAGAAACCAGCTTGATGAAATTCATGAGTTATTTCCACTCCTTATCAAAAATGCTTCAACTTGGTGAGATAAGCACTTTTTGAATGAATGGCTATATCTTTTCAATTTGTGATAAGATTACACTGAACTTGACATATATTGTATAGAATCATGTCCTAAACAACATATTACAACAGCAGGAACCGGCGTACTGAAAGTCATATGTTATTTCCACTCCTTATCAGAAACGTTTCAACTCCGTGAGATGAGCACTTTTTGCACGAATGGCTCTATCTTTTCAAAATGTGATAGAATTACACTGAATTTGACATATATTGTGCAGAATCATGTCCTAAACAACATATTGCAACAGCAGGAACCAGCTTAATGAAATTCATGAGTTATTTCCACTCCTAATCAAATACGCTTCTCCTCGGTGAGATAAGCACTTTTTGAACGAATGGCTATATCGTTTCAACATGTGATGGGATTACACTGAATTTGACATATATTGTGCAGAATCATGTCCTAAACAACATATTTCAACAGCAGAAACCAGCTTGATGAAATTCATGAGTTATTTCCCCTCCTTATCAAAAATGCTTCAACTTGGTGAGATAAGCACTTTTTGAACGAATGGCTATATCTTTTCAATTTGTGATAAGATTACACTGAATTTGACATATATTGTATAGAATCATGACCTAAACAACATATTGCAACAGCAGGAACCGGCGTAATGAAAGTCAAATGTTATTTCCACTCCTAATCAAAAACGCTTCAACTCGGTGAGATAAGCACTTTTTGAACGAATGGCTATATCTTTTCAACTTGTGATGGGATTACACTGAATTTGACTTAATTGTGCAGAATCATGTCCTAAACAACATATTTCAACAGCAGAAAAAAGCTTCATTAAATTCATGAGCTATTTCAACTCCTTATAAAAAACGCTTCAACTGGGTGAGATAAGCACTTTTTGAACGAATGGATATATATTTTTAACATGCGATGGGATTACACTGAATTTGACTTATATTGTGCAGAATCATGTCCTCAACAACATATAGCAACAGCAGGAACCAGATTAATGAAAGTCATAAGTGATTTCCACTCCTAATCAAAAACGCTACAACTCGGTGAGATAAGCACTTTTTCAACGAATGGCTATATCTTTTCAACTTGTAATGGGATTACACTAAATATGACTTATATTGTGCAGAATCATGTCCTCAACAACATATTGCAACAGCAGAAACCAGCTTGATGAAATTCATGAGTTATTTCCACTCCTTATCAAAAACGCTTTCAACTCGGTGAGATAAGCACTTTTTGAACGAATGGCTATATCTTTTCAACTTGTGATGGGATTACACTGAATTTGACATATGTTGTGCAGAATCATGTCCTATACAACATATTTCAGCAGCAGATACCAGCTTGATGAAATTCATGAGTTATTTCCACTCCTTATCAAAAACGCTTCAACTCGTTGCGATAAGCACTTTTTGAAAGAATGGCTATATCTTTTCAACTTGTGATTGGATTACACTGAATTTGACATATATTGTGCAGAATCATGTCCTAAACAACATATTTCAACAGCAGAAAATCAGCTTCATTAAATTCATGAGTTATTTCCACTCCTAATCAAAAACGCTTCAACTCGGTGAGATAAGCACTTTTTGAACGAATGGCTATATCTTTTAAACCTGTGTTGGGATTACACTGAATTTGACTTATATTGTGCAGAATCATTTCCTAAACAACATATTTTAACAGCAGAAACCGGCTTCATGAAAGTCATAAGTTATTTCCACTCCTTATCAAAAATGCTTCAACTCGGTGAGATAAGCACTTTTTGAACGAATGGCTCTATCTTTTCAACTTGTGATAGGATAACACTGAATTTGACATATATTGTGCAGAATCATGTCCTAAACAACATATTGCAACAGCAGGAAGCAGCTTCATGAAAGTAGTTAGTGATTTCCACTCCTAATCAAAAACGCTTCAACTCGGTGAGATAAGCACTTTTTCAACGAATGGCTATATCTTTTCAACTTGTAATGGGATTACACTAAATATGACTTATATTTTGCAGAATCATGTCCTAAACAACATATTGCAACAGCAGAAACCAGCTTGATGAAATTCATGAGTTATTTCCACTTCTTATCAAAAACGCTTCAACTCGGTGAGACAAGCACTTTTTGAACGAATGGCTATATCTTTTCAACTTGTAATAGAATTACACTGAATTTGACATATATTGTATAGAATCATGACCTAAACAACATATTGCAACAGCAGGAACCGGCGTAATGAAAGTCATATGTTTTTTCCACTCCTAATCAAAAACGCTTCAACTCGGTGAGATAAGCTCTTTTTGAACGAACGGCTATATCTTTTCAACTTGTGATGGGATTACACTGAATTTGACTTAATTGTGCAGAATCATGTCCTAAACAACATATTTCAACAGCAGAAAAAAGCTTCATTAAATTCATGAGCAATTTCAACTCCTTATAAAAAACGCTTCAACTGGGTGAGATAAGCACTTTTTGAACAAATGGCTATATATTTTTAACATGCGATGGGATTACACTGAATTTGACTTATATTGTGCAGAATCATGTCCTCAACAACATATAGCAACAGCAGGAACCAGATTAATGAAAGTCATAAGTGATTTCCACTCCTAATCAAAAACGCTTCAACTCGGTGAGATAAGCACTTTTTCAACGAATGGCTATATCTTTTCAACTTGTAATGGGATTACACAAAATATGACTTATATTGTGCAGAATCATGTCCTAAACAACATATTGCAACAGCAGAAACCAGCTTGGTGAAATTCATGAGTTATTTCCACTCCTTATCAAAAACGCTTTCAACTCGGTGAGATAAGCACTTTTTGAACGAATGGCTATATCTTTTCAACTTGTGATGGGATTACACTGAATTTGACATATGTTGTGCAGAATCATGTCCTAAACGACATATTTCAACAGCAGAAACCAGCTTGATGAAATTCATGAGTTATTTCCACTCCTTATCAAAAATGCTTCAACTTGGTGAGATAAGCACTTTTTGAATGAATGGCTATATCTTTTCAATTTTTGATAAGATTACACTGAATTTGACATATATTGTATAGAATCATGTCCTAAACAACATATTGCAACAGCAGGAACCGGCGTACTGAAAGTCATATGTTATTTCCACTCCTTATCAGAAACGCTTCAACTCCGTGAGATGAGCACTTTTTGCACGAATGGCTCTATCTTTTCAAAATGTGATAGAATTACACTGAATTTGACATATATTGTGCAGAATCATGTCCTAAACAACATATTGCAACAGCAGGAACCAGCTTAATGAAATTCATGAGTTATTTCCACTCCTAATCAAATACGCTTCAACTCGGTGAGATAAGCACTTTTTGAACGAATGGCTATATCGTTTCAACTTGTGATGGGATTACACTGAATTTGACATATATTGTGCAGAATCATGTCCTAAACAACATATTTCAACAGCAGAAACCAGCTTGATGAAATTCATGAGTTATTTCCCCTCCTTATCAAAAATGCTTCAACTTGGTGAGATAAGCACTTTTTGAACGAATGCATATATCTTTTCAACTTGTGATAGGATTACACTGAATTTGAAATATATTGTGCAGAATCATGTCCTAAACAACATATTTCAACAGCTGAAACCAGCTTCATTAAATTCATGAGTTATTTCCACTCCTTATCAAAAACGCTTCAACTCGGTGAGAGAAGCACTTTTTGAACGAATGGATATATCTTTTCAACTTACGATGGGATTACACTAAAAATGACTTATATTGTGCAGAATCATGTCCTAAACAACATATTGCAACAGAAGAAACCAGCTTGATGAAATTCATGAGTTATTTCCACTCCTTATAAAAAACGCTTCAACTCGGTGAGATAAGCACTTTTTGAACGAATGGCTATATCTTTTCAACTTGTAACAGGATAACACTGAATTTGAATTATATTGTGCAGAATCATATCCTAAACAACATATTTCAACAGCAGACACCAGCTTTATGAAATTCATGAGTTATTTCCACTCCTTATCAGAAACGCTTCAACTCGGTGAGATGAGCACTTTTTGCACGAATGGCTCTATCTTTTCAACTTGTGATAGAATTACACTGAATTTGACATATATTGTGCAGAATCATGTCCTAAACAACATATTGCAACAGCAGGAACCAGCTTAATGAAATTCATGAGTTATTTCCACTCCTAATCAAAAACGCTTCAACTCGGTCAGATAAGCACTTTTTGAACGAATGTCTATATCTTTTCAACCTGTGATGGGATTACACTGAATTTGACATATATTGTGCAGAATCATGTCCTAAACAACATATTTCAACAGCAGAAACCAGCTTGATGAAATTCATGAGTTATTTCCACTCCTAATCAAAAACGCTTCAACTCAGTGAGATAAGCACTTTTTGAACGAATGGCTATATCGTTTCAACTTGTGATGGGATTACACTGAATTTGACATATATTGTGCAGAATCATGTCCTAAACAACATATTTCAACAGCAGAAATCAGCTTGATGAAATTCCTGAGTTATTTCCACTCCTTATCAAAAATGCTTCAACTTGGTGAGATAAGCACTTTTTGAATGAATGGCTATATCTTTTCAATTTGTGATAAGATTACACTGAATTTGACATATATTGTATAGAATCATGTCCTAAACAACATATTGCAAAAGCAGGAACCGGCGTACTGAAAGTCATATGTTATTTCCACACCTTATCAGAAACACTTCAACTCCGTGAGATAAGCACTTTTTGCACGAATGGCTCTATCTTTTCAACTTGTGATAGAATTACACTGAATTTGACTTAATTGTGCAGAATCATGTCCTAAACAACATATTTCAACAGCAGAAAAAAGCTTCATTAAATTCATGAGCTATTTCAACTCCTTATAAAAAACGCTTCAACTGGGTGAGATAAGCACTTTTTGAACGAATGGCTATATATTTTTAACATGCGATGGGATTACACTGAATTTGACTTATATTGTGCAGAATCATGTCCTCAACAACATATAGCAACAGCAGGAACCAGATTAATGAAAGTCATAAGTGATTTCCACTCCTAATCAAAAACGCTTCAACTCGGTGAGATAAGCACTTTTTCAACGAATGGCTATATCTTTTCAACTTGTAATGGGATTACACTAAATATGACTTATATTGTGCAGAATCATGTCCTAAACAACATATTGCAACAGCAGAAACCAGCTTGATGAAATTCATGAGTTATTTCCACTCCTTATCAAAAATGCTTCAACTTGGTGAGATAAGCACTTTTTGAATGAATGGCTATATCTTTTCAATTTGTGATAAGATTACACTGAACTTGACATATATTGTATAGAATCATGTCCTAAACAACATATTACAACAGCAGGAACCGGCGTACTGAAAGTCATATGTTATTTCCACTCCTTATCAGAAACGTTTCAACTCCGTGAGATGAGCACTTTTTGCACGAATGGCTCTATCTTTTCAAAATGTGATAGAATTACACTGAATTTGACATATATTGTGCAGAATCATGTCCTAAACAACATATTGCAACAGCAGGAACCAGCTTAATGAAATTCATGAGTTATTTCCACTCCTAATCAAATACGCTTCTCCTCGGTGAGATAAGCACTTTTTGAACGAATGGCTATATCGTTTCAACATGTGATGGGATTACACTGAATTTGACATATATTGTGCAGAATCATGTCCTAAACAACATATTTCAACAGCAGAAACCAGCTTGATGAAATTCATGAGTTATTTCCCCTCCTTATCAAAAATGCTTCAACTTGGTGAGATAAGCACTTTTTGAACGAATGGCTATATCTTTTCAATTTGTGATAAGATTACACTGAATTTGACATATATTGTATAGAATCATGACCTAAACAACATATTGCAACAGCAGGAACCGGCGTAATGAAAGTCAAATGTTATTTCCACTCCTAATCAAAAACGCTTCAACTCGGTGAGATAAGCACTTTTTGAACGAATGGCTATATCTTTTCAACTTGTGATGGGATTACACTGAATTCGACTTAATTGTGCAGAATCATGTCCTAAACAACATATTTCAACAGCAGAAAAAAGCTTCATTAAATTCATGAGCTATTTCAACTCCTTATAAAAAACGCTTCAACTGGGTGAGATAAGCACTTTTTGAACGAATGGATATATATTTTTAACATGCGATGGGATTACACTGAATTTGACTTATATTGTGCAGAATCATGTCCTCAACAACATATAGCAACAGCAGGAACCAGATTAATGAAAGTCATAAGTGATTTCCACTCCTAATCAAAAACGCTACAACTCGGTGAGATAAGCACTTTTTCAACGAATGGCTATATCTTTTCAACTTGTAATGGGATTACACTAAATATGACTTATATTGTGCAGAATCATGTCCTAAACAACATATTGCAACAGCAGAAACCAGCTTGATGAAATTCATGAGTTATTTCCACTCCTTATCAAAAATGCTTCAACTTGGTGAGATAAGCACTTTTTGAATGAATGGCTAAATCTTTTCAATTTGTGATAAGATTACACTGAACTTGACATATATTGTATAGAATCATGTCCTAAACAACATATTACAACAGCAGGAACCGGCGTACTGAAAGTCATATGTTATTTCCACTCCTTATCAGAAACGTTTCAACTCCGTGAGATGAGCACTTTTTGCACGAATGGCTCTATCTTTTCAAAATGTGATAGAATTACACTGAATTTGACATATATTGTGCAGAATCATGTCCTAAACAACATATTGCAACAGCAGGAACCAGCTTAATGAAATTCATGAGTTATTTCCACTCCTAATCAAATACGCTTCTCCTCGGTGAGATAAGCACTTTTTGAACGAATGGCTATATCGTTTCAACATGTGATGGGATTACACTGAATTTGACATATATTGTGCAGAATCATGTCCTAAACAACATATTTCAACAGCAGAAACCAGCTTGATGAAATTCATGAGTTATTTCCCCTCCTTATCAAAAATGCTTCAACTTGGTGAGATAAGCACTTTTTGAACGAATGGCTATATCTTTTCAATTTGTGATAAGATTACACTGAATTTGACATATATTGTATAGAATCATGACCTAAACAACATATTGCAACAGCAGGAACCGGCGTAATGAAAGTCAAATGTTATTTCCACTCCTAATCAAAAACGCTTCAACTCGGTGAGATAAGCACTTTTTGAACGAATGGCTATATCTTTTCAACTTGTGATGGGATTACACTGAATTCGACTTAATTGTGCAGAATCATGTCCTAAACAACATATTTCAACAGCAGAAAAAAGCTTCATTAAATTCATGAGCTATTTCAACTCCTTATAAAAAACGCTTCAACTGGGTGAGATAAGCACTTTTTGAACGAATGGATATATATTTTTAACATGCGATGGGATTACACTGAATTTGACTTATATTGTGCAGAATCATGTCCTCAACAACATATAGCAACAGCAGGAACCAGATTAATGAAAGTCATAAGTGATTTCCACTCCTAATCAAAAACGCTACAACTCGGTGAGATAAGCACTTTTTCAACGAATGGCTATATCTTTTCAACTTGTAATGGGATTACACTAAATATGACTTATATTGTGCAGAATCATGTCCTCAACAACATATTGCAACAGCAGAAACCAGCTTGATGAAATTCATGAGTTATTTCCACTCCTTATCAAAAACGCTTTCAACTCGGTGAGATAAGCACTTTTTGAACGAATGGCTATATCTTTTCAACTTGTGATGGGATTACACTGAATTTGACATATGTTGTGCAGAATCATGTCCTATACAACATATTTCAGCAGCAGATACCAGCTTGATGAAATTCATGAGTTATTTCCACTCCTAATCAAAAACGCTTCAACTCGTTGCGATAAGCACTTTTTGAAAGAATGGCTATATCTTTTCAACTTGTGATTGGATTACACTGAATTTGACATATATTGTGCAGAATCATGTCCTAAACAACATATTTCAACAGCAGAAAATCAGCTTCATTAAATTCATGAGTTATTTCCACTCCTAATCAAAAACGCTTCAACTCGGTGAGATAAGCACTTTTTGAACGAATGGCTATATCTTTTAAACCTGTGTTGGGATTACACTGAATTTGACTTATATTGTGCAGAATCATTTCCTAAACAACATATTTTAACAGCAGAAACCGGCTTCATGAAAGTCATAAGTTATTTCCACTCCTTATCAAAAATGCTTCAACTCGGTGAGATAAGCACTTTTTGAACGAATGGCTCTATCTTTTCAACTTGTGATAGGATAACACTGAATTTGACATATATTGTGCAGAATCATGTCCTAAACAACATATTGCAACAGCAGGAAGCAGCTTCATGAAAGTAGTTAGTGATTTCCACTCCTAATCAAAAACGCTTCAACTCGGTGAGATAAGCACTTTTTCAACGAATGGCTATATCTTTTCAACTTGTAATGGGATTACACTAAATATGACTTATATTTTGCAGAATCATGTCCTAAACAACATATTGCAACAGCAGAAACCAGCTTGATGAAATTCATGAGTTATTTCCACTTCTTATCAAAAACGCTTCAACTCGGTGAGACAAGCACTTTTTGAACGAATGGCTATATCTTTTCAACTTGTAATAGAATTACACTGAATTTGACATATATTGTGCAGAATCATGTCCTTAACAACATATTGCAACAGCAGAAACCAGCTTGATGAAAGTCATAAGTTATTTCCACTCCTAATCAAAAACGCTTCAACTCGGTGAGATAAGCACTTTTTGAACGAATGGCTATATCTTTTAAACTTGTGATGGGATTACACTGAATTTGACATATATTGTGCAGAATCATGTCCTAAACAACATAATGCAACAGCAGAAACCAGCTTGATGAAATTCATGAGTTATTTCCACTCCTTATCAAAAACGCTTCAACTTGGTGAGATAAGCACTTTTTGAATGAATGGCTATATATTTTTAACTTGTGATAGGATTACACTGATTTTGACATATTTTGTGCAGAATCATGTCCCAAAAAACATATTGCAACAGCAGGAACCGGCGTAATGAAAGTCATATGTAATTTCCACTCCTAATCAAAAATGCTTCAACTCGGTGAGATAAGCTCTTTTTGAACGAATGGCTATATCTTTTTAACTTGTGATGGGATTACACTGAATTTGACTTATATTGTGCAGAATCATGTCCTAAACAACATATTTCAACAGCAGAAACTAGCTTCATTAAATTCATGAGTTATTTCCACTCCTTATAAAAAACGCTTCAACAGGGTGAGATAAGCACTTTTTGAACGAATGGTTATATTTTTTCAACTTGTGATGGGATTACACTGAATTTGACATATATTGTGCAGAATCATGTCCTAAACAACATATTTCAACAGCAGAAACCAGCTTCATGAAATTCTCGAGTTATTTCCACTCCTAATCAAAAACGCTTCAACTCGGTGAGATAAGCACTTTTTGATTGAATGGTTATATGTTTTCAACCTGTGATGGGATTACACTGAATTTGACATATATTGTGCAGAATCATGTCCTAAACAACATATTTCAACAGCAGAAACCAGCTTGATGAAATTCATGTGTTATTTCCACTCCTTATGAAAAATGCTTCAACTTGGTGAGATAAGCACTTTTTGAATGAATGGCTCTATCTTTTCAATTTGTGATAGGATTACACTGAATTTGACATATATTGTATAGAATCATGTCCTAAACAACATATTGCAACAGCAGGAACCGGCGTAATGAAAGTCATATGTTATTTCCACTCCTAATCAAAAACGCTTCAACTCGGTGAGATAAGCTCTTTTTGAACGAATGGCTATATCTTTTCAACTTGTAATAGGATTACACTGAATTTGACTTATATTGTGCAAAATCATGTCCTTAACAACATATTGCAACAGCAGAAACCAGCTTGATGAAAGTCATAAGTTATTTCCACTCCTAATCAAAAACGCTTCAACTCGGTGAGATAAGCACTTTTTGAACGAATGGTAATATCTTTTCAACCTGTGATGGGATTACACTGAATTTGACATATATTGTGAAGAATCATGTCCTAGACAACATATTTCAACAGCAGAAACCAGCTTCATTAAATTCATGAGTTATTTCCACTCCTTATAAAAAACGCTTCAAGTGGGTGAGATAAGCACTTTTTGAACGAATGGTTATATCTTTTCAACTTGTGATGGGATTACACTGAATTTGACATATATTGTGCAGAATCATGTCCTAAACAACATATTTCTAAAGCAGAAACCAGCTTGATGAAATTCATGAGTTATTTCCACTCCTAATCAAAAACGCTTCAACTCGGTGAAATAAGCACTTTTTGAACGAATGGCTATATCTTTTCAACTTGTGATGGGATTACACTGAATTTGACATATATTGTGCAGAATCATGTCCTAAACAACATATTGAAACAGGAGAAACCAGCTTGATGAAATTAAAGAGTTATTTCCACTCCTTATCAAAAACGCTTCAACTCGGTGAGCTAAGCACTTTTTGAACGAATGGCTATATCTTTTCATCTTGTGATAGGATTACACTGAATTTGACATATATTGTGCAGAATCATGTCCTAAACAACATATTGCAACAGCAGAAACCAGCTTGATGAAATTAATGAGTTATTTCCACTCCTTATCAAAAACGCTTCAACTCGGTGAGATAAGCACTTTTTTAACGAATGGCTATATCTTTTAAACTTGTGATGGGATTACACTGAATTTGACATATATTGTGCAGAATCATGTCCTAAACAACATATTGCAATAGCAGAAACCAGCTTGACGAAATTCATGAGTTATTTCCACTCCTTATCAAAAATGCTTCAACTTGGTGAGATAAGCACTTTTTGAATGAATGGCTATATCTTTTCAAATTGTGATAGGATTACACTGAATTTGACATATATTGTGCAGAATCATGTCCTAAACGACATATTGCAACAGCAGGAACCAGCGTAATGAAAGTCATAAGTTATTTCCACTCCTTATCAAAAATGCTTCAACTCGGTGAGATAAGCACTTTTTGAACGAATGGCTATATCTTTTCAACTTGTGATAGGATAACACTGAATTTGACATATATTGTGCAGAATCATGTCCTAAACAACATATTGCAACAGCAGGAAGCAGCTTCATGAAAGTCATAAGTGAAATCCACTCCTAATCAAAATCGCTTCAACTCGGTGAGATAAGCACTTTTTCAACGAATGGCTATATCTTTTCAACTTGTAATGGGATTACACTAAATATGACTTATATTGTGCAGAATCATGTCCTAAAAAACATATTGCAACAGCAGAAACCAGCTTGATGAAATTCATGAGTTATTTCCACTCCTTATCAAAAACGCTTCAACTCGGTGAGATAAGCACTTTTTGAACGAATGGTTATATCTTTTCAACTTGTGATGGGATTACACTGAATTTGATTTATATTGTGCAGAATCATGTCCTAAACAACATATTTCAACAGCAGAAACCAGCTTGATGAAATTCATGAGTTATTTCCACTCCTTATAAAAAACGCTTCAACTGGGTGAGATAAGCACTTTTTGAACGAATGGTTATATCTTTTCAACTTGTTATGGGATTACACTGAATTTGACATATATCGTGCAGAATCATGTCCTAAACAACATATTTCTAAAGCAGAAACCAGCTTCATGAAATTCATGAGTTATTTCCACTCCTAATCAAAAACGCTTCAACTCGGTGAAATAAGCACTTTTTGAACGAATGCATATATCTTTTCAACTTGTGATGGGATTACACTGAATTTGACATATATTGTGCAGAATCATGTCCTAAACAACATATTGCAACAGGAGAAACCAGCTTGATGAAATTAAAGAGTTATTTCCACTCCTTATCAAAAACGCTTCACCTCGGTGAGATAAGCTCTTTTTGAACGAATGGCTATATCTTTTCATCTTGTGATAGGATTACACTGAATTTGACATATATTGTGCAGAATCATGTCCTAAACAACATATTTCAACAGCAGAAACCAGCTTCATGAAATTCATGAGTTATTTCCACTCCTAATCAAAAACGCTTCAACTCGGTGAGATGAGCACTTTTTGAACGAATGGCTATATCTTTTCAACTTGTGATGGGATTACACTGAATTTGACATATATTGTGCAGAATCATGTCCTAAACAACATATTGCAACAGCAGAAACCAGCTTGATGAAATTAATGAGTTATTTTCACTCCTTATCAAAAACGCTTCAACTCGGTGAGATAAGCACTTTTTGAACGAATGGCTATATCTTTTAAACTTGTGATGGGATTACACTGAATTTGACATATATTGTGCAGAATCATGTCCTAAACAACATATTGCAATAGCAGAAACCAGCTTGACGAAATTCATGAGTTATTTCCACTCCTTATCAAAAATGCTTCAACTTGGTGAGATAAGCACTTTTTGAATGAATGGCTATATCTTTTCAAATTGTGATAGGATTACACTGAATTTGACATATATTGTGCAGAATCATGTCCTAAACGACATATTGCAACAGCAGGAACCAGCGTAATGAAAGTCATAAGTTATTTCCACTCCTTATCAAAAATGCTTCAACTCGGTGAGATAAGCACTTTTTGAACGAATGGCTATATCTTTTCAACTTGTGATAGGATAACACTGAATATGACATATATTGTGCAGAATCATGTCCTAAACAACATATTGCAACAGCAGGAAGCAGCTTCATGAAAGTCATAAGTGATTTCCACTCCTAATCAAAATCGCTTCAACTCGGTGAGATAAGCACTTTTTCAACGAATGGCTATATCTTTTCAACTTGTAATGGGATTACACTAAATATGACTTATATTGTGCAGAATCATGTCCTAAAAAACATATTGCAACAGCAGAAACCAGCTTGATGAAATTCATGAGTTATTTCCACTCCTTATCAAAAACGCTTCAACTCGGTGAGACAAGCACTTTTTGAACGAATGGCTATATCTTTTCAACTTGTAATAGGATTCCACTGAATTTGACATATATTGTGCAGAATCATGTCCTAAACAACATATTGCAACAGCAGAAACCAGCTTCATGAAATTCATGAGTTATTTCCACTCCTTATCAAAAATGCTTCAACTTGGTGAGATAAGCACTTTTTGAATGAATGGCTATATCTTTTCAACTTGTGATAGGATTACACTGATTTTGACATATATTGTGCAGAATCATGTCCCAAACAACATATTGCAACAGCAGGAACCGGCGTAATGAAAGTCATACGCAATTTCCACTCCTAATCAAAAACGCTTCAACTCGGTGAGATAAGCTCTTTTTGAACGAATGGCTATATCTTTTCATCTTGTGATAGGATTACACTGAATTTGACATATATTGTGCAGAATCATGTCCTAAACAACATATTGCAACAGCAGAAACCAGCTTGATGAAATTAATGAGTTATTTCCACTCCTTATCAAAAACGCTTCAACTCGGTGAGATAAGCACTTTTTTAACGAATGGCTATATCTTTTAAACTTGTGATGGGATTACACTGAATTTGACATATATTGTGCAGAATCATGTCCTAAACAACATATTGCAATAGCAGAAACCAGCTTGACGAAATTCATGAGTTATTTCCACTCCTTATCAAAAATGCTTCAACTTGGTGAGATAAGCACTTTTTGAATGAATGGCTATATCTTTTCAAATTGTGATAGGATTACACTGAATTTGACATATATTGTGCAGAATCATGTCCTAAACGACATATTGCAACAGCAGGAACCAGCGTAATGAAAGTCATAAGTTATTTCCACTCCTTATCAAAAATGCTTCAACTCGGTGAGATAAGCACTTTTTGAACGAATGGCTATATCTTTTCAACTTGTGATAGGATAACACTGAATTTGACATATATTGTGCAGAATCATGTCCTAAACAACATATTGCAACAGCAGGAAGCAGCTTCATGAAAGTCATAAGTGATTTCCACTCCTAATCAAAATCGCTTCAACTCGGTGAGATAAGCACTTTTTCAACGAATGGCTATATCTTTTCAACTTGTAATAGGATTACACTAAATATGACTTATATTGTGCAGAATCATGTCCTAAAAAACATATTTCAACAGCAGAAACCAGCTTGATGAAATTCATGAGTTATTTCCACTCCTTATCAAAAACGCTTCAACTCGGTGAGATAAGCACTTTTTGAACGAATGGTTATATCTTTTCAACTTGTGATGGGATTACACTGAATTTGATTTATATTGTGCAGAATCATGTCCTAAACAACATATTTCAACAGCAGAAACCAGCTTCATTAAATTCATGAGTTATTTCCACTCCTTATAAAAAACGCTTCAACTGGGTGAGATAAGCACTTTTTGAACGAATGGTTATATCTTTTCAACTTGTTATGGGATTACACTGAATTTGACATATATTGTGCAGAATCATGTCCTAAACAACATATTTCTAAAGCAGAAACCAGCTTCATGAAATTCATGAGTTATTTCCACTCCTAATCAAAAACGCTTCAACTCGGTGAAATAAGCACTTTTTGAACGAATGCATATATCTTTTCAACTTGTGATGGGATTACACTGAATTTGACATATATTGTGCAGAATCATGTCCTAAACAACATATTGCAACAGGAGAAACCAGCTTGATGAAATTAAAGAGTTATTTCCACTCCTTATCAAAAACGCTTCACCTCGGTGAGATAAGCTCTTTTTGAACGAATGGCTATATCTTTTCATCTTGTGATAGGATTACACTGAATTTGACATATATTGTGCAGAATCATGTCCTAAACAACATATTTCAACAGCAGAAACCAGCTTCATGAAATTCATGAGTTATTTCCACTCCTAATCAAAAACGCTTCAACTCGGTGAGATGAGCACTTTTTGAACGAATGGCTATATCTTTTCAACTTGTGATGGGATTACACTGAATTTGACATATATTGTGCAGAATCATGTCCTAAACAACATATTGCAACAGCAGAAACCAGCTTGATGAAATTAATGAGTTATTTTCACTCCTTATCAAAAACGCTTCAACTCGGTGAGATAAGCACTTTTTGAACGAATGGCTATATCTTTTAAAGTTGTGATGGGATTACACTGAATTTGACATATATTGTGCAGAATCATGTCCTAAACAACATATTGCAATAGCAGAAACCAGCTTGACGAAATTCATGAGTTATTTCCACTCCTTATCAAAAATGCTTCAACTTGGTGAGATAAGCACTTTTTGAATGAATGGCTATATCTTTTCAAATTGTGATAGGATTACACTGAATTTGACATATATTGTGCAGAATCATGTCCTAAACGACATATTGCAACAGCAGGAACCAGCGTAATGAAAGTCATAAGTTATTTCCACTCCTTATCAAAAATGCTTCAACTCGGTGAGATAAGCACTTTTTGAACGAATGGCTATATCTTTTCAACTTGTGATAGGATAACACTGAATTTGACATATATTGTGCAGAATCATGTCCTAAACAACATATTGCAACAGCAGGAAGCAGCTTCATGAAAGTCATAAGTGATTTCCACTCCTAATCAAAATCGCTTCAACTCGGTGAGATAAGCACTTTTTCAACGAATGGCTATATCTTTTCAACTTGTAATGGGATTACACTAAATATGACTTATATTGTGCAGAATCATGTCCTAAAAAACATATTGCAACAGCAAAAACCAGCTTGATGAAATTCATGAGTTATTTCCACTCCTTATCAAAAACGCTTCAACTCGGTGAGACAACCACTTTTTGAACGAATGGCTATATCTTTTCAACTTGTAATAGGATTCCACTGAATTTGACATATATTGTGCAGAATCATGTCCTAAACAACATATTGCAACAGCAGAAACCAGCTTCATGAAATTCATGAGTTATTTCCACTCCTTATCAAAAATGCTTCAACTTGGTGAGATAAGCACTTTTTGAATGAATGGCTATATCTTTTCAACTTGTGATAGGATTACACTGATTTTGACATATATTGTGCAGAATCATGTCCCAAACAACATATTGCAACAGCAGGAACCGGCGTAATGAAAGTCATACGTAATTTCCACTCCTAATCAAAAACGCTTCAACTCGGTGAGATAAGCTCTTTTTGAACGAATGGCTATATCTTTTCAACTTGTGATGGGATTACACTGAATTTGACTTATATTGTGCAGAATCATGTCCTAAACAACATATTTCAACAGCAGAAACCAGCTTCATTAAATTCATGAGTTATTTCCTCTCCTTATAAAAAACGCTTCAACTGGGTGAGATAAGCACTTTTTGAACGAATGGTTATATCTTTTCAACTTGTGATGGGATTACACTGAATTTGACATATATTGTGCAGAATCATGTCCTAAACAACATATTTCAACAGCAGAAACCAGCTTCATGAAATTCTCGAGTTATTTCCACTCCTAATCAAAAACGCTTCAACTCGGTGAGATAAGCACTTTTTGAACGAATGGTTATATCTTTTCAACTTGTGATGGGATTACACTGAATTTGATTTATATTGTGCAGAATCATGTCCTAAACAACATATTTCAACAGCAGAAACCAGCTTCATTAAATTCATGAGTTATTTCCACTCCTTATAAAAAACGCTTCAACTGGGTGAGATAAGCACTTTTTGAACGAATGGTTATATCTTTTCAACTTGTGATGGGATTACACTGAATTTGACATATATTGTGCAGAATC
Source organism: Fistularia commersonii (assembly GCF_037954325.1). Classification (NCBI taxonomy): domain Eukaryota; kingdom Metazoa; phylum Chordata; class Actinopteri; order Syngnathiformes; family Fistulariidae; genus Fistularia; species Fistularia commersonii. Next base: position 17,842,377 of record NC_141302.1, read on the forward strand.
ATGTCCTAAACAACATATTTCTAAAGCAGAAACCAGCTTCATGAAATTCATGAGTTATTTCCACTCCTAATCAAAAACGCTTCAACTCGGTGAAATAAGCACTTTTTGAACGAATGCATATATCTTTTCAACTTGTGATGGGATTACACTGAATTTGACATATATTGTGCAGAATCATGTCCTAAACAACATATTGCAACAGGAGAAACCAGCTTGATGAAATTAAAGAGTTATTTCCACTCCTTATCAAAAACGCTTCACCTCGGTGAGATAAGCTCTTTTTGAACGAATGGCTATATCTTTTCATCTTGTGATAGGATTACACTGAATTTGACATATATTGTGCAGAATCATGTCCTAAACAACTTATTTCAACAGCAGAAACCAGCTTCATGAAATTCATGAGTTATTTCCACTCCTAATCAAAAACGCTTCAACTCGGTGAGATGAGCACTTTTTGAACGAATGGCTATATCTTTTCAACTTGTGATGGGATTACACTGAATTTGACATATATTGTGCAGAATCATGTCCTAAACAACATATTGCAACAGCAGAAACCAGCTTGATGAAATTAATGAGTGATTTTCACTCCTTATCAAAAACGCTTCAACTCGGTGAGATAAGCACTTTTTGAACGAATGGCTATATCTTTTCATCTTGTGATAGGATTACACTGAATTTGAAATATGTTGTGCAGAATCATGTCCTAAACAACATATTTCAACAGCAGAAACCAGCTTGATGAAATTAATTGAGTTATTTCCACTCCTTATCAAAAACGCTTCAACTCGGTGAGATAAGCACTTTTTGAACGAATGGCTATATTTTTTCAACTTGTGAAAGGATTACACTGAATTTGACTTATATTGTGCAGAGTCATGTCCTAAAAAACATATTGCAATAGCAGAAACCAGGTTGACGAAATTCATGAGTTATTTCCACTCCTTATCAAAAATGCTTCAACTCGGTGAGATAAGCACTTTTTGAACGAATGGCTATATCTTTTCAACTTGTGATAGGATAACACTGAATTTGACATATATTGTGCAGAATCATGTCTTTAACAACATATTGCAACAGCAGGAAGCAGCTTCATGAAAGTCATAAGTGATTTCCACTCCTAATCAAAATCGCTTCAACTCGGTGAGATAAGCACTTTTTGAACGAATGGCTATATCTTTTCATCTTGTGATAGGATTACACTGAATTTGAAATATGTTGTGCAGAATCATGTCCTAAACAACATATTTCAACAGCAGAAACCAGCTTGATGAAATTAATGAGTTATTTCCACTCCTTATCAAAAACGCTTCAACTCGGTGAGATAAGCACTTTTTGAACGAATGGCTATATTTTTTCAACTTGTGAAAGGATTACACTGAATTTGACTTATATTGTGCAGAATCATGTCCTAAAAAACATATTGCAATAGCAGAAACCAGCTTCATGAAATTCATGAGTTATTTCCACTCATAATCAAAAACGCTTCAACTCGGTGAGATAAGCACTTTTTGAACGAATGGCTATATCTTTTCAACTTGTGATGGGATTACACTGAATTTGACATATATTGTGCAGAATCATGTCCTAAACAACATATTGCAACAGCAGAAACCAGCTTCATGAAATCAATGACTTATTTCCACTCCTTATCAAAAACGCTTCAACTCGGTGAGATAAGCACTTTTTGAACGAATGCATATATCTTTTCAACTTGTGATGGGATTACACTAAAAATGACTTATATTGTGCAGAATCATGTCCTAAACAACATATTGCAACAGCAGAAACCAGCTTGATTAAATTCATGAGTTATTTCCACTCCTTATCAAAAACGCTTCAACTCGGTGAGATAAGCATTTTTGAACGAATGGCTATATCTTTTCAACTTGTGATAGGATTAGACTGAATTTGACATATATTGTGCAGAATCATGTCCTAAACGACATATTGCAACAGTAGGAACCGGCGTAATGAAAGTCATATGTTATTTCCACTCCTAATCAAAAACGCTTTAACTCGGTGAGATAAGCTCTTTTTGAACGAATGGCTATATCTTTTCAACTTGTGATGGGATTACACTGAATTTGACATATATTGTGCAGAATCATGTCCTAAACAACATATTTCAACAGCAGAAACCAGCTGAATGAAAGTCATAAGTTATTTCCACTCCTTATCAAAAATGCTTCAACTCGGTGAGATAAGCACTTTTTGAACGAATGGCTATATCTTTTCAACCCTGTGATAGGATAACACTGAATTTGACATATATTGAGCAGAATCATGTCCTAAACAACATATTGCAACAGCAGGAACCAGATTAATGAAAGTCATAAGTGATTTCCACTCCTAATCAAAAACGCTTCAACTCGGTGAGATAAGCACTTTTTCAACGAATGGCTATATCTTTTCAACTTGTAATGGGATCACACTACATATGACTTATATTGTGCAGAATCATGTCCTAGACAACATATTGCAACAGCAGAAACCAGCTTGATGAAATTCATGAGTTATTTCCACTCCTTATCAAAAACGCTTCAACTCGGTGAGATAAGCACTTTTTGAACGAATGGATATATCTTTTCAACTTGTGATGGGATTACACTAAAAATGACTTATATTGTGCAGAATCATGTCCTAAACAACATATTGCAACAGCAGAAACCAGCTTGATGAAATTCATGAGTTATTTCCACTCCTTATCAAAAACGCTTCAACTCGGTGAGATAAGCACTTTTTGAATGAATGGCTCTATCTTTTCAACTTGTGATAGGATTACACTTAATTTGACATATATTGTATAGAATTATGTCCTAAACAAGATATTGCAACAGCAGGAACCGGCGTAATGAAAGTCATATGTAATTTCCACTCCTAATCAAAAACGCTTCAACTCGGTGAGATAGGCTCTTTTTGAACGAATGGCTATATCTTTTCAACTTGTGATGGGATTACACTGAATTTGACTTATATTGTGCAGAATCATGTCCTAAACAACATATTTCAACAGCAGAAACAAGCTTCATTAAATTCATGAGTTATTTCAACTCCTTATAAAAAACGCTTCAACTGGGTGAGATAAGCACTTTTTGAACGAATGGCTATATCTTTTTAACATGCGATGGGATTACACTGAATTTGACTTATATTGTGCAAAATCATGTCCTGAACAACATATTTCAACAGCAGAAAAAAGCTTAATGAAATTCATGAGTTATTTCCACTCCTAATCAAAAACGCTTCAACTCGGTGAGATAAGCACTTTTTGAACGAATGGCTATATCTTTTCAACTTGTGATGGGATTACACTGAATTTGACATATATTGTGCAGAATCATGTCCAAAACAACATATTGCAACAGCATAATCCAGCTTGAATAAATTCATGAGTTATTTCCACTCCTGATCAAAAACGCTTCACCTCGGTGAGATAAGCACTTTTTGAACGAATGGCTATATCTTTTCAACTTGTAATATGATAACACTGAATTTGACTTATATTGTGCAGAATCATATCCTAAACAACATATTTCAACAGCAGATACCAGCTTGATGAAATTCATGAGTTATTTCAACTCCTTATCAGAAACGCTTCAACTCGGTGAGATGAGCACTTTTTGCACGAATGGCTCTATCTTTTCAACTTGTGATAGAATTACACTGAATTTGACATATATTGTGCAGAATCATGTCCTAAACAACATATTGCAAAAGCAGGAACCAGCTTAATGAAATTCATGAGTTATTTCCACTCCTAATCAAAAACGCTTCAACTCGGTGAGATAAGCACTTTTTGAACGAATGGCTATATCATTTCAACTTGTGATGGGATTACACTGAATTTGACATATATTGTGCAGAATCATGTCCTAAACAACATATTGCAACAGCAGAAACCAGCTTGATGAAATTCATGAGTTATTTCCACTCCTTATCAAAAATGCTTCAACTTGGTGAGATAAGCACTTTTTGAATGAATGGCTCTATCTTTTCAATTTGTGATAGGATTACACTGAATTTGACTTATATTGTATAGAATCATGTCCTAAACAACATATTGCAACAGCAGGAACCGGCGTAATGAAAGTCATATGTTATTTCCACTCCTAATCAGAAACGCTTCAACTCGGTGAGATAAGCTCTTTTTGAACGAATGGCTATATCTTTTCAACTTGTGATGGGATTACACTGAATTTGACTTATATTGTGCAAAATCATGTCCTAAACAATATATTTCAACAGCATGAACCAGCTTAATGAAAGTCATAAGTTATTTCCACTCCTTATCAAAAATGCTTCAACTCGGTGAGATAAGCACTTTTTGAACAAATGGCTCTATCTTTTCAACTTGTGATAGGATAACACTGACTTTGACATATACTGTGCAGAATCATGTCCTAAACAACATATTGCAACAGCAGGAAGCAGATTCATGAAAGTCATAAGTGATTTCCACTCCTAATCAAAATCGCTTCAACTCGGTGAGATAAGCACTTTTTCAACGAATGGCTATATCTTTTCAACTTGTAATGGGATTACACTAAATATGACTTATATAGTGCAGAATCATGTCCTAAAAAACATATTGCAACAGCAAAAACCAGCTTGATGAAATTCATGAGTTATTTCCACTCCTTATCAAAAACGCTTCAACTCGGTGAGATGAGCACTTTTTGCACGAATGGCTCTATCTTTTAAACTTGTGATAGAATTACACTGAATTTGACATATATTGTGCAGAATCATGTCCTAAACAACATATTGCAAAAGCAGGAACCAGCTTAATGAAATTCATGAGTTATTTCCACTCCTAATCAAAAACGCTTCAACTCGGTGAGATAAGCACTTTTTGAACGAATGGCTATATCATTTCAACTTGTGATGGGATTACACTGAATTTGACATATATTGTGCAGAATCATGTCCTAAACAACATATTGCAACAGCAGAAACCAGCTTGATGAAATTCATGAGTTATTTCCACTCCTTATCAAAAATGCTTCAACTTGGTGAGATAAGAACTTTTTGAATGAATGGCTCTATCTTTTCAATTTGTGATAGGATTACACTGAATTTGACTTATATTGTATAGAATCATGTCCTAAACAACATATTGCAACAGCAGGAACCGGCGTAATGAAAGTCATATGTTATTTCCACTCCTAATCAAAAACGCTTCAACTCGGTGAGATAAGCTCTTTTTGAACGAATGGCTATGTCTTTTCAACTTGTGATGGGATTACACTGAATTTGACTTATATTGTGCAAAATCATGTCCTAAACAACATATTTCAACAGCATAAACCAGCTTAATGAAAGTCATAAGTTATTTCCACTCCTTATCAAAAATGCTTCAACTCGGTGAGACAAGCACTTTTTGAACGAATGGCTATATCTTTTCAACTTGTAATAGGATTACACTGAATTTGACATATATTGTGCAGAATCATGTCCTTAACAACATATTGCAACAGCAGAAACCAGCTTGATGAAATTCATGAGTTATTTCCACTCCTAATCAAAAACGCTTCAACTCGGTGAGATAAGCACTTTTTGAACGAATGGTTATATCTTTTCAACCTGTGATGGGATTACACTGAATTTGACATATATTGTGAAGAATCATGTCCTAGACAACATATTGCAACAGAAGAAACCAGCTTGATGAAATTCATGAGTTATTTCCACTCCTTATCAAAAATGCTTCAACTCGGTGAGATAAGCACTTTTTGAACGAATGGCTATATCTTTTCAACTTGTGATGGGATTACACTGAATTTGACATATATTGTGCAAAATCATGTCCTAAACAACATATTGCAACAGCAGAAACCAGCTTCATGAAATCAATGACATATTTCCACTCCTTATCAAAAACGCTTCAACTCGGTGAGATAAGCACTTTTTGAACGAATGCATATATCTTTTCAACTTGTGATGGGATTACACTAAAAATGACTTATATTGTGCAGAATCATGTCCTAAACAACATATTGCAACAGCAGAAACCAGCTTGATTAAATTCAACAGTTATTTCCACTCCTTATCAAAAACGCTTCAACTCGGTGAGATAAGCACTTTTTGAACAAATGGCTATATCTTTTCAACTTGTGATAGGATTACACTGAATTTGACATATATTGTGCAGAATCATGTCCTAAACGACATATTGCAACAGCAGGAACCGGCGTAATGAAAGTCATATTTTATTTCCACTCCTAATCAAAAACGCTTTAACTCGGTGAGATAAGCTCTTTTTGAACGAATGGCTATATCTTTTCAACTTGTGATGGGATTACACTGAATTTGACATATATTGTGCAGAATCATGTCCTAAACAACATATTGCAACAGCAGGAACCAGATTAATGAAAGTCATAAGTGATTTCCACTCCTAATCAAAAACGCTTCAACTCGGTGAGATAAGCACTTTTTCAACGAATGGCTATATCTTTTCAACCTGTAATGGGATCACACTAAATATGACTTATATTGTGCAGAATCATGTCCTAAACAACATATTGCAACAGCAGAAACCAGCTTGATCAAATTAATGAGTTATTTCCACTCCTTATCAAAAACGCTTCAACTCGGTGAGATAAGCACTTTTTGAATGAATGCCTCTATCTTTTCAACTTGTGATAGGATTACACTGAATTTGACATATATTGTATAGAATTATGTCCTAAACAAGATATTGCAACAGCAGGAACCGGCGTAATGAAAGTCATATGTTATTTCCACTCCTATTCAAAAACGCTTCAACTTGGTGAGATAAGGTCTTTTTGAACGAATGGCTATATCTTTTCAACTTGTGATGGGATTACACTGAATTTGACATATATTGTGCAGAATCATGTTCTAAACAACATATTGCAATAGCAGAAACCAGCTTGATGAAATTCATAAGTTATTTCCACTCCTTATCAAAAATGCTTCAACTTGGTGAGATAAGCACTTTTTGAATGAATGGCTCTATCTTTTCAACTTGTGATAGTTTTACACTGAATTTGACATATATTGTATAGAATCATGTCCTAAACAACATATTGCAACAGCAGGAACCGGCGTAATGAAAGACATATGTTATTTCCACTCCTAATCAAAAACGCTTCAACTCGGTGAGATAAGCTCTTTTTGAACGAATGGCTATATCTTTTCAACTTGTGATGGGATTACACTGAATTTGACTTATATTGTGCAGAATCATGTCCTAAACAACATATTTCAACAGCAGAAACAAGCTTCATTAAATACATGAGTTATTTCAACTCCTTATAAAAAACGCTTCAACTGGGTGAGATAAGCACTTTTTGAACGAATGGCTATATCGTTTGAACTTGTGATAGGGTAACACTGAATTTGACATATATTGTGCAGAATCATGTCCTAAACAACATATTGCAACAGCAAGAAGCAGCTTCATGAAAGTCATAAGTGATTTCCACTCCTAATCAAAAATGCTTCAACTCGGTGAGATAAGCACTTTTTGAACGAATGGTTATATCTTTTCAACTTGTGATGGGATTAAACTGAATTTGACATATATTGTGCAGAATCATGTCCTGAACAACATATTTCAACAGCAGAAACTAGCCTAATGAAATTCATGAGTTATTTCTACTCCTATTCAAAAACGCTTCAACTCGGTGAGATAAGCACTGTTTGAACGAATGGCTATATCTTTTCAACTTGTGATGGGATTACACATAATTTGACATATATTGTGCAGAATCATGTCCAAAACAACATATTGCAACAGCAGAAACCAGCTTGATGAAATTCATGAGTTATTTCCACTCCTAATCAAAAACGCTTCACCTCGGTGAGATAAGCACTTTTTGAATGAATGGCTCTATCTTTTCAACTTGTCATGGGATTACACTGAATTTGACATATATTGTGCAGAATCATGTCCTAAACAACATATTTCAACAGCAGAAACCAGCTTGATTAAATTCATGAGTTATTTCCACTCCTAATCAAAAACGCTTCAACTCGGTGAGATAAGCTCTTTTTGAACGAATGGCTATATATTTTCAACTTGTAATAGGATAACACTGAATTTGACATATATTGTGCAGAATCATATCCTAAACAACATATTTCAACAGCAGATACCAGCTTTATGAAATTCATGAGTTATTTCCACTCCTTATCAGAAACGCTTCAACTCGGTTAGATAAGCACTTTTTGAAAGAATGGCTATATCTTTTCAACCCTGTGATAGGATAACACTGAATTTGACATATATTGTGCAGAATCATGTCCTAAACAACATATTGCAACAGCAGGAACCAGATTAATGAAAGTCATAAGTGATTTCCACTCCTAATCAAAAACGCTTCAACTCGGTGAGATAAGCAATTTTTCAACGAATGGCTATATCTTTTCAACCTGTAATGGGATCACACTAAATATGACTTATATTGTGCAGAATCATGTTCTAAACAACATATTGCAACAGCAGAAACCAGCTTGATGAAATTCATGAGTTATTTCCACTCCTTATCAAAAACGCTTCAACTCGGTGAGATAAGCACTTTTTGAACGAATGGATATATCTTTTCAACTTGTGGTGGGATTACACTAAAAATGACTTATATTGTGAGGAATCATGTCCTAAACAACATATTGCAACAGCAGAAACCAGCTTGATCAAATTAATGAGTTATTTCCACTCCTTATCAAAAACGCTTCAACTCGGTGAGATAAGCACTTTTTGAACGAATGGCTATATCTTTTTAACATGCGATGGGATTACACTGAATTTGACTTATATTGTGCAAAATCATGTCCTGAACAACATATTTCAACAGCAGAAACAAGCTTAATGACATTCATGAGTTATTTCCACTCCTAATCAAAAACGCTTCAACTCGGTGAGATAAGCACTTTTTGAACGAATGGCTATATCTTTTCAACTTGTGATGGGATTACACTGAATTTGACATATATTGTGCAGAATCATGTCCAAAACAACATATTGCAACAGCAGAAACCAGCTTGACTAAATTCATGAGTTATTTCCACTCCTAATCAAAAACGCTTCACCTCGGTGAGATAAGCACTTTTTGAACTAATGGCTATATCTTTTCAACTTGTGATGGGATTACACTGAATTTGACATATATTGTGCAGAATCATGTCCTAAACAACATATTTCAACAGCAGAAACCAGCTTGATGAAATTCATGAGTTATTTCCACTCCTAATCAAAAACGCTTCAACTCGGTGAGATAAGCTCTTTTTGAACGAATGGCTATATCTTTTCAACTTGTAATAGGATAACACTGAATTTGACTTATATTGTGCAGAATCATATCCTAAACAACATATTTCAACAGCAGATACCAGCTTGATGAAATTCATGAGTTATTTCCACTCCTTATCAGAAACGCTTCAACTCGGTGAGATGAGCACTTTTTGCACGAATGGCTCTATCTTTTCAACTTGTGATAGAATTACACTGAATTTGACATATATTGTGCAGAATCATGTCCTAAACAACATATTGCAAAAGCAGGAACCAGCTTAATGAAATTCATGAGTTATTTCCACTGCTAATCAAAAACGCTTCAACTCGGTGAGATAAGCACTTTTTGAACGAATGGCTATATCATTTCAACTTGTGATGGGATTACACTGAATTTGACATATATTGTGCAGAATCATGTCCTAAACAACATATTTCAACAGCAGAAACCAGCTTGATGAAATTCATGTGTTATTTCCACTCCTTATGAAAAATGCTTCAACTTGGTGAGATAAGCACTTTTTGAATGAATGGCTCTATCTTTTCAATTTGTGATAGGATTACACTGAATTTGACATATATTGTATAGAATCATGTCCTAAACAACATATTGCAACAGCAGGAACCGGCGTAATGAAAGTCATATGTTATTTCCACTCCTAATCAAAAACGCTTCAACTCGGTGAGATAAGCTCTTTTTGAACGAATGGCTATATCTTTTCAACTTGTGATGGGATTACACTGAATTTGACTTATATTGTGCAAAATCATGTCCTAAACAACATATTTCAACAGCAGAAACCAGCTTAATGAAAGTCATGAGTTATTTCCACTCCTTATCAAAAATGCTTCAACTCGGTGAGATAAGCACTTTTTGAACGAATGGCTATATCTTTTCAACTTGTGATAGGATAAAACTGAATTTGACATATATTGTGCAGAATCATGTCCTAAACAACATATTGCAACAGCAGGAAGCAGCTTCATGAAAGTCATAAGTGATTTCCACTCCTAATCAAAATCGCTTCAACTCGGTGAGATAAGCACTTTTTCAACGAATGGCTATATCTTTTCAACTTGTAATGGGATTACACTAAATATGACTTATATAGTGCAGAATCATGTCCTAAAAAACATATTGCAACAGCAGAAACCAGCTTGATGAAATTCATGAGTTATATCTACTCCTTATCAAAAACGCTTCAACTCGGTGAGACAAGCACTTTTTGAACGAATGGCTATATCTTTTCAACTTGTAATAGGATTACACTGAATTTGACATATATTGTGCAGAATCATGTCCTTAACAACATATTGCAACAGCAGAAACCAGCTTGATGAAATTCATGAGTTATTTCCACTCCTAATCAAAAACGCTTCAACTCGGTGAGATAAGCACTTTTTGAACGAATGGTTATATCTTTTCAACCTGTGATGGGATTACACTGAATTTGACATATATTGTGAAGAATCATGTCCTAGACAACATATTGCAACAGAAGAAACCAGCTTGATGAAATTCATGAGTTATTTCCACTCCTTATCAAAAATGCTTCAACTCGGTGAGATAAGCACTTTTTGAACGAATGGCTATATCTTTTCAACTTGTGATAGTTTTACACTGAATTTGACATATATTGTATAGAATCATGTCGTAAACAACATATTGCAACAGCAGGAACCGGCGTAATGAAAGACATATGTTATTTCCACTCCTAATCAAAAACGCTTCAACTCGGTGAGACAAGCACTTTTTGAACGAATGGCTATATCTTTTCAACTTGTGATGGGATTACACTGAATTTGACTTATATTGTGCAAAATCATGTCCTAAACAACATATTTCAACAGCAGAAACCAGCTTAATGAAAGTCATGAGTTATTTCCACTCCTTATCAAAAATGCTTCAACTCGGTGAGATAAGCACTTTTTGAACGAATGGCTATATCTTTTCAACTTGTGATAGGATAAAACTGAATTTGACATATATTGTGCAGAATCATGTCCTAAACAACATATTGCAACAGCAGGAAGCAGCTTCATGAAAGTCATAAGTGATTTCCACTCCTAATCAAAATCGCTTCAACTCGGTGAGATAAGCACTTTTTCAACGAATGGCTATATCTTTTCAACTTGTAATGGGATTACACTAAATATGACTTATATAGTGCAGAATCATGTCCTAAAAAACATATTGCAACAGCAGAAACCAGCTTGATGAAATTCATGAGTTATATCTACTCCTTATCAAAAACGCTTCAACTCGGTGAGACAAGCACTTTTTGAACGAATGGCTATATCTTTTCAACTTGTAATAGGATTACACTGAATTTGACATGTATTGTGCAGAATCATGTCCTTAACAACATATTGCAACAGCAGAAACCAGCTTGATGAAATTCATGAGTTATTTCCACTCCTAATCAAAAACGCTTCAACTCGGTGAGATAAGCACTTTTTGAACGAATGGTTATATCTTTTCAACCTGTGATGGGATTACACTGAATTTGACATATATTGTGAAGAATCATGTCCTAGACAACATATTGCAACAGAAGAAACCAGCTTGATGAAATTCATGAGTTATTTCCACTCCTTATCAAAAATGCTTCAACTCGGTGAGATAAGCACTTTTTGAACGAATGGCTATATCTTTTCAACTTGTGATAGTTTTACACTGAATTTGACATATATTGTATAGAATCATGTCCTAAACAACATATTGCAACAGCAGGAACCGGCGTAATGAAAGACATATGTTATTTCCACTCCTAATCAAAAACGCTTCAACTCGGTGAGATAAGCTCTTTTTGAACGAATGGCTATATCTTTTCAACTTGTGATGGGATTACACTGAATTTGACTTATATTGTGCAGAATCATGTCCTAAACAACATATTTCAACAGCAGAAACAAGCTTCATTAAATACATGAGTTATTTCAACTCCTTATAAAAAACGCTTCAACTGGGTGAGATAAGCACTTTTTGAACGAATGGCTATATCGTTTGAACTTGTGATAGGGTAACACTGAATTTGACATATATTGTGCAGAATCATGTCCTAAACAACATATTGCAACAGCAAGAAGCAGCTTCATGAAAGTCATAAGTGATTTCCACTCCTAATCAAAAATGCTTCAACTCGGTGAGATAAGCACTTTTTGAACGAATGGTTATATCTTTTCAACTTGTGATGGGATTAAACTGAATTTGACATATATTGTGCAGAATCATGTCCTGAACAACATATTTCAACAGCAGAAACTAGCCTAATGAAATTCATGAGTTATTTCTACTCCTATTCAAAAACGCTTCAACTCGGTGAGATAAGCACTGTTTGAACGAATGGCTATATCTTTTCAACTTGTGATGGGATTACACATAATTTGACATATATTGTGCAGAATCATGTCCAAAACAACATATTGCAACAGCAGAAACCAGCTTGATGAAATTCATGAGTTATTTCCACTCCTAATCAAAAACGCTTCACCTCGTTGAGATAAGCACTTTTTGAATGAATGGCTCTATCTTTTCAACTTGTCATGGGATTACACTGAATTTGACATATATTGTGCAGAATCATGTCCTAAACAACATATTTCAACAGCAGAAACCAGCTTGATTAAATTCATGAGTTATTTCCACTCCTAATCAAAAACGCTTCAACTCGGTGAGATAAGCTCTTTTTGAACGAATGGCTATATATTTTCAACTTGTAATAGGATAACACTGAATTTGACATATATTGTGCAGAATCATATCCTAAACAACATATTTCAACAGCAGATACCAGCTTTATGAAATTCATGAGTTATTTCCACTCCTTATCAGAAACGCTTCAACTCGGTTAGATAAGCACTTTTTGAAAGAATGGCTATATCTTTTCAACCCTGTGATAGGATAACACTGAATTTGACATATATTGTGCAGAATCATGTCCTAAACAACATATTGCAACAGCAGGAACCAGATTAATGAAAGTCATAAGTGATTTCCACTCCTAATCAAAAACGCTTCAACTCGGTGAGATAAGCAATTTTTCAACGAATGGCTATATCTTTTCAACCTGTAATGGGATCACACTAAATATGACTTATATTGTGCAGAATCATGTTCTAAACAACATATTGCAACAGCAGAAACCAGCTTGATGAAATTCATGAGTTATTTCCACTCCTTATCAAAAACGCTTCAACTCGGTGAGATAAGCACTTTTTGAACGAATGGATATATCTTTTCAACTTGTGGTGGGATTACACTAAAAATGACTTATATTGTGAGGAATCATGTCCTAAACAACATATTGCAACAGCAGAAACCAGCTTGATCAAATTAATGAGTTATTTCCACTCCTTATCAAAAACGCTTCAACTCGGTGAGATAAGCACTTTTTGAACGAATGGCTATATCTTTTTAACATGCGATGGGATTACACTGAATTTGACTTATATTGTGCAAAATCATGTCCTGAACAACATATTTCAACAGCAGAAACAAGCTTAATGAAATTCATGAGTTATTTCCACTCCTAATCAAAAACGCTTCAACTCGGTGAGATAAGCACTTTTTGAACGAATGGCTATATCTTTTCAACTTGTGATGGGATTACACTGAATTTGACATATATTGTGCAGAATCATGTCCAAAACAACATATTGCAACAGCAGAAACCAGCTTGACTAAATTCATGAGTTATTTCCACTCCTAATCAAAAACGCTTCACCTCGGTGAGATAAGCACTTTTTGAACTAATGGCTATATCTTTTCAACTTGTGATGGGATTACACTGAATTTGACATATATTGTGCAGAATCATGTCCTAAACAACATATTTCAACAGCAGAAACCAGCTTGATGAAATTCATGAGTTATTTCCACTCCTAATCAAAAACGCTTCAACTCGGTGAGATAAGCTCTTTTTGAACGAATGGCTATATCTTTTCAACTTGTAATAGGATAACACTGAATTTGACTTATATTGTGCAGAATCATATCCTAAACAACATATTTCAACAGCAGATACCAGCTTGATGAAATTCATGAGTTATTTCCACTCCTTATCAGAAACGCTTCAACTCGGTGAGATGAGCACTTTTTGCACGAATGGCTCTATCTTTTCAACTTGTGATAGAATTACACTGAATTTGACATATATTGTGCAGAATCATGTCCTAAACAACATATTGCAAAAGCAGGAACCAGCTTAATGAAATTCATGAGTTATTTCCACTGCTAATCAAAAACGCTTCAACTCGGTGAGATAAGCACTTTTTGAACGAATGGCTATATCATTTCAACTTGTGATGGGATTACACTGAATTTGACATATATTGTGCAGAATCATGTCCTAAACAACATATTTCAACAGCAGAAACCAGCTTGATGAAATTCATGTGTTATTTCCACTCCTTATGAAAAATGCTTCAACTTGGTGAGATAAGCACTTTTTGAATGAATGGCTCTATCTTTTCAATTTGTGATAGGATTACACTGAATTTGACATATATTGTATAGAATCATGTCCTAAACAACATATTGCAACAGCAGGAACCGGCGTAATGAAAGTCATATGTTATTTCCACTCCTAATCAAAAACGCTTCAACTCGGTGAGATAAGCTCTTTTTGAACGAATGGCTATATCTTTTCAACTTGTGATGGGATTACACTGAATTTGACTTATATTGTGCAAAATCATGTCCTAAACAACATATTTCAACAGCAGAAACCAGCTTAATGAAAGTCATGAGTTATTTCCACTCCTTATCAAAAATGCTTCAACTCGGTGAGATAAGCACTTTTTGAACGAATGGCTATATCTTTTCAACTTGTGATAGGATAAAACTGAATTTGACATATATTGTGCAGAATCATGTCCTAAACAACATATTGCAACAGCAGGAAGCAGCTTCATGAAAGTCATAAGTGATTTCCACTCCTAATCAAAATCGCTTCAACTCGGTGAGATAAGCACTTTTTCAACGAATGGCTATATCTTTTCAACTTGTAATGGGATTACACTAAATATGACTTATATAGTGCAGAATCATGTCCTAAAAAACATATTGCAACAGCAGAAACCAGCTTGATGAAATTCATGAGTTATATCTACTCCTTATCAAAAACGCTTCAACTCGGTGAGACAAGCACTTTTTGAACGAATGGCTATATCTTTTCAACTTGTAATAGGATTACACTGAATTTGACATATATTGTGCAGAATCATGTCCTTAACAACATATTGCAACAGCAGAAACCAGCTTGATGAAATTCATGAGTTATTTCCACTCCTAATCAAAAACGCTTCAACTCGGTGAGATAAGCACTTTTTGAACGAATGGTTTTATCTTTTCAACCTGTGATGGGATTACACTGAATTTGACATATATTGTGAAGAATCATGTCCTAGACAACATATTGCAACAGAAGAAACCAGCTTGATGAAATTCATGAGTTATTTCCACTCCTTATCAAAAATGCTTCAACTCGGTGAGATAAGCACTTTTTGAACGAATGGCTATATCTTTTCAACTTGTGATGGGATTACACTGAATTTGACATATATTGTGCAAAATCATGTCCTAAACAACATATTGCAACAGCAGAAACCAGCTTCATGAAATCAATGACATATTTCCACTCCTTATCAAAAACGCTTCAACTCGGTGAGATAAGCACTTTTTGAACGAATGCATATATCTTTTCAACTTGTGATGGGATTACACTAAAAATGACTTATATTGTGCAGAATCATGTCCTAAACAACATATTGCAACAGCAGAAACCAGCTTGATTAAATTCATGAGTTATTTCCACTCCTTATCAAAAACGCTTCAACTCGGTGAGATAAGCACTTTTTGAACAAATGGCTATATCTTTTCAACTTGTGATAGGATTACACTGAATTTGACATATATTGTGCAGAATCATGTCCTAAACGACATATTGCAACAGCAGGAACCGGCGTAATGAAAGTCATATTTTATTTCCACTCCTAATCAAAAACGCTTTAACTCGGTGAGATAAGCTCTTTTTGAACGAATGGCTATATCTTTTCAACTTGTGATGGGATTACACTGAATTTGACATATATTGTGCAGAATCATGTCCTAAACAACATATTGCAACAGCAGGAACCAGATTTATGAAAGTCATAAGTGATTTCCACTCCTAATCAAAAACGCTTCAACTCGGTGAGATAAGCACTTTTTCAACGAATGGCTATATCTTTTCAACCTGTAATGGGATCACACTAAATATGACTTATATTGTGCAGAATCATGTCCTAAACAACATATTGCAACAGCAGAAACCAGCTTGATCAAATTAATGAGTTATTTCCACTCCTTATCAAAAACGCTTCAACTCGGTGAGATAAGCACTTTTTGAATGAATGCCTCTATCTTTTCAACTTGTGATAGGATTACACTGAATTTGACATATATTGTATAGAATTATGTCCTAAACAAGATATTGCAACAGCAGGAACCGGCGTAATGAAAGTCATATGTTATTTCCACTCCTATTCAAAAACGCTTCAACTTGGTGAGATAAGGTCTTTTTGAACGAATGGCTATATCTTTTCAACTTGTGATGGGATTACACTGAATTTGACATATATTGTGCAGAATCATGTTCTAAACAACATATTGCAATAGCAGAAACCAGCTTGATGAAATTCATAAGTTATTTCCACTCCTTATCAAAAATGCTTCAACTTGGTGAGACAAGCACTTTTTGAATGAATGGCTCTATCTTTTCAACTTGTGATAGTTTTACACTGAATTTGACATATATTGTATAGAATCATGTCCTAAACAACATATTGCAACAGCAGGAACCGGCGTAATGAAAGACATATGTTATTTCCACTCCTAATCAAAAACCCTTCAACTCGGTGAGATAAGCTCTTTTTGAACGAATGGCTATATCTTTTCAACTTGTGATGGGATTACACTGAATTTGACTTATATTGTGCAGAATCATGTCCTAAACAACATATTTCAACAGCAGAAACAAGCTTCATTAAATACATGAGTTATTTCAACTCCTTATAAAAAACGCTTCAACTGGGTGAGATAAGCACTTTTTGAACGAATGGCTATATCGTTTGAACTTGTGATAGGGTAACACTGAATTTGACATATATTGTGCAGAATCATGTCCTAAACAACATATTGCAACAGCAAGAAGCAGCTTCATGAAAGTCATAAGTGATTTCCACTCCTAATCAAAAATGCTTCAACTCGGTGAGATAAGCACTTTTTGAATGAATGGTTATATCTTTTCAACTTGTGATGGGATTAAACTGAATTTGACATATATTGTGCAGAATCATGTCCTGAACAACATATTTCAACAGCAGAAACTAGCCTAATGAAATTCATGAGTTATTTCTACTCCTATTCAAAAACGCTTCAACTCGGTGAGATAAGCACTGTTTGAACGAATGGCTATATCTTTTCAACTTGTGATGGGATTACACATAATTTGACATATATTGTGCAGAATCATGTCCAAAACAACATATTGCAACAGCAGAAACCAGCTTGATGAAATTCATGAGTTATTTCCACTCCTAATCAAAAACGCTTCACCTCGGTGAGATAAGCACTTTTTGAATGAATGGCTCTATCTTTTCAACTTGTCATGGGATTACACTGAATTTGACATATATTGTGCAGAATCATGTCCTAAACAACATATTTCAACAGCAGAAACCAGCTTGATTAAATTCATGAGTTATTTCCACTCCTAATCAAAAACGCTTCAACTCGGTGAGATAAGCTCTTTTTGAACGAATGGCTATATATTTTCAACTTGTAATAGGATAACACTGAATTTGACATATATTGTGCAGAATCATATCCTAAACAACATATTTCAACAGCAGATACCAGCTTTATGAAATTCATGAGTTATTTCCACTCCTTATCAGAAACGCTTCAACTCGGTGAGATGAGCACTTTTTGCACGAATGGCTCTATCTTTTCAACTTGTGATAGAATTACACTGAATTTGACATATATTGTATAGAATCATGTCCTAAACAACATATTGCAACAGCAGGACCAGCGTAATGAAAGTCATATGTTATTTCCACTCCTAATCAAAAACGCTTCAACTCGGTGAGATAAGCTCTTTTTGAACGAATGGCTATATCTTTTCAACTTGTGATGGGATTACACTGAATTTGACTTATATTGTGCAGAATCATGTCCTAAACAACATATTTCAACAGCAGAAACAAGCTTGATGAAATTCATGAGTTATTTCAACTCCTTATAAAAAACGCTTCAACTGGATGAGATGAGCACTTTTTGAACGAATGGCTATATCTTTTTAACATGCGATGGGATTACACTGAATTTGACTTATATTGTGCAAAATCATGTCCTAAACAACATATTTCAACAGCAGAAACCAGCTTAATGAAAGTCATAAGTTATTTCCACTCCTTATCAAAAATGTTTCAACTCGGTGAGATAAGCACTTTTTGAACGAATGGCTATATCTTTTGAACTTGTGATAGGGTAACACTGAATTTGACATATATTGTGCAGAATCATGTTCTAAACAACATATTGCAACAGCAGGAAGCAGCTTCATGAAAGTCATAAGTGATTTCCACTCCTAATCAAAAACGCTTCAACTCAGTGAGTTAAGCACTTTTTGAACGAATGGTTATATCTTTTCAACTTGTGATGGGATTACACTGAATTTGACATATATTGTGCAGAATCATGTCCTGAACAACATATTTCAACAGCAGAAACAAGCTTAATGAAATTCATGAGTTATTTCCACTCCGAATCAAAAACGCTTCAACTCGGTGAGATAAGCTCTTTTTGAACGAATGGCTATATCTTTTCAACTTGTAATAGGTTAACACTGAATTTGACATATATTGTGCAGAATCATATCCTAAACAACATATTTCAACAGCAGATACCAGCTTTATGAAATTCATGAGTTATTTCCACTCCTTATCAGAAACGCTTCAACTCGGTGAGATGAGCACTTTTTGCACGAATGGCTCTATCTTTTCAACTTGTGATAGAATTACACTGAATTTGACATATATTGTGCAGAATCATGTCCTAAACAACATATTGCAACAGCAGGAACCAGCTTAATGAAATTCATGAGTTATTTCCACTCCTAATCAAAAACGCTTCAACTCGGTGAGATAAGCACTTTTTGAACGAATGGCTATATCGTTTCAACTTGTGATGGGATTACACTGAATTTGACATATATTGTGCAGAATCATGTCCTAAACAACATATTTCAACAGCAGATACCAGCTTGATGAAATTCATGAGTTATTTCCACTCCTTATAAAAAATGCTTCAACTTGGTGAGATAAGCACTTTTTGAATGAATGGCTCTATCTTTTCAACTTGTGATAGGATTACACTGAATTTGACATATATTGTATAGAATCATGTCCTAAACAACATATTGCAACAGCAGGAACCGGCGTAATGAAAGTCATATGTTATTTCCACTCCTAATCAAAAACGCTTCAACTCGGTGAGATAAGCTCTTTTTGAACGAATGGCTATATCTTTTCAACTTGTGATGGGATTACACTGAATTTGACTTATATTGTGCAGAATCATTTCCTAAACAACATATTTCAACAGCAGAAACAAGCTTCATTAAATTCATGAGTTATTACAACTCCTTATAAAAAACGCTTCAACTGGATGAGATAAGCACTTTTTGAACGAATGGCTCTATCTTTTTAACATGCGATGGGATTACACTGAATTTGACTTATATTGTGCAAAATCATGTCCTAAACAACATATTTCATTAGCAGAAACCAGCTTAATGAAAGTCATAAGTTAATTCCACTCCTTATCAAAAATGCTTCAACTCGGCGAGATAAGCACTTTTTGAACGAATGGCTATATCTTTTGAACTTGTGATAGGGTAACACTGAATTTGACATATATTGTGCAGAATCATGTCCTAAACAACATATTGCAACAGCAGGAAGCAGCTTCATGAAAGTCATAAGTGATTTCCACTCCTAATCAAAAACGCTTCAACTCGGTGAGATAAGCAGTTTTTCAACGAATGGCTATATCTTTTCAACTTGTAATGGGATTACACAAAATATGACTTATATTGTGCAGAATCATGTCCTAAACAACATATTGCAACAGCAGAAACCAGCTTGATGAAATTCATGAGTTATTTCCACTCCTTATCAAAAACGCTTCAACTCGGTGAGATGAGCACTTTTTGAACGAATGGCTATATCTTTTCAACTTGTGATGGGATTACACTGAATTTGACATATATTGTGCAGAATTCCTGTCCAAAACAACATATTGCAACAGCAGAAACCAGCTTGATGAAAGTCATGAGTTATATCCACTCCTAATCAAAAACGCTTCACCTCGGTGAGATAAGCACTTTTTGAACGAATGGCTATATCTTTTCAACTTGTCATGGGATTACACTGAATTTGACATATATTGTGCAGAATCATGTCCTAAACAACATATTGCAACAGCAGAAACCAGCTTGATGAAATTCATGAGTTATTTCCACTCCTTATCAAAACGCTTCAACTCGGTGAGATAAGCACTTTTTGAACGAATGGATATATCTTTTCAACTTGTCATAGGATAACACTGAATTTGACATATATTGTGCAGAATCATATCCTAAACAACATATTTCAACAGCAGATACCAGCTTTATGAAATTCATGAGTTATTTCCACTCCTTATCAGAAACGCTTCAACTCGGTGAGATGAGCACTTTTTGCACGAATGGCTCTATCTTTTCAACTTGTGATAGAATTACACTGAATTTGACATATATTGTATAGAATCATATCCTAAACAACATATTGCAACAGCAGGACCGGCGTAATGAAAGTCATATGTTATTTCCACTCCTAATCAAAAACGCTTCAACTCGGTGAGATAAGCTCTTTTTGAACGAATGGCTATATCTTTTCAACTTGTGATGGGATTACACTGAATTTGACTTATATTGTGCAGAATCATGTCCTAAACAACATATTTCAACAGCAGAAACCAGCTTAATGAAAGTCATAAGTTATTTCCACTCCTTATCAAAAATGCTTCAACTCGGTGAGATAAGCAATTTTTGAACGAATGGCTATATCTTTTGAACTTGTGATAGGGTAACACTGAATTTGACATATATTGTGCAGAATCATGTCCTAAACAACATATTGCAACAGCAGGAAGCAGCTTCATGAAAGTCATAAGTGATTTCCACTCCTAATCAAAAACGCTTCAACTCAGTGAGTTAAGCACTTTTTGAACGAATGGTTATATCTTTTCAACTTGTGATGGGATTACACTGAATTTGACATATATTGTGCAGAATCATGTCCTGAACAACATATTTCAACAGCAGAAACAAGCTTAATGAAATTCATGAGTTATTTCCACTCCGAATCAAAAACGCTTCAACTCGGTGAGATAAGCTCTTTTTGAACGAATGGCTATATCTTTTCAACTTGTAATAGGTTAACACTGAATTTGACATATATTGTGCAGAATCATATCCTAAACAACATATTTCAACAGCAGATACCAGCTTTATGAAATTCATGAGTTATTTCCACTCCTTATCAGAAACGCTTCAACTCGGTGAGATGAGCACTTTTTGCACGAATGGCTCTATCTTTTCAACTTGTGATAGGATTACACTGAATTTGACATATATTGTATAGAATCATGTCCTAAACAACATATTGCAACAGCAGGAACTGGCGTAATGAAAGTCATATGTTATTTCCACTCCTAATCAAAAACGCTTCAACTCGGTGAGATAAGCTCTTTTTGAACGAATGGCTATATCTTTTCAACTTGTGATGGGATTACACTGAATTTGACTTATATTGTGCAATATCATGTCCTAAACAACATATTTCAACAGCAGAAACAAGCTTCATTAAATTCATGAGTTATTTCAACTCCTTATAAAAAACGCTTCAACTGGATGAGATAAGCACTTTTTGAATGAATGGCTCTATCTTTTTAACATGCGATGGGATTACACTGAATTTGACTTATATTGTGCAAAATCATGTCCTAAACAACATATTTCATTAGCAGAAACCAGCTTAATGAAAGTCATAAGTTATTTCCACTCCTTATCAAAAATGCTTCAACTCGGCGAGATAAGCACTTTTTTAACGAATGGCTATATCTTTTGAACTTGTGATAGGGTAACACTGAATTTGACATATATTGTGCAGAATCATGTCCTTAACAACATATTGCAACAGCAGGAAGCAGCTTCATGAAAGTCATAAGTGATTTCCACTCCTAATCAAAAACGCTTCAACTCGGTGAGATAAGCACTTTTTGAACGAATGGTTATATCTTTTCAACTTGTGATGGGATTACACTGAATTTGACATATATTGTGCAGAATCATGTCCTGAACAACATATTTCAACAGCAGAAACAAGCTTAATGAAATTCATGAGTTATTTCAACTCCTAATCAAAAATGCTTCAACTTGGTGAGATGAGCACTTTTTGAACGAATGGCTATATCTTTTCAACTTGTGATGGGATTACACTGAATTTGACATATATTGTGCAGAATCCTGTCCAAAACAACATATTGCAACAGCAGAAACCAGCTTGATGAAAGTCATGAGTTATATCCACTCCTAATCAAAAACGCTTCACCTCGGTGAGATAAGCACTTTTTGAACGAATGGCTATATCTTTTCAACTTGTCATGGGATTACACTGAATTTGACATATATTGTGCAGAATCCTGTCCTAAACAACATATTGCAACAGCAGAAACCAGCTTGATGAAATTCATGAGTTATTTCCACTCCTTATCAAAAACGCTTCAACTCTGTGAGATAAGCACTTTTTGAACGAATGGATATATCTTTTCAACTTGTTATGGGATTACACTAAAAATGACTTATATTGTGCAGAATCATGTCCTAAACAACATACTGCAACAGCAGAAACCAGCTTGATGAAATTCATTTGTTATTTCCACTCCTTATCAAAAACGCTTCAACTCGGTGGTATAAGCACTTTTTGAATGAATGGCTCTATCTTTTCAACTTGTGATAGGATTATACTGAATTTGACATATATTGTATAGAATTATGTCCTAAACAAGATATTGCAACAGCAGGAACCGGCGTAATGAAAGTCATATGTTATTTCCACTCCTAATCAAAAACGCTTCAACTCGGTGAGATAAGCTCTTTTTGAACGAAAGGCTATATCTTTTCAACTTGTGATGGGATTACACTGAATTTGACTTATATTGTGCAAAATCATGTCCTAAACAACATATTTCAACAGCAGAAACAAGCTTCATCAAATTCATGAGTTATTTCAACTCCTTATAAAAAACGCTTCAACTGGGTGAGATAAGCACTTTTTGAACGAATGGCTATATCTTTTTAACATGCAATGGGATTACACTGAATTTGACTTATATTGTGCAAAATCATGTCCTGAACAACATATTTCAACAGCAGAAACAAGCTTAATGAAATTCATCAGTTATTTCCACTCCTAATCAAAAACGCTTCAACTCGGTGAGATAAGCACTTTTTGAACGAATGGCTATATCTTTTCAACTTGTGATGGGATTACACTGAATTTGACATATATTGTGCAGAATCATGTCCAAAACAACATATTGCAACAGCAGAAACCAGCTTGAATAAATTCATGAGTTATTTCCACTCCTTATGAAAAATGCTTCAACTTGGTGAGATAAGCACTTTTTGAATGAATGGCTCTATCTTTTCAATTTGTGATAGGATTACACTGAATTTGACATATATTGTATAGAATCATGTCCTAAACAACATATTGCAACAGCAGGAACCGGCGTAATGAAAGTCATATGTTATTTCCACTCCTAATCAAAAACGCTTCAACTCGGTGAGATAAGCTCTTTTTGAACGAATGGCTATATCTTTTCAACTTGTGATGGGATTACACTGAATTTGACTTATATTGTGCAAAATCATGTCCTAAACAACATATTTCAACAGCAAAAACCAGCTTAATGAAAGTCATAAGTTATTTCCACTCCTTATCAAAAATGCTTCAACTCGGTGAGATAAGCACTTTTTGAACGAATGGCTATATCTTTTCAACTTGTGATAGGATAACACTGAATTTTACATATAATTGTGCAGAATCATGTCCTAAACAACATATTGCAACAGCAGGAAGCAGCTTCATGAAAGTCATAAGTGATTTCCACTCCTAATCAAAATCGCTTCAACTCGGTGAGATAAGCACTTTTTCAACGAATGGATATATCTTTTCAACTTGTGATGGGATTACACTAAAAATGACTTATATTGTGCAGAATAATGTCCTAAACAACATATTGCAACAGCAGAAACCAGCTTGATGAAATTCATGAGTTATTTCCACTCCTTATCAAAAACGCTTCAACTCGGTGAGATAAGCACTTTTTGAATGAATGGCTCTATCTTTTCAACTTGTGATAGGATTACACTGAATTTGACATATATTGTATAGAATTATGTCCTAAACAAGATATTGCAACAGCAGGAACCGGCGTAATGAAAGTCATATGTTATTTCCACTCCTAATCAAAAACGCTTCAACTCGGTGAGATAAGCTCTTTTTGAACGAATGGCTATATCTTTTCAACTTGTGATGGGATTACACTGAATTTGACATATATTGTGCAGAATCCTGTCCAAAACAACATATTGCAACAGCAGAAACCAGCTTGATGAAAGTCATGAGTTATTTCAACTCCTTATAAAAAAACGCTTCACCTCGGTGAGATAAGCACTTTTTGAACGAATGGATATATCTTTTCAACTTGTGATGGGATTACACTAAAAATGACTTATATTGTGCAGAATCATGTCCTAAACAACATACTGCAACAGCAGAAACCAGCTTGATGAAATTCATTTGTTATTTCCACTCCTTATCAAAAACGCTTCAACTCGGTGAGATAAGCACTTTTTGAATGAATGGCTCTATCTTTTCAACTTGTGATAGGATTATACTGAATTTGACATATATTGTATAGAATTATGTCCTAAACAAGATATTGCAACAGCAGGAACCGGCGTAATGAAAGTCATATGTTATTTCCACTCCTAATCAAAAACGCTTCAACTCGGTGAGATAAGCTCTTTTTGAACGAATGGCTATATCTTTTCAACTTGTGATGGGATTACACTGAATTTGACTTATATTGTGCAAAATCATGTCCTAAACAACATATTTCAACAGCAGAAACAAGCTTCATCAAATTCATGAGTTATTTCAACTCCTTATAAAAAACGCTTCAACTGGGTGAGATAAGCATTTTTGAACGAATGGCTATATCTTTTTAACATGCAATGGGATTACACTGAATTTGACTTATATTGTGCAAAATCATGTCCTGAACAACATATTTCAACAGCAGAAACAAGCTTAATGAAATTCATCAGTTATTTCCACTCCTAATCAAAAACGCTTCAACTCGGTGAGATAAGCACTTTTTGAACGAATGGCTATATCTTTTCAACTTGTGATGGGATTACACTGAATTTGACATATATTGTGCAGAATCATGTCCAAAACAACATATTGCAACAGCAGAAACCAGCTTGAATAAATTCATGAGTTATTTCCACTCCTAATCAAAAACGCTTCACCTCGGTGAGATAAGCACTTTTTGAACGAATGGCTATATCTTTTCAACTTGTGATGGGATTACACTGAATTTGACATATATTGTGCAGAATCATGTCCTAAACAACATATTGCAACAGCAGATACCAGCTTGATGATATTCATGAGTTATTTCCACTCCTTATGAAAAATGCTTCAACTTGGTGAGATAAGCACTTTTTGAATGAATGGCTCTATCTTTTCAATTTGTGATAGGATTACACTGAATTTGACATATATTGTATAGAATCATGTCCTAAACAACATATTGCAACAGCAGGAACCGGCGTAATGAAAGTCATATGTTATTTCCACTCCTAATCAAAAACGCTTCAACTCGGTGAGATAAGCTCTTTTTGAACGAATGGCTATATCTTTTCAACTTGTGATGGGATTACACTGAATTTGACTTATATTGTGCAAAATCATGTCCTAAACAACATATTTCAACAGCAAAAACCAGCTTAATGAAAGTCATAAGTTATTTCCACTCCTTATCAAAAATGCTTCAACTCGGTGAGATAAGCACTTTTTGAACGAATGGCTATATCTTTTCAACTTGTGATAGGATAACACTGAATTTTACATATATTGTGCAGAATCATGTCCTAAACAACATATTGCAACAGCAGGAAGCAGCTTCATGAAAGTCATAAGTGATTTCCACTCCTAATCAAAATCGCTTCAACTCGGTGAGATAAGCACTTTTTCAACGAATGGATATATCTTTTCAACTTGTGATGGGATTACACTAAAAATGACTTATATTGTGCAGAATCATGTCCTAAACAACATATTGCAACAGCAGAAACCAGCTTGATGAAATTCATGAGTTATTTCCACTCCTTATCAAAAACGCTTCAACTCGGTGAGATAAGCACTTTTTGAATGAATGGCTCTATCTTTTCAACTTGTGATAGGATTACACTGAATTTGACATATATTGTATAGAATTATGTCCTAAACAAGATATTGCAACAGCAGGAACCGGCGTAATGAAAGTCATATGTTATTTCCACTCCTAATCAAAAACGCTTCAACTCGGTGAGATAAGCTCTTTTTGAACGAATGGCTATATCTTTTCAACTTGTGATGGGATTACACTGAATTTGACTTATAATGTGCAGAATCATGTCCTAAACAACATATTTCAACAGCAGAAACAAGCTTCATTAAATTCATGAGTTATTTCAACTCCTTATAAAAAACGCTTCAACTGGGTGAGATAAGAATTTTTTGAACGAATGGCTATATCTTTTTAACATGCGATGGGATTACACTGAATTTGACTTATATTGTGCAAAATCATGTCCTGAACAACATATTTCAACAGCAGAAACAAGCTTAATGAAATTCATGAGTTATTTCCACTCCTAATCAAAAACGCTTCAACTCGGTGAGATAACCACTTTTTGAACGAATGGCTATATCTTTTCAACTTGTGATGGGATTACACTGAATTTGACATATATTGTGCAGAATCATGTCCAAAACAACATATTGCAACAGCAGAAACCAGCTTGATGAAATTCATGAGTTATTTCCACTCCTTATCAGAAACGCTTCAACTCGGTGAGATGAGCACTTTTTGCACGAATGGCTCTATCTTTTCAACTTGTGATAGAATTACACTGAATTTGACATATATTGTGCAGAATCATGTCCTAAACAACATATTGCAAAAGCAGGAACCAGCTTAATGAAATTCATGAGTTATTTCCACTCCTAATCAAAAACGCTTCAACTCGGTGAGATAAGCACTTTTTGAACGAATGGCTATATCATTTCAACTTGTGATGGGATTACACTGAATTTGACATATATTGTGCAGAATCATGTCCTAAACAACATATTTCAACAGCAGAAACCAGCTTGATGAAATTCATGAGTTATTTCCACTCCTTATGAAAAATGCTTCAACTTGGTGAGATAAGCACTTTTTGAATGAATGGCTCTATCTTTTCAATTTGTGATAGGATTACACTGAATTTGATATATATTGTATAGAATCATGTCCTAAACAACATATTGCAACAGCAGGAACCGGCGTAATGAAAGTCATATGTTATTTCCACTCCTAATCAAAAACGCTTCAACTCGGTGAGATAAGCTCTTTTTGAACGAATGGCTATATCTTTTCAACTTGTGATGGGATTACACTGAATTTGACTTATATTGTGCAAAATCATGTCCTAAACAACATATTTCAACAGCAGAAACCAGCTTAATGAAAGTCATAAGTTATTTCCACTCCTTATCAAAAATGCTTCAACTCGGTGAGATAAGCACTTTTTGAACGAATGGCTATATCTTTTCAACTTGTGATAGGATAACACTGAATTTGACATATATTGTGCAGAATCATGTCCTAAACAACATATTGCAACAGCAGGAACCGGCGTAATGAAAGTCATATGTTATTTCCACTCCTAATCAAAAACGCTTCAACTCAGTGAGATAAGCTCTTTTTGAACGAATGGCTATATCTTTTCAACTTGTGATGGGATTACACTGAATTTGACTTATATTGTGCAAAATCATGTCCTAAACAACATATTTCAACAGCAGAAACCAGCTTAATGAAAGTCATAAGTTATTTCCACTCCTTATCAAAAATGCTTCAACTCGGTGAGATAAGCACTTTTTGAACGAATGGCTATATCTTTTCAACTTGTGATAGGATAACACTGAATTTGACATATATTGTGCAGAATCATGTCCTAAACAACATATTGCAACAGCAGGAAGCAGCTTCATGAAAGTCATAAGTGATTTCCACTCCTAATCAAAATCGCTTCAACTCGGTGAGATAAGCACTTTTTCAACGAATGGATATATCCTTTCAACTTGTGATGGGATTACACTAAAAATGACTTATATTGTGCAGAATCATGTCCTAAACAACATATTGCAACAGCAGAAACAAGCTTGATGAAATTCAATAGTTATTTCCACTCCTTATCAAAAACGCTTCAACTCGGTGAGATAAGCACTTTTTGAATGAATGGCTCTATCTTTTCAACTTGTTATAGGATTACACTGAATTTGACATATATTGTATAGAATTATGTACTAAACAAGATATTGCAACAGCAGGAACCGGCGTAATGAAAGTCATATGTTATTTCCACTCCTAATCAAAAACGCTTCAACTCGGTGAGATAAGCTCTTTTTGAACGAATGGCTATATCTTTTCAACTTGTGATGGGATTACACTGAATTTGACTTATATTGTGCAGAATCATGTCCTAAACAACATAATTCAACAGCAGAAACAAGCTTCATTAAATTCATGAGTAATTTCAACTCCTTATAAAAAACGCTTCAACTGGGTGAGATAAGCACTTTTTGAACGAATGGCTATATCTTTTTAACATGTGATGGGATTACACTGAATTTGACTTATATTGTGCAAAATCATGTCCTGAACAACATATTTCAACAGCAGAAACAAGCTTAATGAAATTCATGAGTTATTGCCACTCCTAATCAAAAACGCTTCAACTCGGTGAGATAAGCACTTTTTGAACGAATGGCTATATCTTTTCAACTTGTGATGGAATTACACTGAATTTGACATATATTGTGCAGAATCATGTCCAAAACAACATATTGCAACAGCAGAAACCAGCTTGATGAAATTCATGAGTTATTTCCACTCCTTATCAGAAACGCTTCAACTCGGTGAGATGAGCACTTTTTGCACGAATGGCTCTATCTTTTCAACTTGTGATAGAATTACACTGAATTTGACATATATTGTGCAGAATCATGTCCTAAACAACATATTGCAAAAGCAGGAACCAGCTTAATGAAATTCATGAGTTATTTCCACTCCTAATCAAAAACGCTTCAACTCGGTGAGATAAGCACTTTTTGAACGAATGGCTATATCATTTCAATTTGTGATGGGATTACACTGAATTTGACATATATTGTGCAGAATCATGTCCTAAACAACATATTTCAACAACAGAAACCAGCTAGATGAAATTCACGAGTTATTTCCACTCCTTATGAAAAATGCTTCAACTTGGTGAGATAAGCACTTTTTGAAGTAATGGCTCTATCTTTTCAATTTGTGATAGGATTACACTGAATTTGACATATATTGTATGGAATCATGTCCTAAACAACATATTGCAACAGCAGGAACCGGCGTAATGAAAGTCATATGTTATTTCCACTCCTAATCAAAAACGCTTCAACTCGGTGAGATAAGCTCTTTTTGAACGAATGGCTATATCTTTTCAACTTGTGATGGGATTACACTGAATTTGACTTATATTGTGCAAAATCATGTCCTAAACAACATATTTCAACAGCAGAAACCAGCTTAATGAAAGTCATAAGTTATTTCCACTCCTTATCAAAAATGCTTCAACTCGGTGAGATAAGCACTTTTTGAACGAATGGCTATATCTTTTCAACTTGTGATAGGATAACACTGAATTTGACATATATTGTGCAGAATCATGTCCTAAACAACATATTGCAACAGCAGGAAGCAGCTTCATGAAAGTCATAAGTGATTTCCACTCCTAATCAAAATCGCTTCAACTCGGTGAGATAAGCACTTTTTCAACGAATGGCTATATCTTTTCAACATGTAATGGGATTACACTAAATATGACTTATATAGTGCAGAA
Source organism: Fistularia commersonii (assembly GCF_037954325.1). Taxonomy (NCBI): domain Eukaryota; kingdom Metazoa; phylum Chordata; class Actinopteri; order Syngnathiformes; family Fistulariidae; genus Fistularia; species Fistularia commersonii. Next base: position 17,873,001 of record NC_141302.1, read on the forward strand.
TCATGTCCTAAAAAACATATTTCAACAGCAGAAACCAGCTGAATGAAAGTCATAAGTTATTTCCACTCCTTATCAAAAATGCTTCAACTCGGTGAGATAAGCACTTTTTAAAGGAATGGCTATATCTTTTCAACCCTGTGATAGGATAACACTGAATTTGACATATATTGTGCAGAATCATGTCCTAAACAACATATTGCAACAGCAGGAACCAGATTAATGAAAGTCATAAGTTATTTCCACTCCTAATCAAAAACGCTTCAACTCGGTGAGATAAGCACTTTTTCAACGAATGGCTATATCTTTTCAACTTGTAATGGGATCACACTAAATATGACTTATATTGTGCAGAATCATGTCCTAAACAACATATTGCAACAGCAGAAACCAGCTTGATGAAATTCATGAGTTATTTCCACTCCTTATCAAAAACGCTTCAACTCGGTGAGATAAGCACTTTTTGAACGAATGGATATATCTTTTCAACTTGTGGTGGGATTACACTAAAAATGACTTATATTGTGCAGAATCATGTCCTAAACAACATATTGCAACAGCAGAAACCAGCCTGATGAAATTCATGAGTTATTTCCACTCCTTATCAAAAACGCTTCAACTCGGTGAGATAAGCACTTTTTGAATGAATGGCTCTATCTTTTCAACTTGTGATAGGATTACACTGAATTTGACATATATTGTATAGAATCATGTCCTAAACAAGATATTGCAACAGCAGGAACCGGCGTAATGAAAGTCATATGTTATTTCCACTCCTTATCAGAAACGCTTCAACTTGGTGAGATAAGCTCTTTTTGAACGAATGGCTATATCTTTTCAACTTGTGATGGGATTACACTGAATTTGACATATATTGTGCAGAATCATGCTCTAAACAACATATTGCAATAGCAGAAACCAGCTTGATGAAATTCATAAGTTATTTCCACTCCTTATCAAAAATGCTTCAACTTGGTGAGATAAGCACTTTTTGAATGAATGGCTCTATCTTTTCAACTTGTGATAGTTTTACACTGAATTTGACATATATTGTATAGAATCATGTCCTAAACAACATATTGCAACAGCAGGAACCGGCGTAATGAAAGTCATATGTTATTTCCACTCCTAATCAAAACGCTTCAACTCGGTGAGATAAGCTCTTTTTGAACGAATGGTTATATCTTTTCAACTTGTGATGGGATTACACTGAATTTGACTTATATTGTGCAGAATCATGTTCTAAACAACATATTTCAACAGCAGAAACAAGCTTCATTAAATACATGAGTTATTTCAACTCCTTATAAAAAACGCTTCAATTGGATGAGATAAGCACTTTTTGAACGAATGGCTATATCTTTTTAACATGCGATGGGATTACACTGAATTTGACTTATATTGTGCAAAATCATGTCCTAAACAACATATTTCAACAGCAGAAACCAGCTTAATGAAAGTCATAAGTTATTTCCACTCCTTATCAAAAATGCTTCAACTCGGTGAGATAAGCACTTTTTGAACGAATGGCTATATCTTTTGAACTTGTGATAGGGTAACACTGAATTTGACATATATTGTGCAGAATCATGTCCTAAACAACATATTGCAACAGCAGGAAGCAGCTTCATGAAAGTCATAAGTGATTTCCACTCCTAATCAAAAACGCTTCAACTCAGTGAGATAAGCACTTTTTGAATGAATGGTTATATCTTTTCAACTTGTGATAGAATTACACTGAATTTGACATATATTGTGCAGAATCATGTCCTAAACAACATATTGCAAAAGCAGGAACCAGCTTAATGAAATTCATGAGTTATTTCCACTCCTAATCAAAAACGCTTCAACTCGGTGAGATAAGCACTTTTTGAACGAATGGCTATATCATTTCAATTTGTGATGGGATTACACTGAATTTGACATATATTGTGCAGAATCATGTCCTAAACAACATATTTCAACAACAGAAACCAGCTAGATGAAATTCACGAGTTATTTCCACTCCTTATGAAAAATGCTTCAACTTGGTGAGATAAGCACTTTTTGAAGTAATGGCTCTATCTTTTCAATTTGTGATAGGATTACACTGAATTTGACATATATTGTATGGAATCATGTCCTAAACAACATATTGCAACAGCAGGAACCGGCGTAATGAAAGTCATATGTTATTTCCACTCCTAATCAAAAACGCTTCAACTCGGTGAGATAAGCTCTTTTTGAACGAATGGCTATATCTTTTCAACTTGTGATGGGATTACACTGAATTTGACTTATATTGTGCAAAATCATGTCCTAAACAACATATTTCAACAGCAGAAACCAGCTTAATGAAAGTCATAAGTTATTTCCACTCCTTATCAAAAATGCTTCAACTCGGTGAGATAAGCACTTTTTGAACGAATGGCTATATCTTTTCAACTTGTGATAGGATAACACTGAATTTGACATATATTGTGCAGAATCATGTCCTAAACAACATATTGCAACAGCAGGAAGCAGCTTCATGAAAGTCATAAGTGATTTCCACTCCTAATCAAAATCGCTTCAACTCGGTGAGATAAGCACTTTTTCAACGAATGGCTATATCTTTTCAACATGTAATGGGATTACACTAAATATGACTTATATAGTGCAGAATCATGTCCTAAAAAACATATTTCAACAGCAGAAACCAGCTGAATGAAAGTCATAAGTTATTTCCACTCCTTATCAAAAATGCTTCAACTCGGTGAGATAAGCACTTTTTAAAGGAATGGCTATATCTTTTCAACCCTGTGATAGGATAACACTGAATTTGACATATATTGTGCAGAATCATGTCCTAAACAACATATTGCAACAGCAGGAACCAGATTAATGAAAGTCATAAGTTATTTCCACTCCTAATCAAAAACGCTTCAACTCGGTGAGATAAGCACTTTTTCAACGAATGGCTATATCTTTTCAACTTGTAATGGGATCACACTAAATATGACTTATATTGTGCAGAATCATGTCCTAAACAACATATTGCAACAGCAGAAACCAGCTTGATGAAATTCATGAGTTATTTCCACTCCTTATCAAAAACGCTTCAACTCGGTGAGATAAGCACTTTTTGAACGAATGGATATATCTTTTCAACTTGTGGTGGGATTACACTAAAAATGACTTATATTGTGCAGAATCATGTCCTAAACAACATATTGCAACAGCAGAAACCAGCCTGATGAAATTCATGAGTTATTTCCACTCCTTATCAAAAACGCTTCAACTCGGTGAGATAAGCACTTTTTGAATGAATGGCTCTATCTTTTCAACTTGTGATAGGATTACACTGAATTTGACATATATTGTATAGAATCATGTCCTAAACAAGATATTGCAACAGCAGGAACCGGCGTAATGAAAGTCATATGTTATTTCCACTCCTTATCAGAAACGCTTCAACTTGGTGAGATAAGCTCTTTTTGAACGAATGGCTATATCTTTTCAACTTGTGATGGGATTACACTGAATTTGACATATATTGTGCAGAATCATGCTCTAAACAACATATTGCAATAGCAGAAACCAGCTTGATGAAATTCATAAGTTATTTCCACTCCTTATCAAAAATGCTTCAACTTGGTGAGATAAGCACTTTTTGAATGAATGGCTCTATCTTTTCAACTTGTGATAGTTTTACACTGAATTTGACATATATTGTATAGAATCATGTCCTAAACAACATATTGCAACAGCAGGAACCGGCGTAATGAAAGTCATATGTTATTTCCACTCCTAATCAAAACGCTTCAACTCGGTGAGATAAGCTCTTTTTGAACGAATGGTTATATCTTTTCAACTTGTGATGGGATTACACTGAATTTGACTTATATTGTGCAGAATCATGTTCTAAACAACATATTTCAACAGCAGAAACAAGCTTCATTAAATACATGAGTTATTTCAACTCCTTATAAAAAACGCTTCAATTGGATGAGATAAGCACTTTTTGAACGAATGGCTATATCTTTTTAACATGCGATGGGATTACACTGAATTTGACTTATATTGTGCAAAATCATGTCCTAAACAACATATTTCAACAGCAGAAACCAGCTTAATGAAAGTCATAAGTTATTTCCACTCCTTATCAAAAATGCTTCAACTCGGTGAGATAAGCACTTTTTGAACGAATGGCTATATCTTTTGAACTTGTGATAGGGTAACACTGAATTTGACATATATTGTGCAGAATCATGTCCTAAACAACATATTGCAACAGCAGGAAGCAGCTTCATGAAAGTCATAAGTGATTTCCACTCCTAATCAAAAACGCTTCAACTCAGTGAGATAAGCACTTTTTGAATGAATGGTTATATCTTTTCAACTTGTGATGGGATTACACTGAATTTGACATATATTGTGCAGAATCATGTCCTGAACAACATATTTCAACAGCAGAAACAAGCTTAATGAAATTCATGAGTTATTTCCACTCCAAATCAAAAACGCTTCAACTCGGTGAGATAAGCTCTTTTTGAACGAATGGCTATATCTTTTCAACTTGTAATAGGTTAACACTGAATTTGACATATGTTGTGCAGAATCATATCCTAAACAACATATTTCAACAGCAGATACCAGCTTTATGAAATTCATGAGTTATTTCCACTCCTTATCAGAGACGCTTCAACTCGGTGAGATGAGCACTTTTTGCACGAATGGCTCTATCTTTTCAACTTGTGATAGAATTACACTGAATTTGACATATATTGTGCAGAATCATGTCCTAAACAACATATTGCAACAGCAGGAACCAGCTTAATGAAATTCATGAGTTATTTCCACTCCTAATCAAAAACGCTTCAACTCGGTGAGATAAGCACTTTTTCAACGAATGGCTATATCTTTTCAACTTGTGATGGGATTACACTGAATTTGACATATATTGTGCAGAATCATGTCCTAAACAACATATTTCAACAGCAGATACCAGCTTGATGAAATTCATGAGTTATTTCCACTCCTTATCAAAAATGCTTCAACTTGGTGAGATAAGCACTTTCTGAATGAATGGCTCTATCTTTTCAACTTGTGATAGGATTACACTGAATTTGACATATATTGTATAGAATCATGTCCTAAACAACATATTGCAACAGCAGGAACCGGCGTAATGAAAGTCATATGTTATTTCCACTCCTAATCAAAAACGCTTCAACTCGGTGAGATAAGCTCTTTTTGAACGAATGGCTATATCTTTTCAACTTGTGATGGGATTACACTGAATTTGACTTATATTGTGCAGAATCATGTCCTAAACAACATATTTCAACAGCAGAAACCAGCTTCATTAAATTCATGAGTTATTTCAACTCCTTATAAAAAACGCTTCAACTGGATGAGATAAGCACTTTTTGAACGAATGGCTCTATCTTTTTAACATGCGATGGGATTACACTGAATTTGACTTATATTGTGCAAAATCATGTCCTGAACAACATATTTCAACAGCAGAAACAAGCTTAATGCAATTCATGAGTTTTTTCCACTCCTAATCAAAAACGCTTCAACTCGGTGAGATAAGCACTACTTGAACGAATGGCTATATCTTTTCAACTTGTGATGGGATTACACTGAATTTGACATATATTGTGCAGAATCATGTCCTAAACAACATATTTCAACAGCAGATACCAGCTTGATGAAATTCATGAGTTATTTCCACTCCTAATCAAATACGCTTCAACTCGGTGAGATAAGCTCTTTTTGAACGAATGGCTATATCTTTTCAACTTGTAATAGGATAACACTGAATTTGACTTATATTGTGCAGAATCATATCCTAAACAACATATTTCAACAGCAGATACCAGCTTGATGAAATTCATGAGTTATTTCCACTCCTTATCAGAAACGCTTCAACTTGGTGAGATGAGCACTTTTTGCACGAATGGCTCTATCTTTTCAACTTGTGATAGAATTACACTGAATTTGACATATATTGTGCAGAATCATGTCCTAAACAATATATTGCAACAGCAGGAACCTGCTTAGTGAAATTCATGAGTTATTTCCACTCCTAATCAAAAACGCTTCAACTCGGTGAGATAAGCACTTTTTGAACGAATGGCTATATCGTTTCAACTTGTGATGGGATTACACTGAATTTGACATATATTGTGCAGAATCATGTCCTAAACAACATATTTCAACAGCAGAAACTAGCTTGATGAAATTCATGAGTTATTTCCACTCCTTATCAAAAACGCTTCAACTCGGTGAGATAAGCACTTTTTGAACGAATGGATATATCTTTTCAACATGTGGTGGGATTACACTAAAAATGACTTATATTGTGCAGAATCATGTCCTAAACAACATATTGCAACAGCAGAAACCAGCTTGATGAAATTCATGAGTTATTTCCACTCCTTATCAAAACGCTTCAACTCGGTGAGATAAGCACTTTTTGAATGAATGGCTCTATCTTTTCAACTTGTGATAGGATTACACTGAATTTGACATATATTGTATAGAATTATGTCCTAAACAAGATATTGCAACAGCAGGAACCGGCGTAATGATAGTCATATGTTATTTCCACTCCTTATCAGAAACGTTTCAACTTGGTGAGATAAGCTCTTTTTGAACGAATGGCTATATCTTTTCAACTTGTGATGGGATTACACTGAATTTGACATATATTGTATAGAATCATGTCCTAAACAACATATTGCAACAGCAGAAACCAGCTTGATGAAATTCATGAGTTATTTCCACTCCTTATCAAAAACGCTTCAACTCGGTGAGATAAGCACTTTTTGAACGAATGGCTATATCTTTTCAACTTGTGATAGGGTTACACTGAATTCTACATATATTGTGCAGAATCATGTCCTAAACAACATATTGCAACAGCAGGAAGCAGCTTCATGAAAGTCAAAAGTGATTTCCACTCCTAATCAAAAACGCTTCACCTCGGTGAGATAAGCACTTTTTGAACGAATGGCTATATCTTTTCAACTTGTGATGGGATTACACAGAATTTGACATATATTGTGCAGAATCATGTCCTAAACAACATATTTCAACAGCAGAAACCAGCTTGATGAAATTCATGAGTTATTTCCACTCCTTATCAAAAACGCTTCAACTCGGTGAGATAAGCACTTTTTGAACGAATGGATATATCTTTTCAACTTGTGATGGGATTACACTGAATTTGACTTATATTGTGCAGAATCATGTCCTAAACAACATATTTCAACAGCAGAAACAAGCTTCATTAAATACATGAGTTATTTCAACTCCTTATAAAAAACGCTTCAATTGGATGAGATAAGCACTTTTTGAACGAATGGCTATATCTTTTTAACATGCGATGGGATTACACTGAATTTGACTTATATTGTGCAAAATCATGTCCTAAACAACATATTTCAACAGCAGAAACCAGCTTAATGAAAGTCATAAGATATTTCCACTCCTTATCAAAAATGCTTCAACTCGGTGAGATAAGCACTTTTTGAACGAATGGCTATATCTTTTGAACTTGTGATAGGGTTACACTGAATTTGACATATATTGTATAGAATTATGTACTAAACAAGATATTGCAACAGCAGGAACCGGCGTAATGAAAGTCATATGTTATTTCCACTCCTAATCAAAAACGCTTCAACTCGGTGAGATAAGCTCTTTTTGAACGAATGGCTATATCTTTTCAACTTGTGATGGGATTACACTGAATTTGACTTATATTGTGCAGAATCATGTCCTAAACAACATATTTCAACAGCAGAAACAAGCTTCATTAAATTCATGAGTAATTTCAACTCCTTATAAAAAACGCTTCAACTGGGTGAGATAAGCACTTTTTGAACGAATGGCTATATCTTTTTAACATGTGATGGGATTACACTGAATTTGACTTATATTGTGCAAAATCATGTCCTGAACAACATATTTCAACAGCAGAAACAAGCTTAATGAAATTCATGAGTTATTGCCACTCCTAATCAAAAACGCTTCAACTCGGTGAGATAAGCACTTTTTGAACGAATGGCTATATCTTTTCAACTTGTGATGGAATTACACTGAATTTGACATATATTGTGCAGAATCATGTCCAAAACAACATATTGCAACAGCAGAAACCAGCTTGATGAAATTCATGAGTTATTTCCACTCCTTATCAGAAACGCTTCAACTCGGTGAGATGAGCACTTTTTGCACGAATGGCTCTATCTTTTCAACTTGTGATAGAATTACACTGAATTTGACATATATTGTGCAGAATCATGTCCTAAACAACATATTGCAAAAGCAGGAACCAGCTTAATGAAATTCATGAGTTATTTCCACTCCTAATCAAAAACGCTTCAACTCGGTGAGATAAGCACTTTTTGAACGAATGGCTATATCATTTCAATTTGTGATGGGATTACACTGAATTTGACATATATTGTGCAGAATCATGTCCTAAACAACATATTTCAACAACAGAAACCAGCTAGATGAAATTCACGAGTTATTTCCACTCCTTATGAAAAATGCTTCAACTTGGTGAGATAAGCACTTTTTGAAGTAATGGCTCTATCTTTTCAATTTGTGATAGGATTACACTGAATTTGACATATATTGTATGGAATCATGTCCTAAACAACATATTGCAACAGCAGGAACCGGCGTAATGAAAGTCATATGTTATTTCCACTCCTAATCAAAAACGCTTCAACTCGGTGAGATAAGCTCTTTTTGAACGAATGGCTATATCTTTTCAACTTGTGATGGGATTACACTGAATTTGACTTATATTGTGCAAAATCATGTCCTAAACAACATATTTCAACAGCAGAAACCAGCTTAATGAAAGTCATAAGTTATTTCCACTCCTTATCAAAAATGCTTCAACTCGGTGAGATAAGCACTTTTTGAACGAATGGCTATATCTTTTCAACTTGTGATAGGATAACACTGAATTTGACATATATTGTGCAGAATCATGTCCTAAACAACATATTGCAACAGCAGGAAGCAGCTTCATGAAAGTCATAAGTGATTTCCACTCCTAATCAAAATCGCTTCAACTCGGTGAGATAAGCACTTTTTCAACGAATGGCTATATCTTTTCAACATGTAATGGGATTACACTAAATATGACTTATATAGTGCAGAATCATGTCCTAAAAAACATATTTCAACAGCAGAAACCAGCTGAATGAAAGTCATAAGTTATTTCCACTCCTTATCAAAAATGCTTCAACTCGGTGAGATAAGCACTTTTTAAAGGAATGGCTATATCTTTTCAACCCTGTGATAGGATAACACTGAATTTGACATATATTGTGCAGAATCATGTCCTAAACAACATATTGCAACAGCAGGAACCAGATTAATGAAAGTCATAAGTTATTTCCACTCCTAATCAAAAACGCTTCAACTCGGTGAGATAAGCACTTTTTCAACGAATGGCTATATCTTTTCAACTTGTAATGGGATCACACTAAATATGACTTATATTGTGCAGAATCATGTCCTAAACAACATATTGCAACAGCAGAAACCAGCTTGATGAAATTCATGAGTTATTTCCACTCCTTATCAAAAACGCTTCAACTCGGTGAGATAAGCACTTTTTGAACGAATGGATATATCTTTTCAACTTGTGGTGGGATTACACTAAAAATGACTTATATTGTGCAGAATCATGTCCTAAACAACATATTGCAACAGCAGAAACCAGCCTGATGAAATTCATGAGTTATTTCCACTCCTTATCAAAAACGCTTCAACTCGGTGAGATAAGCACTTTTTGAATGAATGGCTCTATCTTTTCAACTTGTGATAGGATTACACTGAATTTGACATATATTGTATAGAATCATGTCCTAAACAAGATATTGCAACAGCAGGAACCGGCGTAATGAAAGTCATATGTTATTTCCACTCCTTATCAGAAACGCTTCAACTTGGTGAGATAAGCTCTTTTTGAACGAATGGCTATATCTTTTCAACTTGTGATGGGATTACACTGAATTTGACATATATTGTGCAGAATCATGTTCTAAACAACATATTGCAATAGCAGAAACCAGCTTGATGAAATTCATAAGTTATTTCCACTCCTTATCAAAAATGCTTCAACTTGGTGAGATAAGCACTTTTTGAATGAATGGCTCTATCTTTTCAACTTGTGATAGTTTTACACTGAATTTGACATATATTGTATAGAATCATGTCCTAAACAACATATTGCAACAGCAGGAACCGGCGTAATGAAAGTCATATGTTATTTCCACTCCTAATCAAAACGCTTCAACTCGGTGAGATAAGCTCTTTTTGAACGAATGGCTATATCTTTTCAACTTGTGATGGGATTACACTGAATTTGACTTATATTGTGCAGAATCATGTTCTAAACAACATATTTCAACAGCAGAAACAAGCTTCATTAAATACATGAGTTATTTCAACTCCTTATAAAAAACGCTTCAATTGGATGAGATAAGCACTTTTTGAACGAATGGCTATATCTTTTTAACATGCGATGGGATTACACTGAATTTGACTTATATTGTGCAAAATCATGTCCTAAACAACATATTTCAACAGCAGAAACCAGCTTAATGAAAGTCATAAGTTATTTCCACTCCTTATCAAAAATGCTTCAACTCGGTGAGATAAGCACTTTTTGAACGAATGGCTATATCTTTTGAACTTGTGATAGGGTAACACTGAATTTGACATATATTGTGCAGAATCATGTCCTAAACAACATATTGCAACAGCAGGAAGCAGCTTCATGAAAGTCATAAGTGATTTCCACTCCTAATCAAAAACGCTTCAACTCAGTGAGATAAGCACTTTTTGAATGAATGGTTATATCTTTTCAACTTGTGATGGGATTACACTGAATTTGACATATATTGTGCAGAATCATGTCCTGAACAACATATTTCAACAGCAGAAACAAGCTTAATGAAATTCATGAGTTATTTCCACTCCAAATCAAAAACGCTTCAACTCGGTGAGATAAGCTCTTTTTGAACGAATGGCTATATCTTTTCAACTTGTAATAGGTTAACACTGAATTTGAAATATGTTGTGCAGAATCATATCCTAAACAACATATTTCAACAGCAGATACCAGCTTTATGAAATTCATGAGTTATTTCCACTCCTTATCAGAGACGCTTCAACTCGGTGAGATGAGCACTTTTTGCACGAATGGCTCTATCTTTTCAACTTGTGATAGAATTACACTGAATTTGACATATATTGTGCAGAATCATGTCCTAAACAACATATTGCAACAGCAGGAACCAGCTTAATGAAATTCATGAGTTATTTCCACTCCTAATCAAAAACGCTTCAACTCGGTGAGATAAGCACTTTTTCAACGAATGGCTATATCTTTTCAACTTGTGATGGGATTACACTTAATTTGACATATATTGTGCAGAATCATGTCCTAAACAACATATTTCAACAGCAGATACCAGCTTGATGAAATTCATGAGTTATTTCCACTCCTTATCAAAAATGCTTCAACTTGGTGAGATAAGCACTTTCTGAATGAATGGCTCTATCTTTTCAACTTGTGATAGGATTACACTGAATTTGACATATATTGTATAGAATCATGTCCTAAACAACATATTGCAACAGCAGGAACCGGCGTAATGAAAGTCATATGTTATTTCCACTCCTAATCAAAAACGCTTCAACTCGGTGAGATAAGCTCTTTTTGAACGAATGGCTATATCTTTTCAACTTGTGATGGGATTACACTGAATTTGACTTATATTGTGCAGAATCATGTCCTAAACAACATATTTCAACAGCAGAAACCAGCTTCATTAAATTCATGAGTTATTTCAACTCCTTATAAAAAACGCTTCAACTGGATGAGATAAGCACTTTTTGAACGAATGGCTCTATCTTTTTAACATGCGATGGGATTACACTGAATTTGACTTATATTGTGCAAAATCATGTCCTGAACAACATATTTCAACAGCAGAAACAAGCTTAATGCAATTCATGAGTTTTTTCCACTCCTAATCAAAAACGCTTCAACTCGGTGAGATAAGCACTACTTGAACGAATGGCTATATCTTTTCAACTTGTGATGGGATTACACTGAATTTGACATATATTGTGCAGAATCATGTCCTAAACAACATATTTCAACAGCAGATACCAGCTTGATGAAATTCATGAGTTATTTCCACTCCTAATCAAATACGCTTCAACTCGGTGAGATAAGCTCTTTTTGAACGAATGGCTATATCTTTTCAACTTGTAATAGGATAACACTGAATTTGACTTATATTGTGCAGAATCATATCCTAAACAACATATTTCAACAGCAGATACCAGCTTGATGAAATTCATGAGTTATTTCCACTCATCAGAAACGCTTCAACTTGGTGAGATGAGCACTTTTTGCACGAATGGCTCTATCTTTTCAACTTGTGATAGAATTACACTGAATTTGACATATATTGTGCAGAATCATGTCCTAAACAATATATTGCAACAGCAGGAACCTGCTTAGTGAAATTCATGAGTTATTTCCACTCCTAATCAAAAACGCTTCAACTCGGTGAGATAAGCACTTTTTGAACGAATGGCTATATCGTTTCAACTTGTGATGGGATTACACTGAATTTGACATATATTGTGCAGAATCATGTCCTAAACAACATATTTCAACAGCAGAAACTAGCTTGATGAAATTCATGAGTTATTTCCACTCCTTATCAAAAACGCTTCAACTCGGTGAGATAAGCACTTTTTGAACGAATGGATATATCTTTTCAACATGTGGTGGGATTACACTAAAAATGACTTATATTGTGCAGAATCATGTCCTAAACAACATATTGCAACAGCAGAAACCAGCTTGATGAAATTCATGAGTTATTTCCACTCCTTATCAAAAACGCTTCAACTCGGTGAGATAAGCACTTTTTGAATGAATGGCTCTATCTTTTCAACTTGTGATAGGATTACACTGAATTTGACATATATTGTATAGAATTATGTCCTAAACAAGATATTGCAACAGCAGGAACCGGCGTAATGAAAGTCATATGTTATTTCCACTCCTTATCAGAAACGTTTCAACTTGGTGAGATAAGCTCTTTTTGAACGAATGGCTATATCTTTTCAACTTGTGATGGGATTACACTGAATTTGACATATATTGTGCAGAATCATGTTCTAAACAACATATTGCAATAGCAGAAACCAGCTTGATGAAATTCATAAGTTATTTCCACTCCTTATCAAAAATGCTTCAACTTGGTGAGATAAGCACTTTTTGAATGAATGGCTCTATCTTTTCAACTTGTGATAGTTTTACACTGAATTTGACATATATTGTATAGAATCATGTCCTAAACAACATATTGCAACAGCAGGAACCGGCGTAATGAAAGTCATATGTTATTTCCACTCCTAATCAAAAACGCTTCAACTCGGTGAGATAAGCTCTTTTTGAACGAATGGCTATATCTTTTCAACTTGTGATGGGATTACACTGAATTTGACTTATATTGTGCAGAATCATGTCCTAAACAACATATTTCAACAGCAGAAACAAGCTTCATTAAATACATGAGTTATTTCAACTCCTTATAAAAAACGCTTCAATTGGATGAGATAAGCACTTTTTGAACGAATGGCTATATCTTTTTAACATGCGATGGGATTACACTGAATTTGACTTATATTGTGCAAAATCATGTCCTAAACAACATATTTCAACAGCAGAAACCAGCTTAATGAAAGTCATAAGATATTTCCACTCCTTATCAAAAATGCTTCAACTCGGTGAGATAAGCACTTTTTGAACGAATGGCTATATCTTTTGAACTTGTGATAGGGTTACACTGAATTCTACATATATTGTGCAGAATCATGTCCTAAACAACATATTGCAACAGCAGGAAGCAGCTTCATGAAAGTCATAAGTGATTTCCACTCCTAATCAAAAACGCTTCACCTCGGTGAGATAAGCACTTTTTGAACGAATGGCTATATCTTTTCAACTTGTGATGGGATTACACAGAATTTGACATATATTGTGCAGAATCATGTCCTAAACAACATATTTCAACAGCAGAAACCAGCTTGATGAAATTCATGAGTTATTTCCACTCCTTATCAAAAACGCTTCAACTCGGTGAGATAAGCACTTTTTGAACGAATGGATATATCTTTTCAACATGTGGTGGGATTACACTAAAAATGACTTATATTGTGCAGAATCATGTCCTAAACAACATATTGCAACAGCAGAAACCAGCTTGATGAAATTCATGAGTTATTTCCACTCCTTATCAAAAACGCTTCAACTCGGTGAGATAAGCACTTTTTGAATGAATGGCTCTATCTTTTCAACTTGTGATAGTTTTACACTGAATTTGACATATATTGTATAGAATCATGTCCTAAACAACATATTGCAACAGCAGGAACCGGCGTAATGAAAGTCATATGTTATTTCCACTCCTAATCAAAAACGCTTCAACTCGGTGAGATAAGCTCTTTTTGAACGAATGGCTATATCTTTTCAACTTGTGATGGGATTACACTGAATTTGACTTATATTGTGCAGAATCATGTCCTAAACAACATATTTCAACAGCAGAAACAAGCTTCATTAAATACATGAGTTATTTCAACTCCTTATAAAAAACGCTTCAATTGGATGAGATAAGCACTTTTTGAACGAATGGCTATATCTTTTTAACATGCGATGGGATTACACTGAATTTGACTTATATTGTGCAAAATCATGTCCTAAACAACATATTTCAACAGCAGAAACCAGCTTAATGAAAGTCATAAGATATTTCCACTCCTTATCAAAAATGCTTCAACTCGGTGAGATAAGCACTTTTTGAACGAATGGCTATATCTTTTGAACTTGTGATAGGGTTACACTGAATTCTACATATATTGTGCAGAATCATGTCCTAAACAACATATTGCAACAGCAGGAAGCAGCTTCATGAAAGTCATAAGTGATTTCCACTCCTAATCAAAAACGCTTCACCTCGGTGAGATAAGCACTTTTTGAACGAATGGCTATATCTTTTCAACTTGTGATGGGATTACACAGAATTTGACATATATTGTGCAGAATCATGTCCTAAACAACATATTTCAACAGCAGAAACCAGCTTGATGAAATTCATGAGTTATTTCCACTCCTTATCAAAAACGCTTCAACTCGGTGAGATAAGCACTTTTTGAACGAATGGATATATCTTTTCAACATGTGGTGGGATTACACTAAAAATGACTTATATTGTGCAGAATCATGTCCTAAACAACATATTGCAACAGCAGAAACCAGCTTGATGAAATTCATGAGTTATTTCCACTCCTTATCAAAAACGCTTCAACTCGGTGAGATAAGCACTTTTTGAATGAATGGCTCTATCTTTTCAACTTGTGATAGGATTACACTGAATTTGACATATATTGTATAGAATTATGTCCTAAACAAGATATTGCAACAGCAGGAACCGGCGTAATGAAAGTCATATGTTATTTCCACTCCTTATCAGAAACGTTTCAACTTGGTGAGATGAGCACTTTTTGAACGAATGGCTATATCTTTTCAACTTGTGATGGGATTACACTGAATTTGACATATATTGTGCAAAATCATGTTCTAAACAACATATTGCAATAGCAGAAACCAGCTTGATGAAATTCATAAGTTATTTCCACTCCTTATCAAAAATGCTTCAACTTGGTGAGATAAGCACTTTTTGAATGAATGGCTCTATCTTTTCAACTTGTGATAGTTTTACACTGAATTTGACATATATTGTATAGAATCATGTCCTAAACAACATATTGCAACAGCAGGAACCGGCGTAATGAAAGTCATATGTTATTTCCACTCCTAATCAAAAACGCTTCAACTCGGTGAGATAAGCTCTTTTTGAACGAATGGCTATATCTTTTCAACTTGTGATGGGACTACACTGAATTTGACTTATATTGTGCAGAATCATGTCCTAAACAACATATTTCAACAGCAGAAACAAGCTTCATTAAATACATGAGTTATTTCAACTCCTTATAAAAAACGCTTCAATTGGATGAGATAAGCACTTTTTGAACGAATGGCTATATCTTTTTAACATGCGATGGGATTACACTGAATTTGACTTATATTGTGCAAAATCATGTCCTAAACAACATATTTCAACAGCAGAAACCAGCTTAATGAAAGTCATAAGATATTTCCACTCCTTATCAAAAATGCTTCAACTCGGTGAGATAAGCACTTTTTGAACGAATGGCTATATCTTTTGAACTTGTGATAGGGTTACACTGAATTCTACATATATTGTGCAGAATCATGTCCTAAACAACATATTGCAACAGCAGGAAGCAGCTTCATGAAAGTCATAAGTGATTTCCACTCCTAATCAAAAACGCTTCAACTCAGTGAGATAAGCACTTTTTCAACGAATGGTTATATCTTTTCAACTTGTGATGGGATTACACTGAATTTGACATATATTTTGCAGAATCATGTCCTGAACAACATATTTCAACAGCAGAAACAAGCTTAATGAAATTCATGAGTTATTTCCACTCCGAATCAAAAACGCTTCAACTCGGTGAGATAAGCTCTTTTTGAACGAATGGCTATATCTTTTCAACTTGTAATAGGTTAACACTGAATTTGACATATGTTGTGCAGAATCATATCCTAAACAACATATTTCAACAGCAGATACCAGCTTTATGAAATTCATGAGTTATTTCCACTCCTTATCAGAGATGCTTCAACTCGGTGAGATGAGCACTTTTTGCACGAATGGCTCTATCTTTTCAACTTGTGATAGAATTACACTGAATTTGACATATATTGTGCAGAATCATGTCCTAAACAACATATTGCAACAGCAGGAACCAGCTTAATGAAATTCATGAGTTATTTCCACTCCTAATCAAAAACGCTTCAAATCGGTGAGATAAGCACTTTTTGAACGAATGGCTATATCGTATCAACTTGTGATGGGATTACACTGAATTTGACATATATTTTGCAGAATCATGTCCTGAACAACATATTTCAACAGCAGAAACAAGCTTAATGAAATTCATGAGTTATTTCCACTCCGAATCAAAAACGCTTCAACTCGGTGAGATAAGCTCTTTTTGAACGAATGGCTATATCTTTTCAACTTGTAATAGGTTAACACTGAATTTGACATATGTTGTGCAGAATCATATCCTAAACAACATATTTCAACAGCAGATACCAGCTTGATGAAATTCACGAGTTATTTCCACTCCTAATCAAAAATGCTTCAACTTGGTGAGATAAGCACTTTTTGAATGAATGGCTCTATATTTTCAACTTGTGATAGGATTACACTGAATTTGACATATATTGTGCAGAATCATGTCCTAAACAACATATTGCAACAGCAGGAACCGGCGTAATGAAAGTCATATGTTATTTCCACTCCTAATCAAAAACGCTTCAACTCGGTGAGATAAGCTCTTTTTGAACGAATGGCTATATCTTTTCAACTTGTGATGGGATTACACTGAATTTGACTTATATTGTGCAGAATCATGTCCTAAACAACATATTTCAACAGCAGAAACAAGCTTCATTAAATTCATGAGTTATTTCAACTCCTTATAAAAAACGCTTCAACTGGATGAGATAAGCACTTTTTGAACGAATGGCTCTATCTTTTCAACTTGTGATGGGATTACACTGAATTTGACATATATTGTGCAGAATCCTGTCCAAAACAACATATTGCAACAGCAGAAACCAGCTTAATGAAAGTCATGAGTTATATCCACTCCTAATCGAAAACGCTTCACCTCGGTGAGATAAGCACTTTTTGAACGAATGGCTATATCTTTTCAACTTGTGATGGGATTACACAGAATTTGACATATATTGTGCAGAATCATGTCCTAAACAACATATTTCAACAGCAGAAACCAGCTTGATGAAATTCATGAGTTATTTCCACTCCTTATCAAAAACGCTTCAACTCGGTGAGATAAGCACTTTTTGAACGAATGGATATATCTTTTCAACTTGTGATGGGATTACACTAAAAATGACTTATATTGTGCAGAATCATGTCCTAAACAACATATTGCAACAGCAGAAACCAGCTTGATGAAATTCATGAGTTATTTCCACTCCTTATCAAAAACGCTTCATCTCGGTGAGATAAGCTCTTTTTGAACGAATGGCTATATCTTTTCAACGTGTGATGGGATTACACTGAATTTGACTTATATTGTGCAGAATCATGTCCTAAACAACATATTTCAACAGCAGAAACAAGCTTCATTAAATTCATGAGTTATTTCAACTCCTTATAAAAAACGCTTCAACTGGGTGAGATAAGCACTTTTTGAACGAATGGCTATATCTTTTTAACATGCGATGGGATTACACTGAATTTGACTTATATTGTGCAAAATCATGTCCTGAACAACATATTTCAACAGCAGAAACAAGCTTAATGCAATTCATGAGTTTTTTCCACTCCTAACCAAAACGCTTCACCTCGGTGAGATAAGCACTTTTTGAACGAATGGCTATATCGTTTCAACTTGTGATGGGATTACACTGAATTTGACTTATATTGTGCAGAATCATGTCCTAAACAACATATTTCAACAGCAGAAACCAGCTTGATGAAATTCATGAGTTATTTCCACTCTTTATCAAAAATGGTTCAACTTGGTGAGATAAGCACTTTTTGAATGAATGGCTCTATCTTTTCAACTTGTGATAGGATTACACTGAATTTGACATATATTGTATAGAATCATGTCCTAAACAACATATTGCAACAGCAGGAACCGGCGTAATGAAAGTCATATGTTATTTCCACTCCTAGTCAAAAACGCTTCAACTCGGTGAGATAAGCTCTTTTTGAACGAATGGCTATATCTTTTCAACTTGTGATGGGATTACACTGAATTTGACTTATATTGTGCAAAATCATGTCCTAAACAACATATTTCAACAGCAGAAACCAGCTTAATGAAAGTCATAAGTTATTTCCACTCCTTATCAAAAATGCTTCAACTCGGGGAGATAAGCACTTTTTGAACGAATGGCTATATCTTTTCAACTTGTGATAGGGTAACACTGAATTTGACATATATTGTGCAGAATCATGTCCTAAACAACATATTGCAAAAGCAGGAAGCAGCTTCATGAAAGTCATAAGTGATTTCCACTCCTAATCAAAAACGCTTCAACTCGGTGAGATAAGCACTTTTTGAACGAATGGCTATATCTTTTCAACTTGTGATGGGATAACACTGAATTTGACATATATTGTGCAGAATCATGTCCTAAACAACATATTTCAGCAGCAGAAACCAGCTTGATGAAATTCATGAGTTATTTCCACTCCTAATAAAAAACGCATCAACTCGTTGCGATAAGCACTTTTTGAACGAATGGCTATATCTTTTCAACTTGTAATAGGATTACACTGAATTTGACATATATTGTGCAGAATCATGTTCTAAACAACATATTGCAATAGCAGAAACCAACTTGATGAAATTCATAAGTAATTTCCACTCCTTATCAAAAATGCTTCAACTTGGTGAGATAAGCACTTTTTGAACGAATGGCTATATCGTTTCAACTTGTGATGGGATTACACTGAATTTGACATATATTGTGCAGAATCATGTCCTAAACAACATATTTCAACAGCAGAAACCAGCTTGATGAAATTCATGAGTTATTTCCACTCCTTATCAAAAATGCTTCAACTTGGTGATATAAGCACTTTTTGAACGAATGGCTCTATCTTTTCAACTTGTGATAGGATTACACTGAATTTGATATATATTGTATAGAATCATGTCCTAAACAACATATTGCAACAGCAGGAACCGGCGTAATGAAAGTCATATGTTATTTCCACTCCTAGTCAAAAACGCTTCAACTCGGTGAGATAAGCTCTTTTTGAACGAATGGCTATATCTTTTCAACTTGTGATGGGATTACACTGAATTTGACTTATATTGTGCAAAATCATGTCCTAAACAACATATTTCAACAGCAGAAACCAGCTTAATGAAAGTCATAAGTTATTTCCACTCCTTATCAAAAATGCTTCAACTCGGGGAGATAAGCACTTTTTGAACGAATGGCTATATCTTTTCAACTTGTGATAGGGTAACACTGAATTTGACATATATTGTGCAGAATCATGTCCTAAACAACATATTGCAAAAGCAGGAAGCAGCTTCATGAAAGTCATAAGTGATTTCCACTCCTAATCAAAAACGCTTCAACTCGGTGAGATAAGCACTTTTTGAACGAATGGCTATATCTTTTCAACTTGTGATGGGATAACACTGAATTTGACATATATTGTGCAGAATCATGTCCTAAACAACATATTTCAGCAGCAGAAACCAGCTTGATGAAATTCATGAGTTATTTCCACTCCTAATAAAAAACGCATCAACTCGTTGCGATAAGCACTTTTTGAACGAATGGCTATATCTTTTCAACTTGTAATAGGATTACACTGAATTTGACATATATTGTGCAGAATCATGTTCTAAACAACATATTGCAATAGCAGAAACCAACTTGATGAAATTCATAAGTAATTTCCACTCCTTATCAAAAATGCTTCAACTTGGTGAGATAAGCACTTTTTGAACGAATGGCTATATCGTTTCAACTTGTGATGGGATTACACTGAATTTGACATATATTGTGCAGAATCATGTCCTAAACAACATATTTCAACAGCAGAAACGAGCTTGATGAAATTCATGAGTTATTTCCACTCCTTATCAAAAATGCTTCAACTTGGTGATATAAGCACTTTTTGAATGAATGGCTCTATCTTTTCAACTTGTGATAGGATTACACTGAATTTGATATATATTGTATAGAATCATGTCCTAAACAACATATTGCAACAGCAGGAACCGGCGTAATGAAAGTCATATGTTATTTCCACTCCTAATCAAAAACGCTTCAACTCGGTGAGATAAGCTCTTTTTGAACGAATGGCTATATCTTTTCAACTTGTGATGGGATTACACTGAATTTGACTTATATTGTGCAAAATCATGTCCTAAACAACATATTTCAACAGCAGAAACCAGCTTAATGAAAGTCATAAGTTATTTCCACTCCTTATCAAAAATGCTTCAACTCGGTGAGATAAGCACTTTTTGAACGAATGGCTATATCTTTTCAACTTGTGATAGGGTAACACTGAATTTGACATATATTGTGCAGAATCATGTCCTAAACAACATATTGCAAAAGCAGGAAGCAGCTTCATGAAAGTCATAAGTGATTTCCACTCCTAATCAAAAACGCTTCAACTCGGTGAGATAAGCACTTTTTGAACGAATGGCTATATCTTTTCAACTTGTGATGGGATTACACTGAATTTGACATATATTGTGCAGAATCATGTCCTAAACAACATATTTCAGCAGCAGAAACCAGCTTGATGAAATTCATGAGTTATTTCCACTCCTAATAAAAAACGCATCAACTCGTTGCGATAAGCAGTTTTTGAACGAATGGCTATATCTTTTCAACTTGTAATAGGATTACACTGAATTTGATATATATTGTGCAGAATCATGTTCTAAACAACATATTGCAATAGCAGAAACCAACTTGATGAAATTCATAAGTAATTTCCACTCCTTATCAAAAATGCTTCAACTTGGTGAGATAAGCACTTTTTGAATGAATGGCTCTATCTTTTCAACTTGTGATAGGATTACACTGAATTTGACATATATTGTATAGAATCATGTCCTAAACAACATATTGCAACAGCAGGAACCGGCGTAATGAAAGTCATATGTTATTTCCACTCCTAATCAAAAACGCTTCAACTCGGTGAGATAAGCTCTTTTTGAACGAATGGCTATATCTTTTCAACTTGTGATGGGAATACACTGAATTTGACTTATATTGTGCAGAATCATGTCCTAAACAACATATTTCAACAGCAGAAACAAGCTTCATTAAATTCATGAGTTATTTCAACTCCTTATAAAAAACGCTTCAACTTGGTGAGATAAGCACTTTTTGAACGAATGGCTATATCTTTTGAACTTGTGATAGGGTAACACTGAATTTGACATATATTGTGCAGAATCATGTCCTAAACAACATATTGCAACAGCAGGAAGCAGCTTCATGAAAGTCATAAGTGATTTCCACTCCTAATCAAAAACGCTTCAACTCGGTGAGATAAGCACTTTTTGAACGAATGGTTATATCTTTTCAACTTGTGATGGGATTACACTGAATTTGACATATATTGTGCAGAATCATGTCCTGAACAACATATTTCAACAGCAGAAACAAGCCTAATGAAATTCATGAGTTATTTCCACTCCTAATCAAAAACGCTTCAACTCGGTGAGATAAGCACTTTTTGAACGAATGGCTATGTCTTTTCAACTTGTGATGGGATTACACTTAATTTGACATATATTGTATAGAATCATGTCCTAAACAACATATTGCAACAGCAGGAACCGGCGTAATGAAAGTCATATGTTATTTCCACTCCTAATCAAAAACGCTTCAACTCGGTGAGATAAGCTCTTTTTGAACCAATGGCTATATCTTTTCAACTTGTGATGGGAATACACTGAATTTGACTTATATTGTGCAGAATCATGTCCTAAACAACATATTTCAACAGCAGAAACAAGCTTCATTAAATTCATGAGTTATTTCAACTCCTTATAAAAAACGCTTCAACTTGGTGAGATAAGCACTTTTTGAACGAATGGCTATATCTTTTGAACTTGTGATAGGGTAACACTGAATTTGACATATATTGTGCAGAATCATGTCCTAAACAACATATTGCAACAGCAGGAAGCAGCTTCATGAAAGTCATAAGTGATTTCCACTCCTAATCAAAAACGCTTCAACTCGGTGAGATAAGCCAATTTTGAACGAATGGCTATATCTTTTCAACTTGTGATGGGATTACACTGAATTTGACATATATTGTGCAGAATCATGTCCTGAACAACATATTTCAACAGCAGAAACAAGCCTAATGAAATTCATGAGTTATTTCCACTCCTAATCAAAAACGCTTCAACTCGGTGAGATAAGCACTTTTTGAACGAATGGCTATGTCTTTTCAACTTGTGATGGGATTACACTTAATTTGACATATATTGTGCAGAATCATGTCCAAAACAACATATTGCAACAGCAGAAACCAGCTTGATGAAATTCATGAGTTATTTCCACTCCTAATCAAAAACGCTTCACCTCGGTGAGATAAGCACTTTTTGAACGAATGGCTATATCTTTTCAACTTGTGATGGGATTACACTGAATTTGACATATATTGTGCAGAATCATGTCCTAAACAACATATTTCAACAGCAGAAACCAGCTTGATGAAATTCATGAGTTATTTCCACTCCTAATCAAAAACGCTTCAACTCGGTGAGATAAGCTCTTTTTGAACGAATGGCTATATATTTTCAACTTGTAATAGGATAACACTGAATTTGACATATATTGTGCAGAATCATATCCTAAACAACATATTTCAACAGCAGATACCAGCTTTATGAAATTCATGAGTTATTTCCACTCCTTATCAGAAACGCTTCAACTCGGTGAGATGAGCACTTTTTGCACGAATGGCTATATCGTTTCAACTTGTGATAGAATTACACTGAATTTGACATATATTGTATAGAATCATGTCCTAAACAACATATTGCAACAGCAGGACCGGCGTATAGAAAGTCATATGTTATTTCCACTCCTAATCAAAAACGCTTCAACTCGGTGAGATAAGCTCTTTTTGAACGAATGGCTATATCTTTTCTACTTGTAATGGGATTACACTGAATTTGACTTATATTGTGCAGAATCATGTCCTAAACAACATATAGCAAAAGCAGGAAGCAGCTTCATGAAAGTCATAAGTGATTTCCACTCCTAATCAAAAACGCTTCAACTCGGTGAGATAAGCACTTTTTGAACGAATGGCTATATCTTTTCAACTTGTGATGGGATAACACTGAATTTGACATATATTGTGCAGAATCATGTCCTAAACAACATATTTCAGCAGCAGAAACCAGCTTGATGAAATTCATGAGTTATTTCCACTCCTAATAAAAAACGCATCAACTCGTTGCGATAAGCACTTTTTGAACGAATGGCTATATCTTTTCAACTTGTAATAGGATTACACTGAATTTGACATATATTGTGCAGAATCATGTTCTAAACAACATATTGCAATAGCAGAAACCAACTTGATGAAATTCATAAGTAATTTCCACTCCTTATCAAAAATGCTTCAACTTGGTGAGATAAGCACTTTTTGAACGAATGGCTATATCGTTTCAACTTGTGATGGGATTACACTGAATTTGACATATATTGTGCAGAATCATGTCCTAAACAACATATTTCAACAGCAGAAACCAGCTTGATGAAATTCATGAGTTATTTCCACTCCTTATCAAAAATGCTTCAACTTGGTGATATAAGCACTTTTTGAATGAATGGCTCTATCTTTTCAACTTGTGATAGGATTACACTGAATTTGACATATATTGTATAGAATCATGTCCTAAACAACATATTGCAACAGCAGGAACCGGCGTAATGAAAGTCATATGTTATTTCCACTCCTAATCAAAAACGCTTCAACTCGGTGAGATAAGCTCTTTTTGAACGAATGGCTATATCTTTTCAACTTGTGATGGGATTACACTGAATTTGACTTATATTGTGCAAAATCATGTCCTAAACAACATATTTCACCAGCAGAAACCAGCTTAATGAAAGTCATAAGTTATTTCCACTCCTTATCAAAAATGCTTCAACTCGGTGAGATAAGCACTTTTTGAACGAATGGCTATATCTTTTCAACTTGTGATAGGGTAACACTGAATTTGACATATATTGTGCAGAATCATGTCCTAAACAACATATTGCAAAAGCAGGAAGCAGCTTCATGAAAGTCATAAGTGATTTCCACTCCTAATCAAAAACGCTTCAACTCGGTGAGATAAGCACTTTTTGAACGAATGGCTATATCTTTTGAACTTGTGATGGGATTACACTGAATTTGACATATATTGTGCAGAATCATGTCCTAAACAACATATTTCAGCAGCAGAAACCAGCTTGATGAAATTCATGAGTTATTTCCACTCCTAATAAAAAACGCATCAACTCGTTGCGATAAGCACTTTTTGAACGAATGGCTATATCTTTTCAACTTGTAATAGGATTACACTGAATTTGATATATATTGTGCAGAATCATGTTCTAAACAACATATTGCAATAGCAGAAACCAACTTGATGAAATTCATAAGTAATTTCCACTCCTTATCAAAAATGCTTCAACTTGGTGAGATAAGCACTTTTTGAATGAATGGCTCTATCTTTTCAACTTGTGATAGGATTACACTGAATTTGACATATATTGTATAGAATCATGTCCTAAACAACATATTTCAACAGCAGGAACCGGCGTAATGAAAGTCATATGTTATTTCCACTCCTAATCAAAAACGCTTCAACTCGGTGAGATAAGCTCTTTTTGAACGAATGGCTATATCTTTTCAACTTGTGATGGGAATACACTGAATTTGACTTATATTGTGCAGAATCATGTCCTAAACAACATATTTCAACAGCAGAAACAAGCTTCATTAAATTCATGAGTTATTTCAACTCCTTATAAAAAACGCTTCAACTTGGTGAGATAAGCACTTTTTGAACGAATGGCTATATCTTTTGAACTTGTGATAGGGTAACACTGAATTTGACATATATTTTGCAGAATCATGTCCTAAACAACATATTGCAACAGCAGGAAGCAGCTTCATGAAAGTCATAAGTGATTTCCACTCCTAATCAAAAACGCTTCAACTCGGTGAGATAAGCACTTTTTGAACGAATGGTTATATCTTTTCAACTTGTGATGGGATTACACTGAATTTGACATATATTGTGCAGAATCATGTCCTGAACAACATATTTCAACAGCAGAAACAAGCCTAATGAAATTCATGAGTTATTTCCACTCCTAATCAAAAACGCTTCAACTCGGTGAGATAAGCACTTTTTGAACGAATGGCTATGTCTTTTCAACTTGTGATGGGATTACACTTAATTTGACATATATTGTATAGAATCATGTCCTAAACAACATATTGCAACAGCAGGAACCGGCGTAATGAAAGTCATATGTTATTTCCACTCCTAATCAAAAACGCTTCAACTCGGTGAGATAAGCTCTTTTTGAACGAATGGCTATATCTTTTCAACTTGTGATGGGAATACACTGAATTTGACTTATATTGTGCAGAATCATGTCCTAAACAACATATTTCAACAGCAGAAACAAGCTTCATTAAATTCATGAGTTATTTCAACTCCTTATAAAAAACGCTTCAACTTGGTGAGATAAGCACTTTTTGAACGAATGGCTATATCTTTTGAACTTGTGATAGGGTAACACTGAATTTGACATATATTGTGCAGAATCATGTCCTAAACAACATATTGCAACAGCAGGAAGCAGCTTCATGAAAGTCATAAGTGATTTCCACTCCTAATCAAAAACGCTTCAACTCGGTGAGATAAGCACTTTTTGAACGAATGGTTATATCTTTTCAACTTGTGATGGGATTACACTGAATTTGACATATATTGTGCAGAATCATGTCCCGAACAACATATTTCAACAGCAGAAACAAGCCTAATGAAATTCATGAGTTATTTCCACTCCTAATCAAAAACGCTTCAACTCGGTGAGATAAGCACTTTTTGAACGAATGGCTATGTCTTTTCAACTTGTGATGGGATTACACTTAATTTGACATATATTGTGCAGAATCATGTCCAAAACAACATATTGCAACAGCAGGAACCAGCTTGATGAAATTCATGAGTTATTTCCACTCCTAATCAAAAACGCTTCACCTCGGTGAGATAAGCACTTTTTGAACGAATGGCTATATCTTTTCAACTTGTGATGGGATTACACTGAATTTGACATATATTGTGCAGAATCATGTCCTAAACAACATATTTCAACAGCAGAAACCAGCTTGATGAAATTCATGAGTTATTTCCACTCCTAATCAAAAACGCTTCAACTCGGTGAGATAAGCTCTTTTTGAACGAATGGCTATATATTTTCAACTTGTAATAGGATAACACTGAATTTGACTTATATTGTGCAGAATCATATCCTAAACAACATATTTCAACAGCAGATACCAGCTTTATGAAATTCATGAGTTATTTCCACTCCTTATCAGAAACGCTTCAACTCGGTGAGATGAGCACTTTTTGCACGAATATCTCTATCTTTTCAACTTGTGATAGAATTACACTGAATTTGACATATATTGTATAGAATCATGTCCTAAACAACATATTGCAACAGCAGGACCGGCGTAATGAAAGTCATAAGTTATTTCCACTCCTTATCAAAAATGCTTCAACTCGGTGAGATAAGCACTTTTTGAACGAATGGCTATATCTTTTGAACTTGTGATAGGGTAACACTGAATTTGACATATATTGTGCAGAATCATGTCCTAAACTACATATTCCAACAGCAGGAAGCAGCTTCATGAAAGTCGTAAGTGATTTCCACTCCTAATCAAAAACGCTTCAACTCAGTGAGATAAGCACTTTTTGAACGAATGGTTATATCTTTTCAACTTGTGATGGGATTACACTGAATTTGACATATATTGTGCAGAATCATGTCCTGAACAACATATTTCAACTGCAGAAAAAAGCTTAATGAAATTCATGAGTTATTTCCACTCCTAATCAAAAACGCTTCAACTCGGTGAGATAAGCTCTTTTTGAACGAATGGCTATATCTTTTCAAGCTGTAATAGGTTAACACTGAATTTGACATATATTGTGCAGAATCATGTCCTAAACAACATATTTCAACAGCAGATACTAGCTTTATGAAATTCATGAGTTATTTCCACTCCTTATCAGAAACGCTTCAACTCGGTGAGATGAGCACGTTTTGCACGAATGGCTCTATCTTTTCAACTTGTGATAGAATTACACTGAATTTGACATATATTGTGCAGGATCATGTCCTAAACAACATATTGCAACAGCAGGAACCAGCTTAATGAAATTCATGAGTTATTTCCACTCCTAATCAAAAACGCTTCAACTCGGTGAGATAAGCACTTTTTGAACGAATGGCTATATCGTTTCAACTTGTGATGGGATTACACTGAATTTGACATATATTGTGCAGAATCATGTCCTAAACAACATATTTCAACAGCAGAAACCAGCTTGATGAAATTCATGAGTTATTTCCACTCCTTATTAAAAATGCTTCAACTTGGTGATATAAACACTTTTTGAATGAATGGCTCTATCTTTTCAACTTGTGATAGGATTACACTGAATTTGACATATATTGTATAGAAACATGTCCTAAACAACATATTGCAACAGCAGGAACCGGCGTAATGAAAGTCTAATGTTATTTCCACTCCTAATCAAAAACGCTTCAACTCGGTGAGATAAGCTCTTTTTGAACGAATGGCTATATCTTTTCAACTTGTGATGGGAATACACTGAATTTGACTTATATTGTGCAGAATCATGTCCTAAACAACATATTTCAACAGCAGAAACAAGCTTCATTAAATTCATGAGTTATTTCAACTCCTTATAAAAAACGCTTCAACTTGGCGAGATAAGCACTTTTTGAACGAATGGCTATATCTTTTGAACTTGTGATAGGGTAACACTGAATTTGACATATATTGTGCAGAATCATGTCCTAAACAACATATTGCAACAGCAGGAAGCAGCTTCATGAAAGTCATAAGTGATTTCCACTCCTAATCAAAAACGCTTCAACTCGGTGAGATAAGCCAATTTTGAACGAATGGCTATATCTTTTCAACTTGTGATGGGATTACACTGAATTTGACATATATTGTGCAGAATCATGTCCTGAACAACATATTTCAACAGCAGAAACAAGCCTAATGAAATTCATGAGTTATTTCCACTCCTAATCAAAAACGCTTCAACTCGGTGAGATAAGCACTTTTTGAACGAATGGCTATGTCTTTTCAACTTGTGATGGGATTACACTTAATTTGACATATATTGTGCAGAATCATGTCCAAAACAACATATTGCAACAGCAGAAACCAGCTTGATGAAATTCATGAGTTATTTCCACTCCTAATCAAAAACGCTTCACCTCGGTGAGATAAGCACTTTTTGAACGAATGGCTATATCTTTTCAACTTGTGATGGGATTACACTGAATTTGACATATATTGTGCAGAATCATGTCCTAAACAACATATTTCAACAGCAGAAACCAGCTTGATGAAATTCATGAGTTATTTCCACTCCTAATCAAAAACGCTTCAACTCGGTGAGATAAGCTCTTTTTGAACGAATGGCTATATATTTTCAACTTGTAATAGGATAACACTGAATTTGACATATATTGTGCAGAATCATATCCTAAACAACATATTTCAACAGCAGATACCAGCTTTATGAAATTCATGAGTTATTTCCACTCCTTATCAGAAACGCTTCAACTCGGTGAGATGAGCACTTTTTGCACGAATGGCTATATCGTTTCAACTTGTGATAGAATTACACTGAATTTGACATATATTGTATAGAATCATGTCCTAAACAACATATTGCAACAGCAGGACCGGCGTATAGAAAGTCATATGTTATTTCCACTCCTAATCAAAAACGCTTCAACTCGGTGAGATAAGCTCTTTTTGAACGAATGGCTATATCTTTTCTACTTGTAATGGGATTACACTGAATTTGACTTATATTGTGCAGAATCATGTCCTAAACAACATATTTCAACAGCAGAAACAAGCTTCATTAAATTCATGAGTTATTTCAACTCCTTATAAAAAACGCTTCAACTGGATGAGATAAGCACTTTTTGAACGAATGGCTATATCTTTTTAACATGCGATGGGATTACACTGAATTTGACTCATATTGTGCAAAATCATGTCCTAAACAACATATTTAAACAGCAGAAACCAGCTTAATGAAAATCATAAGTTATTTCCACTCCTTATCAAAAATGCTTCAACTCGGTGAGATAAGCACTTTTTGAACGAATGGCTATATCTTTTGAACTTGTGATAGGGTAACACTGAATTTGACATATATTGTGCAGAATCATGTCCTAAACTACATATTCCAACAGCAGGAAGCAGCTTCATGAAAGTCATAAGTGATTTCCACTCCTAATCAAAAACGCTTCAACTCAGTGAGATAAGCACTTTTTGAACGAATGGTTATATCTTTTCAACTTGTGATGGGATTACACTGAATTTGACATATATTGTGCAGAATCATGTCCTGAACAACATATTTCAACAGCAGAAAAAAGCTTAATGAAATTCATGAGTTATTTCCACTCCTAATCAAAAACGCTTCAACTCGGTGAGATAAGCTCTTTTTGAACGAATGGCTATATCTTTTCAACTTGTAATAGGTTAACACTGAATTTGACATATATTGTGCAGAATCATGTCCTAAACAACATATTTCAACAGCAGATACTAGCTTTATGAAATTCATGAGTTATTTCCACTCCTTATCAGAAACGCTTCAACTCGGTGAGATGAGCACTTTTTGCACGAATGGCTCTATCTTTTCAACTTGTGATAGAATTACACTGAATTTGACATATATTGTGCAGAATTATGTCCTAAACAACATATTGCAACAGCAGGAACCAGCTTAATGAAATTCATGAGTTATTTCCACTCCTAATCAAAAACGCTTCAACTCGGTGAGATAAGCACTTTTTGAACGAATGGCTATATCGTTTCAACTTGTGATGGGATTACACTGAATTTGACATATATTGTGCAGAATCATGTCCTAAACAACATATTTCAACAGCAGAAACCAGCTTGATGAAATTCATGAGTTATTTCCACTCCTTATCAAAAATGTTTCAACTTGGTGAGATAAGCACTTTTTGAATGAATGGCTCTATCTTTTCAACCTGTGATAGGATTACACTGAATTTGACATATATTGTATAGAATCATGTCCTAAACAACATATTGCAACAGCAGGAACCGGCGTAATGAAAGTCATATGTTATTTCCACTCCTAATCAAAAACGCTTCAACTCGGTGAGATAAGCACTTTTTGAACGAATGGCTATATCTTTTGAACTTGTGATGGGATTACACTGAATTTGACATATATTGTGCAGAATCATGTCCTAAACAACATATTTCAGCAGCAGAAACCAGCTTGATGAAATTCATGAGTTATTTCCACTCCTAATAAAAAACGCATCAACTCGTTGCGATAAGCACTTTTTGAACGAATGGCTATATCTTTTCAACTTGTAATAGGATTACACTGAATTTGATATATATTGTGCAGAATCATGTTCTAAACAACATATTGCAATAGCAGAAACCAACTTGATGAAATTCATAAGTAATTTCCACTCCTTATCAAAAATGCTTCAACTTGGTGAGATAAGCACTTTTTGAATGAATGGCTCTATCTTTTCAACTTGTGATAGGATTACACTGAATTTGACATATATTGTATAGAATCATGTCCTAAACAACATATTTCAACAGCAGGAACCGGCGTAATGAAAGTCATATGTTATTTCCACTCCTAATCAAAAACGCTTCAACTCGGTGAGATAAGCTCTTTTTGAACGAATGGCTATATCTTTTCAACTTGTGATGGGAATACACTGAATTTGACTTATATTGTGCAGAATCATGTCCTAAACAACATATTTCAACAGCAGAAACAAGCTTCATTAAATTCATGAGTTATTTCAACTCCTTATAAAAAACGCTTCAACTTGGTGAGATAAGCACTTTTTGAACGAATGGCTATATCTTTTGAACTTGTGATAGGGTAACACTGAATTTGACATATATTTTGCAGAATCATGTCCTAAACAACATATTGCAACAGCAGGAAGCAGCTTCATGAAAGTCATAAGTGATTTCCACTCCTAATCAAAAACGCTTCAACTCGGTGAGATAAGCACTTTTTGAACGAATGGTTATATCTTTTCAACTTGTGATGGGATTACACTGAATTTGACATATATTGTGCAGAATCATGTCCTGAACAACATATTTCAACAGCAGAAACAAGCCTAATGAAATTCATGAGTTATTTCCACTCCTAATCAAAAACGCTTCAACTCGGTGAGATAAGCACTTTTTGAACGAATGGCTATGTCTTTTCAACTTGTGATGGGATTACACTTAATTTGACATATATTGTATAGAATCATGTCCTAAACAACATATTGCAACAGCAGGAACCGGCGTAATGAAAGTCATATGTTATTTCCACTCCTAATCAAAAACGCTTCAACTCGGTGAGATAAGCTCTTTTTGAACGAATGGCTATATCTTTTCAACTTGTGATGGGAATACACTGAATTTGACTTATATTGTGCAGAATCATGTCCTAAACAACATATTTCAACAGCAGAAACAAGCTTCATTAAATTCATGAGTTATTTCAACTCCTTATAAAAAACGCTTCAACTTGGTGAGATAAGCACTTTTTGAACGAATGGCTATATCTTTTGAACTTGTGATAGGGTAACACTGAATTTGACATATATTGTGCAGAATCATGTCCTAAACAACATATTGCAACAGCAGGAAGCAGCTTCATGAAAGTCATAAGTGATTTCCACTCCTAATCAAAAACGCTTCAACTCGGTGAGATAAGCACTTTTTGAACGAATGGTTATATCTTTTCAACTTGTGATGGGATTACACTGAATTTGACATATATTGTGCAGAATCATGTCCTGAACAACATATTTCAACAGCAGAAACAAGCCTAATGAAATTCATGAGTTATTTCCACTCCTAATCAAAAACGCTTCAACTCGGTGAGATAAGCACTTTTTGAACGAATGGCTATGTCTTTTCAACTTGTGATGGGATTACACTTAATTTGACATATATTGTGCAGAATCATGTCCAAAACAACATATTGCAACAGCAGGAACCAGCTTGATGAAATTCATGAGTTATTTCCACTCCTAATCAAAAACGCTTCACCTCGGTGAGATAAGCACTTTTTGAACGAATGGCTATATCTTTTCAACTTGTGATGGGATTACACTGAATTTGACATATATTGTGCAGAATCATGTCCTAAACAACATATTTCAACAGCAGAAACCAGCTTGATGAAATTCATGAGTTATTTCCACTCCTAATCAAAAACGCTTCAACTCGGTGAGATAAGCTCTTTTTGAACGAATGGCTATATATTTTCAACTTGTAATAGGATAACACTGAATTTGACTTATATTGTGCAGAATCATATCCTAAACAACATATTTCAACAGCAGATACCAGCTTTATGAAATTCATGAGTTATTTCCACTCCTTATCAGAAACGCTTCAACTCGGTGAGATGAGCACTTTTTGCACGAATATCTCTATCTTTTCAACTTGTGATAGAATTACACTGAATTTGACATATATTGTATAGAATCATGTCCTAAACAACATATTGCAACAGCAGGACCGGCGTAATGAAAGTCATAAGTTATTTCCACTCCTTATCAAAAATGCTTCAACTCGGTGAGATAAGCACTTTTTGAACGAATGGCTATATCTTTTGAACTTGTGATAGGGTAACACTGAATTTGACATATATTGTGCAGAATCATGTCCTAAACTACATATTCCAACAGCAGGAAGCAGCTTCATGAAAGTCGTAAGTGATTTCCACTCCTAATCAAAAACGCTTCAACTCAGTGAGATAAGCACTTTTTGAACGAATGGTTATATCTTTTCAACTTGTGATGGGATTACACTGAATTTGACATATATTGTGCAGAATCATGTCCTGAACAACATATTTCAACAGCAGAAAAAAGCTTAATGAAATTCATGAGTTATTTCCACTCCTAATCAAAAACGCTTCAACTCGGTGAGATAAGCTCTTTTTGAACGAATGGCTATATCTTTTCAAGCTGTAATAGGTTAACACTGAATTTGACATATATTGTGCAGAATCATGTCCTAAACAACATATTTCAACAGCAGATACTAGCTTTATGAAATTCATGAGTTATTTCCACTCCTTATCAGAAACGCTTCAACTCGGTGAGATGAGCACGTTTTGCACGAATGGCTCTATCTTTTCAACTTGTGATAGAATTACACTGAATTTGACATATATTGTGCAGAATCATGTCCTAAACAACATATTGCAACAGCAGGAACCAGCTTAATGAAATTCATGAGTTATTTCCACTCCTAATCAAAAACGCTTCAACTCGGTGAGATAAGCACTTTTTGAACGAATGGCTATATCGTTTCAACTTGTGATGGGATTACACTGAATTTGACATATATTGTGCAGAATCATGTCCTAAACAACATATTTCAACAGCAGAAACCAGCTTGATGAAATTCA
Source organism: Fistularia commersonii (assembly GCF_037954325.1). Lineage (NCBI taxonomy): Eukaryota > Metazoa > Chordata > Actinopteri > Syngnathiformes > Fistulariidae > Fistularia > Fistularia commersonii. The sequence continues at coordinate 17,907,540 of NC_141302.1, forward strand.
TGAGTTATTTCCACTCCTTATTAAAAATGCTTCAACTTGGTGATATAAGCACTTTTTGAATGAATGGCTCTATCTTTTCAACTTGTGATAGGATTACACTGAATTTGACATATATTGTATAGAAACATGTCCTAAACAACATATTGCAACAGCAGGAACCGGCGTAATGAAAGTCTAATGTTATTTCCACTCCTAATCAAAAACGCTTCAACTCGGTGAGATAAGCTCTTTTTGAACGAATGGCTATATCTTTTCAACTTGTGATGGGAATACACTGAATTTGACTTATATTGTGCAGAATCATGTCCTAAACAACATATTTCAACAGCAGAAACAAGCTTCATTAAATTCATGAGTTATTTCAACTCCTTATAAAAAACGCTTCAACTTGGCGAGATAAGCACTTTTTGAACGAATGGCTATATCTTTTGAACTTGTGATAGGGTAACACTGAATTTGACATATATTGTGCAGAATCATGTCCTAAACAACATATTGCAACAGCAGGAAGCAGCTTCATGAAAGTCATAAGTGATTTCCACTCCTAATCAAAAACGCTTCAACTCGGTGAGATAAGCCAATTTTGAACGAATGGCTATATCTTTTCAACTTGTGATGGGATTACACTGAATTTGACATATATTGTGCAGAATCATGTCCTGAACAACATATTTTAACAGCAGAAACAAGCCTAATGAAATTCATGAGTTATTTCCACTCCTAATCAAAAACGCTTCAACTCGGTGAGATAAGCACTTTTTGAACGAATGGCTATGTCTTTTCAACTTGTGATGGGATTACACTTAATTTGACATATATTGTGCAGAATCATGTCCAAAACAACATATTGCAACAGCAGAAACCAGCTTGATGAAATTCATGAGTTATTTCCACTCCTAATCAAAAACGCTTCACCTCGGTGAGATAAGCACTTTTTGAACGAATGGCTATATCTTTTCAACTTGTGATGGGATTACACTGAATTTGACATATATTATGCAGAATCATGTCCTAAACAACATATTTCAACAGCAGAAACCAGCTTGATGAAATTCATGAGTTATTTCCACTCCTAATCAAAAACGCTTCAACTCGGTGAGATAAGCTCTTTTTGAACGAATGGCTATATATTTTCAACTTGTAATAGGATAACACTGAATTTGACATATATTGTGCAGAATCATATCCTAAACAACATATTTCAACAGCAGATACCAGCTTTATGAAATTCATGAGTTATTTCCACTCCTTATCAGAAACGCTTCAACTCGGTGAGATGAGCACTTTTTGCACGAATGGCTATATCGTTTCAACTTGTGATAGAATTACACTGAATTTGACATATATTGTATAGAATCATGTCCTAAACAACATATTGCAACAGCAGGACCGGCGTATAGAAAGTCATATGTTATTTCCACTCCTAATCAAAAACGCTTCAACTCGGTGAGATAAGCTCTTTTTGAACGAATGGCTATATCTTTTCTACTTGTAATGGGATTACACTGAATTTGACTTATATTGTGCAGAATCATGTCCTAAACAACATATTTCAACAGCAGAAACAAGCTTCATTAAATTCATGAGTTATTTCAACTCCTTATAAAAAACGCTTCAACTGGATGAGATAAGCACTTTTTGAACGAATGGCTATATCTTTTTAACATGCGATGGGATTACACTGAATTTGACTCATATTGTGCAAAATCATGTCCTAAACAACATATTTAAACAGCAGAAACCAGCTTAATGAAAATCATAAGTTATTTCCACTCCTTATCAAAAATGCTTCAACTCGGTGAGATAAGCACTTTTTGAACGAATGGCTATATCTTTTGAACTTGTGATAGGGTAACACTGAATTTGACATATATTGTGCAGAATCATGTCCTAAACTACATATTCCAACAGCAGGAAGCAGCTTCATGAAAGTCATAAGTGATTTCCACTCCTAATCAAAAACGCTTCAACTCAGTGAGATAAGCACTTTTTGAACGAATGGTTATATCTTTTCAACTTGTGATGGGATTACACTGAATTTGACATATATTGTGCAGAATCATGTCCTGAACAACATATTTCAACAGCAGAAAAAAGCTTAATGAAATTCATGAGTTATTTCCACTCCTAATCAAAAACGCTTCAACTCGGTGAGATAAGCTCTTTTTGAACGAATGGCTATATCTTTTCAACTTGTAATAGGTTAACACTGAATTTGACATATATTGTGCAGAATCATGTCCTAAACAACATATTTCAACAGCAGATACTAGCTTTATGAAATTCATGAGTTATTTCCACTCCTTATCAGAAACGCTTCAACTCGGTGAGATGAGCACTTTTTGCACGAATGGCTCTATCTTTTCAACTTGTGATAGAATTACACTGAATTTGACATATATTGTGCAGAATCATGTCCTAAACAACATATTGCAACAGCAGGAACCAGCTTAATGAAATTCATGAGTTATTTCCACTCCTAATCAAAAACGCTTCAACTCGGTGAGATAAGCACTTTTTGAACGAATGGCTATATCGTTTCAACTTGTGATGGGATTACACTGAATTTGACATATATTGTGCAGAATCATGTCCTAAACAACATATTTCAACAGCAGAAACCAGCTTGATGAAATTCATGAGTTAATTCCACTCCTTATCAAAAATGTTTCAACTTGGTGAGATAAGCACTTTTTGAATGAATGGCTCTATCTTTTCAACCTGTGATAGGATTACACTGAATTTGACATATATTGTATAGAATCATGTCCTAAACAACATATTGCAACAGCAGGAACCGGCGTAATGAAAGTCATATGTTATTTCCACTCCTAATCAAAAACGCTTCAACTCGGTGAGATAAGCTCTTTTTGAACGAATGGCTATATCTTTTCAACTTGTGATGGGATTACACTGAATTTGACTTATATTGTGCAGAATCATGTCCTAAAAAACATATTACAACAGCAGGAAGCAGCTTCATGAAAGTCATAAGTGATTTCCACTCCTAATCAAAAACGCTTCAACTCGGTGAGATAAGCACTTTTTGAACGAATGGCTATATCTTTTCAACTTGTGATGGGATTACACTGAATTTGACATATATTGTGCAGAATCCTGTCCAAAACAACATATTTTAACAGCAGAAACCAGCTTGATGAAAGTCATGAGTTATATCCACTCCTAATAAAAAACGCTTCACCTCGGTGAGATAAGCACTTTTTGAACGAATGGCTATATCTTTTCAACTTGTCATGGGATTACACTGAATTTGACATATATTGTGCAGAATCATGTCCTAAACAACATATTTCAACAGCAGAAATCAGCTTGATGAAATTCATGAGTTATTTCCACTCCTAATCAAAAACGCTTCAACTCGGTGAGATAAGCTCTTTTTGAACGAATGGCTATATCTTTTCAACTTGTAATAGGATAACACTGAATTTGACATATATTGTGCAGAATCATATCCTAAACAACATATTTCAACAGCAGATACCAGCTTGATGAAATTCATGAGTTATTTCCACTCCTTATCAAAAATGCTTCAACTTGGTGAGATAAGCACTTTTTGAATGAATGGCTCTATCCTTCAACTTGTGATAGGATTACACTTAATTTGACTTATATTTTGCAGAATCATGTCCTAAACAACATATTGCAACAGCAGAAACCAGCTTGATGAAATTCATGAGTTATTTCCACTCCTAATCAAAAACGCTTCAACTCGGTGAGATAAGCTCTTTTTGAACGAATGGCTATATCTTTTCAACTTGTGATGGGATTACACTGAATTTGACTTATATTGTGCAGAATCATGTCCTAAACAACATATTTCAACAGCAGAAACAAGCTTCATTAAATTCATGAGTTATTTCAACTCCTTATAAAAAACGCTTCAACTGGATGAGATAAGCACTTTTTGAACGAATGGCTATATCTTTTTAACATGCGATGGGATTACACTGAATTTGACTCATATTGTGCAAAATCATGTCCTAAACAACATATTTCAAAAGCAGAAACCAGCTTAATGAAAGTCATAAGTTATTTCCACTCCTTATCAAAAATGCTTCAACTCGGTGAGATAAGCACTTTTTGAACGAATGGCTATATCTTTTGAACTTGTGATAGGGTAACACTGAATTTGACATATATTGTGCAGAATCATGTCCTAAACAACATATTCCAACAGCAGGAAGCAGCTTCATGAAAGTCATAAGTGATTTCCACTCCTATTCAAAAACGCTTCAACTCGGTGAGATAAGCACTTTTTGAACGAATGGTTATATATTTTCAACTTGTGATGGGATTACACTGAATTTGACTTATATTGTGCAGAATCATGTCCTGAACAACATATTTCAACAGCAGAAAAAAGCTTAATAAAATTCATGAGTTATTTCCACTCCTAATCAAAAACGCTTCAACTCGGTGAGATAAGCTCTTTTTGAACGAATGGCTATATCTTTTCAACTTGTAATAGGTTAACACTGAATTTGACATATATTGTGCAGAATCATGTCCTAAACAACATATTTCAACAGCAGATACTAGCTTTATGAAATTCATGAGTTATTTCCACTCCTTATCAGAAACGCTTCAACTCGGTGAGATGAGCACTTTTTGCACGAATGGCTCTATCTTTTCAACTTGTGATAGAATTACACTGAATTTGACATATATTGTGCAGAATCATGTCCTAAACAACATATTGCAACAGCAGGAACCAGCTTAATGAAATTCAAGAGTTATTTCCACTCCTAATCAAAAACGCTTCAACTCGGTTAGATAAGCACTTTTTGAACGAATGGCTATATCGTTTCAACTTGTGATGGGATTACACTGAATTTGACATATATTGTGCAGAATCATGTCCTAAACAACATATTTCAACAGCAGAAACCAGCTTGATGAAATTCATGAGTTATTTCCACTCCTTATCAAAAATGTTTCAACTTGGTGAGATAAGCACTTTTTGAATGAATGGCTCTATCTTTTCAACTTGTGATAGGATTACACTGAATTTGACATATATTGTATAGAATCATGTCCTAAACAACATATTGCAACAGCAGGAACCGGCGTAATGAAAGTCATATGTTATTTCCACTCCTAATCAAAAACGCTTCAACTCGGTGAGATAAGCTCTTTTTGAACGAATGGCTATATCTGTTCAACTTGTGATGGGATTACACTGAATTTGACTTATATTGTGCAGAATCATGTCCTAAACAACATATTTCAACAGCAGAAACAAGCTTCATTAAATTCATGAGTTATTTCAACTCCTTATAAAAAACGCTTCAACTGGATGAGATGAGCAGTTTTTGAACGAATGGCTATATCTTTTCAACTTGTGATGGGATTACACTGAATTTGACATATATTGTGCAGAATCATGTCCAAAACAACATATTTTAACAGCAGAAACCAGCTTGATGAAAGTCATGAGTTATATCCACTCCTAATAAAAAACGCTTCACCTCGGTGAGATAAGCACTTTTTAAACGAATGGCTATATCTTTTCAACATGTCATGGGATTACACTTAATTTGACATATATTGTGCAGAATCATGTCCTAAACAACATATTTCAACAGCAGAAATCAGCTTGATGAAATTCATGAGTTATTTCCACTCCTAATCAAAAACGCTTCAACTCGGTGAGATAAGCTCTTTTTGAATGAATGGCTATATCTTTTCAACTTGTGATAGGATTACACTTAATTTGACATATATTGTGCAGAATCATGTCCTAAACAACATATTGCAACAGCAGAAACCAGCTTGATGAAATTCATGAGTTATTTCCACTCCTAATCAAAAACGCTTCAACTCGGTGAGATAAGCTCTTTTTGAACGAATGGCTATATCTTTTCAACTTGTGATGGGATTACACTGAATTTGACTTATATTGTGCAGAATCATGTCCTAAACAACATATTTCAACAGCAGAAACAAGCTTCATTAAATTCATGAGTTATTTCAACTCCTTATAAAAAACGCTTCAACTGGATGAGATAAGCACTTTTTGAACGAATGGCTATATCTTTTTAACATGCGATGGGATTACACTGAATTTGACTTATATTGTGCAAAATCATGTCCTAAACAACATATTTCAACAGCAGAAACCAGCTTAATGAAAGTCATAAGTTATTTCCACTCCTTATCAAAAATGCTTCAACTCGGCGAGATAAGCACTTTTTGAACGAATGGCTATATCTTTTGAACTTGTGATAGGGTAGCACTGAATTTGACTCATATATCATGCAGAATCATGTCCTAAACAACATATTGCAACAGCAGGAAGCAGCTTCATGAAAGTCATAAGTGATTTCCACTCCTAATCAAAAACGCTTCAACTCGGTGAGATAAGCACTTTTTGAACGAATGGTTATATCTTTTCAACTTGTGATGGGATTACACTGAATTTGACATATATTGTGCAGAATCATGTCCTGAACAACATATTTCAACAGCAGAAACAAGCTTAATGAAATTCATGAGTTATTTCCACTCCTAATCAAAAACGCTTCAACTCGTTGAGATGAGAACTTTTTGCACGAATGGCTCTATCTTTTCAACTTGTGATAGAATTACACTGAATTTGACACATATTGTGCAGAATCATGTCCTGAACAACATATTGCAACAGCAGGAACCAGCTTAATGAAATTCATGAGTTATTTCCACTCCTAATCAAAAACGCTTCAACTCGGTGAGATAAGCACTTTTTGAACGAATGGCTATATCGTTTCAACTTGTGATGGGATTACACTGAATTTGACATATATTGTGCAGAATCATGTCCTAAACAACATATTTCAACAGCAGAAACCAGCTTGATGAAATTCATGAGTTATTTCCACTCCTTATCAAAAACGCTTCAACTCGGTGAGATAAGCTCTTTTTGAACGAATGGCTATATCTTTTCAACTTGTGATGGGATTACACTGAATTTGACATATATTGTGCAGAATCATGTCTTTAACAACATATTGCAACAGCAGAAACCAGCTTGATGAAATTCATGAGTTATTTCCACTCCTTATCAAAATCGCTTCAACTCGGTGAGATAAGCACTTTTTCAAAGAATGGCTATATCTTTTCAACTTGTGATAGGATTACACTGAATTTGACATATATTGTGCAGAATCATGTCCTTAACAACATATTGCAACAGCAGGAACCAGCTTAATGAAAGTCATAAGTTATTTCCACTCCTAATCAAAAACGCTTCAACTCGGTGAGATAAGCACTTTTTGAACGAATGGCTATATCTTTTCAACTTGTCATGGGATTACACTGAATTTGACATATATTTTGCAGAATCATGTCCTAAACAAGATATTTGTAACAGCAGGAAGCAGCTTCATGAAAGTCATAAGTGATTTCCACTCCTAATCAAAAACGCTTCAACTCGGTGAGATAAGCACTTTTTGAACGAATGGTTATATCTTTTCAACTTGTGATGGGATTACACTGAATTTGACATATATTTTGCAGAATCATGTCCTGAACAACATATTTCAACAGCAGAAACCAGCTTAATGAAATTCATGAGTTATTTCCACTCCTAATCAAAAACGCTTCAACTCGGTGAGATAAGCACTTTTTGAACGAATGGCTATATCTTTTCAACTTGTGATACGATTACACTGAATTTGACATATATTGTGCAGATTCATGTCCAGAATAACATAGTGCAACAGCAGAAACCAGCTTGATGAAATTCATGAGTTATTTCCACTCCTAATCAAAAACGCTTCACCTCGGTGAGATAAGCACTTTTTGAACGAATGGCTATATCTTTTCAACTTGTCATGGGATTACACTGAATTTGACATATATTGTGCAGAATCATGTCCTAAACAACATATTTCAACAGCAGAAACCAGCTTGATGAAATTAATGAGTTATTTCCACTCCTAATCAAAAACGCTTCAACTCGGTGAGATAAGCTCTTTTTGAACGAATGGCTATATCTTTTCAACTTGTAATAGGATAACACTGAATTTGACTTATATTGTGCAGAATCATATCTCAAACAACATATTTCAACAGCAGATACCAGCTTTATGAAATTCATGAGTTATTTCCACTCCTTATCAGAAACGCTTCAACACGGTGAGATGAGCACTTTTTGCACGAATGGCTCTATCTTTTCAACTTGTGATAGAATTACACTGAATTTGACATATATTGTGCAGAATCATGTCCTAAACAACATATTGCAACAGCAGGAACCAGCTTAATGAAATTCATGAGTTATTTCCACTCCTAATCAAAAACGCTTCAACTCGGTGAGATAAGAACTTTTTGAACGAATGGTTATATCTTTTCAACTTGTAATTGGATAACACTGAATTTGACATATATTGTGCAGAATCATATCCTAAACAACATATTTCAACAGCAGATACCAGCTTTATGAAATTCATGAGTTATTTCCACTCCTTATCAGAAACGCTTCAACTCGGTGAGATGAGCACTTTTTGCACGAATGGCTCTATCTTTTCAACTTGTGATAGAATTACACTGAATTTGACATATATTGTGCAGAATCATGTCCTAAACAACATATTGCAACAGCAGGAACCAGCTTAATGAAATTCATGAGTTATTTCCACTCCTAATCAAAAACGCTTCAACTCGGTGAGATAAGCACTTTTTGAACGAATGGCTATATCTTTTCAACTTGTGATGGGATTACACTGAATTTGACTTATATTGTGCAAAATCATGTCCTAAACAACATATTTCAACAGCAGAAACCAGCTTAATGAAAGTCATAAGTTATTTCCACTCCTTATCAAAAATGCTTCAACTCGGTGAGATAAGCACTTTTTTAACGAATGGCTATATCTTTTCAACTTGTGATGCGATTACACTGAATTTGACATATATTGTGCAGACTCATTTTCAAAACAACATATTGCAACAGCAGAAACCAGCTTGATGAAATTCATGAGTTATTTCCACTCCTAATCAAAAACGCTTCACCTCGGTGAGATAAGCACTTTTTGAATGAATGGCTATATCTTTTCAACTTGTCAAGGGATTACACTGAATTTGACATATATTGTGCAGAATCATGTCCTAAACAACATATTTCTACAGCAGAAACCAGCTTGATGAAATTCATGAGTTATTTCCACTCCTAATCAAAAACGCTTCAACTCGGTGAGATAAGCTCTTTTTGAACGAATGGTTATATCTGTTCAACTTGTGATGGGATTACACTGAATTTGACTTATATTGTGCAGAATCATGTCCTAAACAACATATTTCAACAGCAGAAACAAGCTTCATTAAATTCATGAGTTATTTCAACTCCTTATAAAAAACGCTTCAACTGGATGAGATGAGCACTTTTTGCACGAATGGCTATATCTTTTCAACTTGTGATAGAATTACACTGAATTTGAAATATATTGTGCAGAATCATGTCCTAAACAACATATTGCAACAGCAGTAACCAGCTTAATGAAATTCATGAGTTATTTCCACTCCTAATCAAAAACGCTTCAACTCGGTGAGATAAGCACTTTTTCAAAGAATGGCTATATATTTTCAACTTGTAATAGGATTACACTGAATTTGACATATATTGTGCAGAATCATGTCCTTAACAACATATTGCAACAGCAGGAACCAGCTTAATGAAAGTCATAAGTTATTTCCACTCCTAATCAAAAACGCTTCAACTCGGTGAGATAAGCTCTTTTTGAACGAATGGCTATATCTTTTCAACTTGTAATAGGATAACACTGAATTTGACTTATATTGTGCAGAATCATATCTCAAACAACATATTTCAACAGCAGATACCAGCTTTATGAAATTCATGAGTTATTTCCACTCCTTATCAGAAACGCTTCAACTCGGTGAGATGAGCACTTTTTGCACGAATGGCTCTATCTTTTCAACTTGTGATAGAATTACACTGAATTTGAAATATATTGTGCAGAATCATGTCCTATATAACATATTGCAACAGCAGGAACCAGCTTAATGAAATTCATGAGTTATTTCCACTCCTAATCAAAAACGCTTCAACTCGGTGAGATAAGAACTTTTTGAACGAATGGCTATATCGTTTCAAGTTGTGATGGGATTACACTGAATTTGACTTATATTGTGCAGAATCATGTCCTAAACAACATATTTCAACAGCAGAAACCAGCTTGATGAAATTCATGAGTTATTTCCACTCCTAATCTAAAACGCTTCAACTCGGTGAGAGAAGCACTTTTTGAACGAATGGCTATATCTTTTCAACTTGTGATGGGATTACACTGAATTTGACATATATTGTGCAGAATCATGTCCAAAACAACATATTGCAACAGCAGGAACCAGCTTGATGAAATTCATGAGTTATTTCCACTCCTTATCAAAAACGCTTCAACTCGGTGAGATAAGCACTTTTTCAAAGAATGGCTATATCTTTTCAACTTGTAATAGGATTACACTGAATTTGACATATATTGTGCAGAATCATGTCCTTAACAACATATTGCAACAGCAGGAACCAGCTTCATGAAAGTCATAAGTGATTTCCACTCCTAATCAAAAACGCTTCAACTCGGTGAGATAAGCACTTTTTGAACGAATGGCTATATCTTTTCAACTTGTGATGCGATTACACTGAATTTGACATATATTGTGCAGAATCATGTCCTAAACAACATATTGCAACAGCAGGAAGCAGCTTCATGAAAGTCATAAGTGATTTCCACTCCTAGTCAAAAACGCTTCAACTCGGTGAGATAAGCTCTTTTTGAACGAATGGTTATATCTTTTCAACTTGTGATGGGATTACACTGAATTTGACATATATTGTGCAGAATCATGTCCTGAACAACATATTTCAACAGCAGAAACCAGCTTAATGAAATTCATGAGTTATTTCCACTCCTAATCAAAAACGCTTCAACTCGGTGAGATAAGCACTTTTTGAACGAATGGTTATATCTTTTCAACTTGTGATGCGATTACAATGAATTTGACATATATTGTGCAGAATCATGTCCAAAACAACATATTGCAACAGCAGAAACCAGCTTGATGAAATTCATGAGTTATTTCCACTCCTAATCAAAAACGCTTCACCTCGTTGAGATAAGCACTTTTTGAACGAATGGCTATATCTTTTCAACTTGTCATGGGATTACACTGAATTTGACATATATTGTGCAGAATCATGTCCTGAACAACATATTTCAACAGCAGAAACCAGCTTGATGAAATTCATGAGTTATTTCCACTCCTAATCAAAAACGCTTCACCTCGGTGAGATAAGCACTTTTTGAACGAATGGTTATATCTTTTCAACTTGTGATGCGATTACACTGAATTTGACATATATTGTGCAGAATCATGTCCAAAACAACATATTGCAACAGCAGAAACCAGCTTGATGAAATTCATGAGTTATTTCCACTCCTAATCAAAAACGCTTCACCTCGTTGAGATAAGCACTTTTTGAACGAATTGCTATATCTTTTCAACTTGTCATGGGATTACACTGAATTTGACATATATTGTGCAGAATCATGTCCTGAACAACATATTTCAACAGCAGAAACCAGCTTGATGAAATTCATGAGTTATTTCCACTCCTAATCAAAAACGCTTCACCTCGGTGAGATAAGCACTTTTTGAACGAATGGCTATATCTTTTCAACTTGTCATGGGATTACACTGAATTTGACATATATTGTGCAGAATCATGTCCTAAACAACATATTTCAACAGCAGAAACCAGCTTGATGAAATTCATGAGTTATTTCCACTCCTAATCAAAAACGCTTCAACTCGGTGAGATAAGCTCTTTTTGAACGAATGGCTATATCTTTTCAACTTGTAATAGGATAACACTGAATTTGACATATATTGTGCAGAATCATATCCTAAACAACATATTTCAACAGCAGAAACCAGCTTTATGAAATTCATGAGTTATTTCCACTCCTTATCAGAAACGCTTCAAATCGGTGAGATGAGCACTTTTTGCACGAATGGCTCTATCTTTTCAACTTGTGATAGAATTACACTGAATTTGACATATATTGTGCAGAATCATGTCCTAAACAACATATTTCAACAGCAAAAACCAGCTTGATGAAATTCATGAGTTATTTTCACTCCTTATCAAAAATGCTTCAACTTAGTTAGATAAGCACTTTTTGAATGAATGGCTCTATCTTTTCAACTTGTGATAGGATTACACTGAATTTGACATATATTGTATAGAATCATGTCCTAAACAACATATTGCAACAGCAGGAACCGGCGTAATGAAAGTCATATGTTATTTCCACTCCTAATCAAAAACGCTTCAACACGGTGAGATAAGCTCTTTTTGAACGAATGGCTATATCTTTTCAACTTGTGATGGGATTACACTGAATTTGACTTATATTGTGAAAAATCATGTCCTAAACAACATATTTCAACAGCAGAAACCAGCTTAATGAAAGTCATAAGTTATTTCCACTCCTTATCAAAAATGCTTCAACTCGGTGAGATCAGCACTTTTTGAACGAATGGTTATATCTTTTCAACTTGTGATGGGATTACACTGAATTTGACATATATTGTGCAGAATCATGTCCTGAACAACATATTTCAACAGCAGAAACCAGCTTAATGAAATTCATGAGTTATTTCCACTCCTAATCAAAAACGCTTTAACTCGGTGAGATAAGCATTTTTGGATCCTATGGCTATATCTTTCAAACTTGTAGCTGGATTACACTGAATTTGACTTATATTGTATAGAATCATGTCCTAAACAACATATTGAAACAGCAGGAACCGGCATAATGAAAGTCATATGTTATTTCCACTCCTAATCAAAAACGCTTCAACTCGGTGAGATCAGCACTTTTTGAACGAATGGTTATATCTTTTCAACTTGTGATGGGATTACACTGAATTTGACATATATTGTGCAGAATCATGTCTAGAACAACATATTTCAACAGCAGAAACCAGCTTGATGAAATTCATGAGTTATTTCCACTCCTAATCAAAAACGCTTCACCTCGGTGAGATAAGCACTTTTTGAACGAATGGCTATATCTTTTCAACTTGTCATGGGATTACACTGAATTTGACATATATTGTGCAGAATCATGTCCTGAACAACATATTTAAACAGCAGAAACCAGCTTGATGAAATTCATGAGTTATTTCCACTCCTAATCAAAAACGCTTCACCTCGGTGAGATAAGCACTTTTTGAACGAATGGCTATATCTTTTCAACTTGTCATGGGATTACACTGAATTTGACATATATTGTGCAGAATCATGTCCTAAACAACATATTTCAACAGCAGAAACCAGCTTGATGAAATTCATGAGTTATATCCACTCCTAATCAAAAACGCTTCAACTCGGTGAGATAAGCTCTTTTTGAACGAATGGCTATATCTTTTCAACTTGTAATAGGATAACACTGAATTTGACATATATTGTGCAGAATCATATCCTAAACAACATATTTCAACAGCAGAAACCAGCTTTATGAAATTCATGAGTTATTTTCACTCCTTATCAAAAATGCTTCAACTTGGTTAGATAAGCACTTTTTGAATGAATGGCTCTATCTTTTCAACTTGTGATAGGATTACACTGAATTTGACATATATTGTATAGAATCATGTCCTAAACAACATATTGCAACAGCAGGAACCGGCGTAATGAAAGTCATATGTTATTTCCACTCCTAATCAAAAACGCTTTAACTCGGTGAGATAAGCACTTTTTGACCGAATGGCTATATCTTTTCAACTTGTGATGGGATTACACTGAATTTGACATATATTGTATAGAATCATGTCCTAAACAACATATTGCAACAGCAGGAACCGGCGTAATGAAAGTCATATGTTATTTCCACTCCTAATCAAAAACGCTTCAACACGGTGAGATAAGCTCTTTTTGAACGAATGGCTATATCTTTTCAACTTGTGATGGGATTACACTGAATTTGACTTATATTGTGAAAAATCATGTCCTAAACAACATATTTCAACAGCAGAAACCAGCTTAATGAAAGTCATAAGTTATTTCCACTCCTTATCAAAAATGCTTCAACTCGGTGAGATCAGCACTTTTTGAACGAATGGTTATATCTTTTCAACTTGTGATGGGATTACACTGAATTTGACATATATTGTGCAGAATCATGTCCTGAACAACATATTTCAACAGCAGAAACCAGCTTAATGAAATTCATGAGTTATTTCCACTCCTAATCAAAAACGCTTTAACTCGGTGAGATAAGCATTTTTGGATCCTATGGCTATATCTTTCAAACTTGTAGCTGGATTACACTGAATTTGACTTATATTGTATAGAATCATGTCCTAAACAACATATTGAAACAGCAGGAACCGGCATAATGAAAGTCATATGTTATTTCCACTCCTAATCAAAAACGCTTCAACTCGGTGAGATCAGCACTTTTTGAACGAATGGTTATATCTTTTCAACTTGTGATGGGATTACACTGAATTTGACATATATTGTGCAGAATCATGTCTAGAACAACATATTTCAACAGCAGAAACCAGCTTGATGAAATTCATGAGTTATTTCCACTCCTAATCAAAAACGCTTCACCTCGGTGAGATAAGCACTTTTTGAACGAATGGCTATATCTTTTCAACTTGTCATGGGATTACACTGAATTTGACATATATTGTGCAGAATCATGTCCTGAACAACATATTTAAACAGCAGAAACCAGCTTGATGAAATTCATGAGTTATTTCCACTCCTAATCAAAAACGCTTCACCTCGGTGAGATAAGCACTTTTTGAACGAATGGCTATATCTTTTCAACTTGTCATGGGATTACACTGAATTTGACATATATTGTGCAGAATCATGTCCTAAACAACATATTTCAACAGCAGAAACCAGCTTGATGAAATTCATGAGTTATATCCACTCCTAATCAAAAACGCTTCAACTCGGTGAGATAAGCTCTTTTTGAACGAATGGCTATATCTTTTCAACTTGTAATAGGATAACACTGAATTTGACATATATTGTGCAGAATCATATCCTAAACAACATATTTCAACAGCAGAAACCAGCTTTATGAAATTCATGAGTTATTTTCACTCCTTATCAAAAATGCTTCAACTTGGTTAGATAAGCACTTTTTGAATGAATGGCTCTATCTTTTCAACTTGTGATAGGATTACACTGAATTTGACATATATTGTATAGAATCATGTCCTAAACAACATATTGCAACAGCAGGAACCGGCGTAATGAAAGTCATATGTTATTTCCACTCCTAATCAAAAACGCTTTAACTCGGTGAGATAAGCACTTTTTGACCGAATGGCTATATCTTTTCAACTTGTGATGGGATTACACTGAATTTGACATATATTGTATAGAATCATGTCCTAAACAACATATTGCAACAGCAGGAACCGGCGTAATGAAAATCATATGTTATTTTCACTCCTAATCAAAAACGCTTCAACACGGTGAGATAAGCTCTTTTTGAACGAATGGCTATATCTTTTCAACTTGTGATGGGATTACACTGAATTTGACTTATATTGTGAAAAATCATGTCCTAAACAACATATTGAAACAGCAGAAACCAGCTTAATGAAAGTCATAAGTTATTTCCACTCCTTATCAAAAATGCTTCAACTCGGTGAGATCAGCACTTTTTGAACGAATGGTTATATCTTTTCAACTTGTGATGGGATTACACTGAATTTGACATATATTGTGCAGAATCATGTCCTGAACAACATATTTCAACAGCAGAAACCAGCTTAATGAAATTCATGAGTTATTTCCACTCCTAATCAAAAACGCTTTAACTCGGTGAGATAAGCATTTTTGGATCCTATGGCTATATCTTTCAAACTTGTAGCTGGATTACACTGAATTTGACTTATATTGTATAGAATCATGTCCTAAACAACATATTGAAACAGCAGGAACCGGCATAATGAAAGTCATATGTTATTTCCACTCCTAATCAAAAACGCTTCAACTCGGTGAGATCAGCACTTTTTGAACGAATGGTTATATCTTTTCAACTTGTGATGGGATTACACTGAATTTGACATATATTGTGCAGAATCATGTCTAGAACAACATATTTCAACAGCAGAAACCAGCTTGATGAAATTCATGAGTTATTTCCACTCCTAATCAAAAACGCTTCACCTCGGTGAGATAAGCACTTTTTGAACGAATGGCTATATCTTTTCAACTTGTCATGGGATTACACTGAATTTGACATATATTGTGCAGAATCATGTCCTGAACAACATATTTAAACAGCAGAAACCAGCTTGATGAAATTCATGAGTTATATCCACTCCTAATCAAAAACGCTTCAACTCGGTGAGATAAGCTCTTTTTGAACGAATGGCTATATCTTTTCAACTTGTAATAGGATAACACTGAATTTGACATATATTGTGCAGAATCATATCCTAAACAACATATTTCAACAGCAGAAACCAGCTTTATGAAATTCATGAGTTATTTTCACTCCTTATCAAAAATGCTTCAACTTGGTTAGATAAGCACTTTTTGAATGAATGGCTCTATCTTTTCAACTTGTGATAGGATTACACTGAATTTGACATATATTGTATAGAATCATGTCCTAAACAACATATTGCAACAGCAGGAACCGGCGTAATGAAAGTCATATGTTATTTCCACTCCTAATCAAAAACGCTTTAACTCGGTGAGATAAGCACTTTTTGACCGAATGGCTATATCTTTTCAACTTGTGATGGGATTACACTGAATTTGACATATATTGTATAGAATCATGTCCTAAACAACATATTGCAACAGCAGGAACCGGCGTAATGAAAGTCATATGTTATTTCCACTCCTAATCAAAAACGCTTCAACACGGTGAGATAAGCTCTTTTTGAACGAATGGCTATATCTTTTCAACTTGTGATGGGATTACACTGAATTTGACTTATATTGTGAAAAATCATGTCCTAAACAACATATTTCAACAGCAGAAACCAGCTTAATGAAAGTCATAAGTTATTTCCACTCCTTATCAAAAATGCTTCAACTCGGTGAGATCAGCACTTTTTGAACGAATGGTTATATCTTTTCAACTTGTGATGGGATTACACTGAATTTGACATATATTGTGCAGAATCATGTCCTGAACAACATATTTCAACAGCAGAAACCAGCTTAATGAAATTCATGAGTTATTTCCACTCCTAATCAAAAACGCTTTAACTCGGTGAGATAAGCATTTTTGGATCCTATGGCTATATCTTTCAAACTTGTAGCTGGATTACACTGAATTTGACTTATATTGTATAGAATCATGTCCTAAACAACATATTGAAACAGCAGGAACCGGCATAATGAAAGTCATATGTTATTTCCACTCCTAATCAAAAACGCTTCAACTCGGTGAGATCAGCACTTTTTGAACGAATGGTTATATCTTTTCAACTTGTGATGGGATTACACTGAATTTGACATATATTGTGCAGAATCATGTCTAGAACAACATATTTCAACAGCAGAAACCAGCTTGATGAAATTCATGAGTTATTTCCACTCCTAATCAAAAACGCTTCACCTCGGTGAGATAAGCACTTTTTGAACGAATGGCTATATCTTTTCAACTTGTCATGGGATTACACTGAATTTGACATATATTGTGCAGAATCATGTCCTGAACAACATATTTAAACAGCAGAAACCAGCTTGATGAAATTCATGAGTTATTTCCACTCCTAATCAAAAACGCTTCACCTCGGTGAGATAAGCACTTTTTGAACGAATGGCTATATCTTTTCAACTTGTCATGGGATTACACTGAATTTGACATATATTGTGCAGAATCATGTCCTAAACAACATATTTCAACAGCAGAAACCAGCTTGATGAAATTCATGAGTTATATCCACTCCTAATCAAAAACGCTTCAACTCGGTGAGATAAGCTCTTTTTGAACGAATGGCTATATCTTTTCAACTTGTAATAGGATAACACTGAATTTGACATATATTGTGCAGAATCATATCCTAAACAACATATTTCAACAGCAGAAACCAGCTTTATGAAATTCATGAGTTATTTTCACTCCTTATCAAAAATGCTTCAACTTGGTTAGATAAGCACTTTTTGAATGAATGGCTCTATCTTTTCAACTTGTGATAGGATTACACTGAATTTGACATATATTGTATAGAATCATGTCCTAAACAACATATTGCAACAGCAGGAACCGGCGTAATGAAAGTCATATGTTATTTCCACTCCTAATCAAAAACGCTTTAACTCGGTGAGATAAGCACTTTTTGACCGAATGGCTATATCTTTTCAACTTGTGATGGGATTACACTGAATTTGACATATATTGTATAGAATCATGTCCTAAACAACATATTGCAACAGCAGGAACCGGCGTAATGAAAATCATATGTTATTTTCACTCCTAATCAAAAACGCTTCAACACGGTGAGATAAGCTCTTTTTGAACGAATGGCTATATCTTTTCAACTTGTGATGGGATTACACTGAATTTGACTTATATTGTGAAAAATCATGTCCTAAACAACATATTGAAACAGCA
This sequence comes from Fistularia commersonii, assembly GCF_037954325.1. Lineage (NCBI taxonomy): Eukaryota > Metazoa > Chordata > Actinopteri > Syngnathiformes > Fistulariidae > Fistularia > Fistularia commersonii. The sequence continues at coordinate 17,926,175 of NC_141302.1, forward strand.
GAAACCAGCTTAATGAAAGTCATAAGTTATTTCCACTCCTTATCAAAAATGCTTCAACTCGGTGAGATCAGCACTTTTTGAACGAATGGTTATATCTTTTCAACTTGTGATGGGATTACACTGAATTTGACATATATTGTGCAGAATCATGTCCTGAACAACATATTTCAACAGCAGAAACCAGCTTAATGAAATTCATGAGTTATTTCCACTCCTAATCAAAAACGCTTTAACTCGGTGAGATAAGCATTTTTGGATCCTATGGCTATATCTTTCAAACTTGTAGCTGGATTACACTGAATTTGACTTATATTGTATAGAATCATGTCCTAAACAACATATTGAAACAGCAGGAACCGGCATAATGAAAGTCATATGTTATTTCCACTCCTAATCAAAAACGCTTCAACTCGGTGAGATCAGCACTTTTTGAACGAATGGTTATATCTTTTCAACTTGTGATGGGATTACACTGAATTTGACATATATTGTGCAGAATCATGTCTAGAACAACATATTTCAACAGCAGAAACCAGCTTGATGAAATTCATGAGTTATTTCCACTCCTAATCAAAAACGCTTCACCTCGGTGAGATAAGCACTTTTTGAACGAATGGCTATATCTTTTCAACTTGTCATGGGATTACACTGAATTTGACATATATTGTGCAGAATCATGTCCTGAACAACATATTTAAACAGCAGAAACCAGCTTGATGAAATTCATGAGTTATTTCCACTCCTAATCAAAAACGCTTCACCTCGGTGAGATAAGCACTTTTTGAACGAATGGCTATATCTTTTCAACTTGTCATGGGATTACACTGAATTTGACATATATTGTGCAGAATCATGTCCTGAACAACATATTTCAACAGCAGAAACCAGCTTGATGAAATTCATGAGTTATATCCACTCCTAATCAAAAACGCTTCAACTCGGTGAGATAAGCTCTTTTTGAACGAATGGCTATATCTTTTCAACTTGTAATAGGATAACACTGAATTTGACATATATTGTGCAGAATCATATCCTAAACAACATATTTCAACAACAGAAACCAGCTTTATGAAATTCATGAGTTATTTTCACTCCTTATCAAAAATGCTTCAACTTGGTTAGATAAGCACTTTTTGAATGAATGGCTCTATCTTTTCAACTTGTGATAGGATTACACTGAATTTGACATATATTGTATAGAATCATGTCCTAAACAACATATTGCAACAGCAGGAACCGGCGTAATGAAAGTCATATGTTATTTCCACTCCTAATCAAAAACGCTTTAACTCGGTGAGATAAGCACTTTTTGACCGAATGGCTATATCTTTTCAACTTGTGATGGGATTACACTGAATTTGACTTATATTGTGCAAAATCATGTCCTAAACAACATATTTCAACAGCAGAAACCAGCTTAATGAAAGTCATAAGTTATTTCCACTCCTTATCAAAAATACTTCAACTCGGTGAGATAAGTACTTTTTGACCGAATGGCTATATCTTTTCAACTTGTGATAGGATAACACTGAATTTGACATATATTGTGCAGAATCATGTCCTAAACAACATATTGAAACAGCAGGAAGCAGCTACATGAAAGCCATAAGTGATTTCCACTCCTAATCAAAAACGCTTCAACTCGGTGAGATCAGCACTTTTTGAACGAATGGTTATATCTTTTCAACTTGTGATGGGATTACACTGAATTTGACATATATTGTGCAGAATCATGTCCTGAACAACATATTTCAACAGCAGAAACCAGCTTAATGAAATTCATGAGTTATTTCCACTCCTAATCTAAAACGCTTTAACTCGGTAAGATAAGCATTTTTGGATCCTATGGCTATATCTTTCAAACTTGTAGCTGGATTACACTGAATTTGACTTATATTGTGCAAAATCATGTCTTAAACAACATATTTCAACAGCAGAAACCAGCTTAATTAAAGTCATAAGTTAATTCCACTCCTTATCAAAAATGCTTCAACTCGGTGAGATAAGCACTTTTTGAACGAATGGCTATATCTTTTCAACTTGTGATAGGATAACACTGAATTTGACATATATTGTGCAGAATCATGTCCTAAACAACATATTGAAACAGCAGGAAGCAGCTTCATGAAAGTCATAAGTGATTTCCACTCCTAATCAAAAACGCTTCACCTCGGTGAGATAAGCACTTTTTGAACGAATGGCTATATCTTTTCAACTTGTCATGGGATTACACTGAATTTGACATATATTGTGCAGAATCATGTCCTGAACAACATATTTCAACAGCAGAAACCAGCTTGATGAAATTCATGAGTTATTTCCACTCCTAATCAAAAACGCTTCACCTCGGTGAGATAAGCACTTTTTGAACGAATGGCTATATCTTTTCAACTTGTGATGGGATTACACTGAATTTGACATATATTGTGCAGAATCATGTCCTAAACAACATATTTCAACAGCAGAAACCAGCTTGATGAAATTCATGAGTTATTTCCACTCCTAATCAAAAACGCTTCAACTCGGTGAGATAAGCTCTTTTTGAACGAATGGCTATATCTTTTCAACTTGTAATAGGATAACACTGAATTTGACATATATTGTGCAGAATCATATCCTAAACAACATATTTCAACAGCAGAAACCAGCTTTATGAAATTCATGAGTTATTTCCACTCCTAATCAAAAACGCTTCAACTCGGTGAGATAAGCACTTTTTGAACGAATGGCTATATCGTTTCAACTTGTGATGGGATTACACTGAATTTGACATATATTGTGCAGAATCATGTCCTAAACAACATATTTCAACAGCAAAAACCAGCTTGATGAAATTCATGAGTTATTTTCACTCCTTATTAAAAATGCTTCAACTTGGTGAGATAAGCACTTTTTGAATGAATGGCTCTATCTTTTCAACTTGTGATAGGATTACACTGAATTTGACATATATTGTATAGAATCATGTCCTAAACAACATATTGCAACAGCAGGAACCGGCGTAATGAAAGTCATATGTTATTTCCACTCCTAATCAAAAACGCTTCAACTCGGTGAGATAAGCTCTTTTTGAACGAATGGCTATATCTTTTCAACTTGTGATGGGATTACACTGAATTTGACTTATATTGTGCAAAATCATATCCTAAACAACATATTTCAACAGCAGAAACCAGCTTAATGAAAGATATAAGTTATTTCCACTCCTTATCAAAAATGCTTCAACTCGGTGAGATAAGCACTTTTTGACCGAATGGCTATATCTTTTCAACTTGTGATAGGATAACACTGAATTTGACATATATTGTGCAGAATCATGTCCTAAACAACATATTGAAACAGCAGGAAGCAGCTACATGAAAGTCATAAGTGATTTCCACTCCTAATCAAAAACGCTTCAACTCGGTGAGATAAGCACTTTTTGAACGAATGGTTATATCTTTTCAATTTGTGATGGGATTACACTGAATTTGACATATATTGTGCAGAATCATGTCCTGAACAACATATTTCAACAGCAGAAACCAGCTTAATGAAATTCATGAGTTATTTCCACTCCTAATCAAAAACGCTTTAACTCGGTGAGATAAGCATTTTTGGATCCTATGGCTATATCTTCCAAACTTGTAGCTGGATTACACTGAATTTGACTTATATTGTGCAAAATCATGTCCTAAACAACATATTTCAACAGCAGAAACCAGCTTGATGAAATTCATGAGTTCTTTTCACTCCTTATTAAAAATGCTTCAACTTGGTGAGATAAGCACTTTTTGAATGAATGGCTCTATCTTTTCAACTTGTGATAGGATTACACTGAATTTGACATATATTGTATAGAATCATGTCCTAAACAACATATTGCAACAGCAGGAACCGGCGTAATGAAAGTCATAAGTGATTTCCACTCCTAATCAAAAACGCTTCAACTCGGTGAGATAAGCACTTTTTGAACGAATGGCTATATCTTTTGAACTTGTGATGCGATTACACTGAATTTGACATATATTGTGCAGAATCATGTCCAAAAAAACATATTGCAACAGCAGAAACCAGCATGATGAAATTCATAAGTTATTTCCACTCCTAATCAAAAACGCTTCAACTCGGTGAGATAAGCACTTTTTGAACGAATGGCTATATCTTTTCAACTTGTCATGGGATTACACTGAATTTGACATATATTGTGCAGAATCATGTCCTAAACAACATATTTCAACAGCAGAAACCAGCTTGATGAAATTCATGAGTTATTTCCACTCCTAATCAAAAACGCTTCAACTCGGTGAGATAAGCTCTTTTTGAACGAATGGCTATATCTTTTCAACTTGTAATAGGATAACACTGAATTTGACATATATTGTGCAGAATCATATCCTAGACAACATATTTCAACAGCAGAAACCAGCTTTATGAAATTCATGAGTTATTTCCACTCCTTATCAGAAACGCTTCAACTCGGTGAGATAAGCACTTTTTGAACGAATGGCTATATCGTTTCAACTTGTGATGGGATAACACTGAATTTGACATATATTGTGCAGAATCATGTCCTAAACAACATATTTCAACAGCAAAAACCAGCTTGATGAAATTCATGAGTTATTTCCACTCCTTATCAAAAACGCTTCAACTGGGTGAGATGAGCACTTTTTGAACGAATGGCTATATCTTTTTAACATGCGATGGGATTACACTGAATTTGACTTATATTGTGGAAAATCATGTCCTAAACAACATATTTCAACAGCAGAAACCAGCTTAATGAAAGTCATAATTTATTTCCACTCCTTATCAAAAACGCTTCAACTCGGTGAGACAAGCACTTTTTGAACGAATTGCTATATCTTTTCAACTTGTGATAGGATAATACTGAATTTGACATATATTGTGCAGAATCATGTCCTAAACAACATATTACAACAGCAGGGAGCAGCTTCATGAAAGTCATAAGTGATTTCCACTCCTAATCAAAAACGCTTCAACTCGGTGAGATAAGCACTTTTTGAACGAATGGTTATATCTTTTCAACTTGTGATGGGATTACACTGAATTTGACATATATTTTGCAGAATCATGTCCTGAACAACATATTTCAACAGCAGAAACCAGATTAATGAAATTCATGAGTTATTTCCACTCCTAATCAAAAACGCTTCAACTCGGTGAGATAAGCACTTTTTGAACGAATGGCTATATCTTTTCAACTTGTGATGCGATTACACTGAATTTGACATATATTGTGCAGAATCATGTCCAAAAAAACATATTGCAACAGCAGAAACCAGCTTGATGAAATTCATGAGTTATTTCCACTCCTAATCAAAAACGCTTCAACTCGGTGAGATAAGCACTTTTTGAACGAATGGCTATATCTTTTCAACTTGTCATGGGATTACACTGAATTTGACATATATTGTGCAGAATCATGTCCTAAACAACATATTTCAACAGCAGAAACCAGCTTGATGAAATTCATGAGTTATTTCCACTCCTAATCAAAAACGCTTCAACTCGGTGAGATAAGCTCTTTTTGAACGAATGGCTATATCTTTTCAACTTGTAATAGGATAACACTGAATTTGACATATATTGTGCAGAATCATATCCTAAACAACATATTTCAACAGCAGAAACCAGCTTTATGAAATTCATGAGTTATTTCCACTCCTTATCTGAAACGCTTCAACTCGGTGAGATAAGCACTTTTTGAACGAATGGCTATATCGTTTCAACTTGTGATGGGATAACACTGAATTTGACATATATTGTGCAGAATCATGTCCTAAACAACATATTTCAACAGCAAAAACCAGCTTGATGAAATTCATGAGTTATTTCCACTCCTTATCAAAAACGCTTCAACTGGGTGAGATAAGCACTTTTTGAACGAATGGCTATATCTTTTTAACATGCGATGGGATTACACTGAATTTGACTTATATTGTGGAAAATCATGTCCTAAACAACATATTTCAACAGCAGAAACCAGCTTATTGAAAGTCATAATTTATTTCCACTCCTTATCAAAAACGCTTCAACTCGGTGAGATAAGCACTTTTTCAAAGAATGGCTATATCTTTTCAACTTGTAATAGGATTACACTGAATTTGACATATATTGTGCAGAATCATGTCCTTAACAACATATTGCAACAGCAGGAACCAGCTTAATGAAAGTCATAAGTTATTTCCACTCCTAATCAAAAACGCTTCAACTCGGTGAGATAAGCACTTTTTGAACGAATGGCTATATCTTTTCAACTTGTGATGCGATTACACTGAATTTGACATATATTGTGCAGAATCATGTCCTAAACAACATATTGCAACAGCAGGAGGCAGCTTCATGAAAGTCATAAGTGATTTCCACTCCTAATCAAAAACGCTTCAACTCGGTGAGATAAGCACTTTTTGAACGAATGGTTATATCTTTTCAACTTGTGATGGGATTACACTGAATTTGACATATATTGTGCAGAATCATGTCCTGAATAACATATTTCAACATCAGAAACCAGCTTAATGAAATTCATGAGTTATTTCCACTCCTAATCAAAAACGCTTCAACTCGGTGAGATTAGCACTTTTTGAACGAATGGTTATATCTTTTCAACTTGTGATGGGATTACACTGAATTTGACATATATTTTGCAGAATCATGTCCTGAACAACATATTTCAACAGCAGAAACCAGCTTAATGAAATTCATGAGTTATTTCCACTCCTAATCAAAAACGCTTCAACTCGGTGAGATAAGCATTTTTTGAACGAATGGCTATATCTTTTCAACTTGTGATGCGATTAGACTGAATTTGACATATATTGTGCAGAATCATGTCCAAAACAACATAGTGCAACAGCAGAAACCAGCTTGATGAAATTCATGAGTTATTTCCACTCCTAATCAAAAATGCTTCACCTCGGTGAGATAAGCACTTTTTGAACGAATGGCTATATCTTTTCAACTTGTCATGGGATTACACTGAATTTGACATATATTGTGCAGAATCATGTCCTAAACAACATATTTCAACAGCAGAAACCAGATTGATGAAATTCATGAGTTATTTCCACTCCTAATCAAAAACGCTTCAACTCGGTGAGATAAGCTCTTTTTGAACGAATGGCTATATCTTTTCAACTTGTAATAGGATAACACTGAATTTGACATATATTGTGCAGAATCATGTCCTAAACAACATATTTCAACAGCAGAAACCAGCTTGATGAAATTCATGAGTTATTTCCACTCCTCATCAAAAACGCTTCAACTCGGTGAGAGAAGCACTTTTTGAACGAATGGCTATATCTTTTCAACTTGTGATGGGATTACACTGAATTTGACATATATTGTGCAGAATCATGTCCAAAACAACATATTGCAACAGCAGAAACCAGCTTGATGAAATTCATGAGTTATTTCCACTCCTTATCAAAAACGCTTCAACTCGGTGAGATAAGCACTTTTTCAAAGAATGGCTATATCTTTTCAACTTGTAATAGGATTACACTGAATTTGACATATATTGTGCAGAATCATGTCCTTAACAACATATTGCAACAGCAGGAACCAGCTTAATGAAAGTCATAAGTTATTTCCACTCCTAATCAAAAACGCTTCAACTCGATGAGATAAACACTTTTTGAACGAATGGCTATATCTTTTCAACTTGTGATGCGATTACACTGAATTTGACATATATTGTGCAGAATCATGTCCTAAACAACATATTGCAACAGCAGGAGGCAGCTTCATGAAAGTCATAAGTGATTTCCACTCCTAATCAAAAACGCTTCAACTCGGTGAGATAAGCACTTTTTGAACGAATGGTTATATCTTTTCAACTAGTGATGGGATTACACTGAATTTGACATATATTGTGCAGAATCATGTCCTGAACAACATATTTCAACAGCATAAACCAGCTTAATGAAATTCATGAGTTATTTCCACTCCTAATCAAAAACGCTTCAACTCGGTGAGATAAGCACTTTTTGAACGAATGGCTATATCTTTTCAACTTGTGATGCGATTACACTGAATTTGACATATATTGTGCAGAATCATGTCCAAAACAACATATTGCAACAGCAGAAACCAGCTTGATGAAATTCATGAGTTATTTCCACTCCTAATCAAAAACGCTTCACCTCGGTGAGATAAGCACTTTTTGAACGAATGGCTATATCTTTTCATCTTGTCATGGGATTACACTGAATTTGACATATATTGTGCAGAATCATGTCCTGAACAACATATTTCAACAGCAGAAACCAGCTTGATGAAATTCATGAGTTATTTCCACTCCTAATCAAAAACGCTTCAACTCGGTGAGATAAGCTCTTTTTGAACGAATGGCTATATCTTTTCAACTTGTAATAGGATAACACTGAATTTGACATATATTGTGCAGAATCATATCCTAAACAACATATTTCAACAGCAGAAACCAGCTTTATGAAATTCATGAGTTATTTCCACTCCTTATCTGAAACGCTTCAACTCGGTGAGATAAGCACTTTTTGAACGAATGGCTATATCGTTTCAACTTGTGATGGGATAACACTGAATTTGACATATATTGTGCAGAATCATGTCCTAAACAACATATTTCAACAGCAAAAACCAGCTTGATGAAATTCATGAGTTATTTCCACTCCTTATCAAAAACGCTTCAACTGGGTGAGATAAGCACTTTTTGAACGAATGGCTATATCTTTTTAACATGCGATGGGATTACACTGAATTTGACTTATATTGTGGAAAATCATGTCCTAAACAACATATTTCAACAGCAGAAACCAGCTTAATGAAAGTCATAATTTATTTCCACTCCTTATCAAAAATGCTTCAACTCGGTGAGATAAGCACTTTTTGAACGAATGGCTATATCTTTTCAACTTGTGATAGGATAATACTGAATTTGACATATATTGTGCAGAATCATGTCCTAAACAACATATTACAACAGCAGGAAGCAGCTTCATGAAAGTCATAAGTGATTTCCACTCCTAATCAAAAACGCTTCAACTCGGTGAGATAAGCACTTTTTGAACGAATGGTTATATCTTTTCAACTTGTGATGGGATTACACTGAATTTGACATAAATTTTGCAGAATCATGTCCTGAACAACATATTTCAACAGCAGAAACCAGCTTAATGAAATTCATGAGTTATTTCCACTCCTAATCAAAAACGCTTCAACTCGGTGAGATAAGCACTTTTTGAACGAATGGCTATATCTTTTCAACTTGTGATGCGATTAGACTGAATTTGACATATATTGTGCAGAATCATGTCCAAAACAACATAGTGCAACAGCAGAAACCAGCTTGATGAAATTCATGAGTTATTTCCACTCCTAACCAAAAACGCTTCAACTCGGTGAGAGAAGCACTTTTTGAACGAATGGCTATATCTTTTCAACTTGTGATGGGATTACACTGAATTTGACATATATTGTGCAGAATCATATCCAAAACAACATATTGCAACAGCAGAAACCAGCTTGATGAAATTCATGAGTTATTTCCACTCCTTATCAAAAACGCTTCAACTCGGTGAGATAAGCACTTTTTCAAAGAATGGCTATATCTTTTCAACTTGTAATAGGATTACACTGAATTTGACATATATTGTGCAGAATCATGTCCTTAACAACATATTGCAACAGCAGGAACCAGCTTAATGAAAGTCATAAGTTATTTCCACTCCTAATCAAAAACGCTTCAACTCGGTGAGATAAGCACTTTTTGAACGAATGGCTATATCTTTTCAACTTGTGATGCGATTACACTGAATTTGACATATATTGTGCAGAATCATGTCCTAAACAACATATTGCAACAGCAGGAGGCAGCTTCATGAAAGTCATAAGTGATTTCCACTCCTAATCAAAAACGCTTCAACTTGGTGAGATAAGCAGTTTTTGAACGAATGGTTATATCTTTTCAACTTGTGATGGGATTACACTGAATTTGACATATATTGTGCAGAATCATGTCCTGAATAACATATTTCAACATCAGAAACCAGCTTAATGAAATTCATGAGTTATTTCCACTCCTAATCAAAAACGCTTCAACTCGGTGAGATTAGCACTTTTTGAACGAATGGTTATATCTTTTCAACTTGTGATGGGATTACACTGAATTTGACATATATTTTGCAGAATCATGTCCTGAACAACATATTTCAACAGCAGAAACCAGCTTAATGAAATTCATGAGTTATTTCCACTCCTAATCAAAAACGCTTCAACTCGGTGAGATAAGCATTTTTTGAACGAATGGCTATATCTTTTCAACTTGTGATGCGATTAGACTGAATTTGACATATATTGTGCAGAATCATGTCCAAAACAACATAGTGCAACAGCAGAAACCAGCTTGATGAAATTCATGAGTTATTTCCACTCCTAATCAAAAATGCTTCACCTCGGTGAGATAAGCACTTTTTGAACGAATGGCTATATCTTTTCAACTTGTCATGGGATTACACTGAATTTGACATATATTGTGCAGAATCATGTCCTAAACAACATATTTCAACAGCAGAAACCAGATTGATGAAATTCATGAGTTATTTCCACTCCTAATCAAAAACGCTTCAACTCGGTGAGATAAGCTCTTTTTGAACGAATGGCTATATCTTTTCAACTTGTGATAGGATAACACTGAATTTGACATATATTGTGCAGAATCATGTCCTAAACAACATATTTCAACAGCAGAAACCAGCTTGATGAAATTCATGAGTTATTTCCACTCCTCATCAAAAACGCTTCAACTCGGTGAGAGAAGCACTTTTTGAACGAATGGCTATATCTTTTCAACTTGTGATGGGATTACACTGAATTTGACATATATTGTGCAGAATCATGTCCAAAACAACATATTGCAACAGCAGAAACCAGCTTGATGAAATTCATGAGTTATTTCCACTCCTTATCAAAAACGCTTCAACTCGGTGAGATAAGCACTTTTTCAAAGAATGGCTATATCTTTTCAACTTGTAATAGGATTACACTGAATTTGACATATATTGTGCAGAATCATGTCCTTAACAACATATTGCAACAGCAGGAACCAGCTTAATGAAAGTCATAAGTTATTTCCACTCCTAATCAAAAACGCTTCAACTCGGTGAGATAAGCACTTTTTGAACGAATGGCTATATCTTTTCAACTTGTGATGCGATTACACTGAATTTGACATATATTGTGCAGAATCATGTCCTAAACAACATATTGCAACAGCAGGAGGCAGCTTCATGAAAGTCATAAGTGATTTCCACTCCTAATCAAAAACGCTTCAACTCGGTGAGATAAGCACTTTTTGAACGAATGGTTATATCTTTTCAACTTGTGATGGGATTACACTGAATTTGACATATATTGTGCAGAATCATGTCCTGAACAACATATTTCAACAGCATAAACCAGCTTAATGAAATTCATGAGTTATTTCCACTCCTAATCAAAAACGCTTCAACTCGGTGAGATAAGCACTTTTTGAACGAATGGCTATATCTTTTCAACTTGTGATGCGATTACACTGAATTTGACATATATTGTGCAGAATCATGTCCAAAACAACATATTGCAACAGCAGAAACCAGCTTGATGAAATTCATGAGTTATTTCCACTCCTAATCAAAAACGCTTCACCTCGGTGAGATAAGCACTTTTTGAACGAATGGCTATATCTTTTCATCTTGTCATGGGATTACACTGAATTTGACATATATTGTGCAGAATCATGTCCTGAACAACATATTTCAACAGCAGAAACCAGCTTGATGAAATTCATGAGTTATTTCCACTCCTAATCAAAAACGCTTTAACTCGGTGAGATAAGCATTTTTGGATCCTATGGCTATATCTTTCAAACTTGTAGCTGGATTACACTGAATTTGACTTATATTGTATAGAATCATGTCCTAAACAACATATTGCAACAGCAGGAACCGGCATAATGAAAGTCATATGTTATTTCCACTCCTAATGAAAAACGCTTCAACTCGGTGAGATAAGCACTTTTTGAACGAATGGCTATATCTTTTCAACTTGTGATAGGATAACACTGAATTTGACATATATTGTGCAGAATCATGTCCTAAACAACATATTGCAACAGCAGGAAGCAGCTTCATGAAAGTCATAAGTGATTTCCACTCCTAATCAAAAACGCTTCAACTCGGTGAGATCAGCACTTTTTGAACGAATGGTTATATCTTTTCAACTTGTGATGGGATTACACTGAATTTGACATATATTGTGCAGAATCATGTCCTGAACAACATATTTCAACAGCAGAAACCAGCTTAATGAAATTCATGAGTTATTTCCACTCCTAATCAAAAACGCTTCAACTCGGTGAGATAAGCACTTTTTGAACGAATGGCTATATCTTTTAACTTGTGATGCGATTATACTGAATTTGACATATATTGTGCAGAATCATGTCCAAAACAACATATTGCAACAGCAGAAACCAGCTTGATGAAATTCATGAGTTATTTCCACTCCTAATCAAAAACGCTTCACCTCGGTGAGATAAGCACTTTTTGAACGAATGGCTATATCTTTTCAACTTGTGATGGGATTACACTGAATTTGACATATATTGTGCAGAATCATGTCCTAAACAACATATTGCAACAGCAGGAACCAGCTTAATGAAATTCATGAGTTATTTCCACTCCTAATCAAAAACGCTTCAACTCGGTGAGATAAGCACTTTTTGAACGAATGGCTATATCGTTTCAACTTGTGATGGGATAACACTGAATTTGACATATATTGTGCAGAATCATGTCCTAAACAACATATTTCAACAGCAAAAACCAGCTTGATGAAATTCATGAGTTATTTCCACTCCTAATCAAAAACGCTTCAACTGGGTGAGATAAGCACTTTTTAAACGAATGGCTATATCTTTTTAACATGCGATGAGATTACACTGAATTTGACTTATATTGTGGAAAATCATGTCCTAAACAACATATTGCAACAGCAGGAAGCAGCTTCATGAAAGTCATAAGTGATTTCCACTCCTAATCAAAAACGCATCAACTCGGTGAGATAAGCACTTTTTGAACGAATGGCTATATCTTTTCAACTTGTCATGGGATTACACTGAATTTGACATATATTGTGCAAAATCATGTCCTGAACAAAATATTTCAACAGCAGAAACCAGCTCGATGAAATTCATGAGTTATTTCCACTCCTAATCAAAAACGCTTCACCTCGGTGAGATAAGCACTTTTTGAACGAATGGCTATATCTTTTCAACTTGTCATGGGATTACACTGAATTTGACATATATTGTGCAGAATCATGTCCTAAACAACATATTTCAACAGCAGAAACCAGCTTGATGAAATTCATGAGTTACTTCCACTCCAAATCAAAAACGCTTCAACTCGGTGAGATAAGCTCTTTTTGAACGAATGGCTATATCTTTTCAACTTGTAATAGGATAACACTGAATTTGACATATATTGTGCAGAATCATATCCTAAACAACATATTTCAAAGCAGAAACCAGCTTTATGAAATTCATGAGTTATTTCAACTCCTTATCAGAAACGCTTCAACTCGGTGAAATGAGCACTTTTTGCACGAATGGCTCTATCTTTTCAACTTGTGATAGAATTACACTGAATTTGAAGTATATTGTGCAGAATCATGTCCTAAACAACATATTGCAACAGCAGGAACCAGCTTAATGAAATTCATGAGTTATTTCCACTCCTAATCAAAAACGCTTCAACTCGGTGAGATAAGCACTTTTTGAACGAATGGCTATATCGTTTCAACTTGTGATGGGATTACACTGAATTTTACATATATTGTGCAGAATCATGTCCTAAACAACATATTTCAACAGCAGAAACCAGCTTGATGAAATTCATGAGTTATTTCCACTCCTAATCAAAACGCTTCAACTCAGTGAGAGAAGCACTTTTTGAACGAATGGCTATATCTTTTCAACTTGTGATGGGATTACACTGAATTTGACATATATTGTGCAGAATCATGTCTTTAACAACATATTGCAACAGCAGAAACCAGCTTGATGAAATTCATGAGTTATTTTCACTCCTTATCAAAAATGCTTCAACTTGTTGAGATAAGCACTTTTTGAATGAATGGCTCTATCTTTTAAACTTGTGATAGGATTACACTGAATTTGACATATATTGTATAGAATCATGTCCTAAACAACATATTGCAACAGCAGGAACCGGCGTAATGAAAGTCATATGTTATTTCCACTCCTAATCAAAAACGCTTCAACTCGGTGAGATAAGCTCTTTTTGAACGAATGGCTATATCTTTTCAACTTGTGATGGGATTACACTGAATTTGACTCATTTTGTGCAAAATCATGTCCTAAACAACATATTTCAACAGCAGAAACCAGCTTAATGAAAGTCATAAGTTATTTCCACTCCTTATCAAAAATGCTTCAACTCGGTGAGATAAGCACTTTTTGACCGAATGGCTATATCTTTTCAACTTGTGATAGGATAACACTGAATTTGACATATATTGTGCAGAATCATGTCCTAAACAACATATTGAAACAGCAGGAAGCAGCTTCATGAAAGTCATAAGTGATTTCCACTCCTAATCAAAAATGCTTCAACTCGGTGAGATAAGCTCTTTTTGAACGAATGGTTATATCTTTTCAACTTGTGATGGGATTACACTGAATTTGACATATATTGTGTAGAATCATGTCCTGAACAACATATTTCAACAGCAGAAACCAGCTTGATGAAATTCATGAGTTATTTCCACTCCTAATCAAAGACGCTTCAACTCGGTGAGATAAGCTCTTTTTGAACGAATGGCTGTATCTCTTCAACTTGTCAAGGGATTTACACTGAATTTGACATATATTGTGCAGAATCATGTCCTAAACAACATATTTCTACAGCAGAAAACCAGCTTGATGAAATTCATGAGTTATTTCCACTCCTAATCAAAAAACGCTTCAACTGGGTGATTTAAGCACTTTTTGAACGAATGGCTATATCTTTTTAACATGCGATGGGATTACACTGAATTTGACTTATATTGTGCAAAATCATGTCCTAAAATAACATATTTCAACAGCAGAAACCAGCTTAATGAAAGTCATAATTTATTTCCACTCGTTATCAAAAAATGCTTCAACTCGGTGAGATAAGCACTTTTTGAAACGAATGGCTATATCTTTTCAACTTGTGATAGGATAACACTGAATTTGACATATACTGTGCAGAATCATGTCCTTAACAACATATTGCAACAGCAGGAAGCAGCTTCATGAAAGTCATAAGTGATTTCCACTCCTAATCAAAAAACGCTTCAACTCAGTGAGATAAGCAATTTTTTAACGAATGGCTATATCTTTTCAACTTGTCATGGGATTACACTGAATTTGACATATATTGTGCAGAATCATGTCTTTAACAACATATTGCAACAGCAGAAACCAGCTTGATGAAATTCATGAGTTATTTCCACTCCTTATCAAAAACGCTTCAACTCGGTGAGATGAGCACTTTTTCAAAAAAATGGCTATCTCTTTTCAACTTGTAATAGGATTACACTGAATTTGACATATATTGTGCAGAATCATGTCCTTAACAACATATTGCAACAGCAGGAACCAGCTTAATTAAAATCATAAGTTATTTCCACTCCTAATCAAAAACGTTTCAACTCGGTGAGATAAGCACTTTTTTGAACGAATGGCTATATCTTTTCAACTTGTGATGGGATTACACTGAATTTGACATATATTGTGCAGAATCATGTCCTAAACAACATATTTCAACAGCAGAAACCAGCTTGATGAAATTCATGAGTTATTTCCACTCCTAATCAAAAAACGCTTCAACTCGGTGAGAGAAGCACTTTTTTGAACGAATGGCTTTATCTTTTCAACTTGTGATGGGATTACACTGAATTTGACATATATTGTGCAGAATCATATCTTTAACAACATATTACAACAGCAGAAACCAGCTTGATGAAAATTCATGAGTTATTTCCACTCCTTATCAAAAACGCTTCAACTCGGTGAGATAAGCACTTTTTCAAAGAATGGCTATATCTTTTCAACTTGTAATAGGATTACACTGAATTTGACATATATTGTGCAAAAATCATGTCCTAAACAACATATTTCAACAGCAGAAAACCAGCTTGATGAAATTCATGAGTTATTTCCACTCCTAATCAAAAAACGCTTCAACTCGGTGAGATAAGCTCTTT
This sequence comes from Fistularia commersonii, assembly GCF_037954325.1. Classification (NCBI taxonomy): domain Eukaryota; kingdom Metazoa; phylum Chordata; class Actinopteri; order Syngnathiformes; family Fistulariidae; genus Fistularia; species Fistularia commersonii. The sequence goes on from NC_141302.1 coordinate 17,942,456, forward strand.
TTGAACGAATGGCTATATCTTTTCAACTTGTAATAGGATAACACTGAATTTGACTTATATTGTGCAGGATCATATCTCAAACAACATATTTCAACAGCAGGAACCAGCTTAATGAAATTCATGAGTTATTTCCACTCCTAATCAAAAACGCTTCAACTCGGTGAGAGAAGCACTTTTTTGAACGAATGGCTATATCTTTTCAACTTGTGATGGGGTTACACTGAATTTGACATATATTGTGCAGAATCATGTCCTAAACAACATATTTCAACAGCAGAAACCAGCTTGATGAAATTCATGAGTTATTTTCCACTCCTAATCAAAAACGCTTCAACTCGGTGAGATAAGCACTTTTTCAAAGAATGGGCTATATCTTTTCAACTTGTAATAGGATAACACTGAATTTGACATATATTGTGCAGAAATCATGTCCTAAACAACATATTGAAACAGCAGGAAGCAGCTTCATGAAAGTCATAAGTGATTTCCACTCCTAATCAAAAACGCTTCAACTCGGTGAGATCAGCACTTTTTTGAACGAATGGTTATATCTTTTCAACTTGTGATGGGATTACACTGAATTTGACATATATTGTGCAGAATCATGTCCTGAAACAACATATTTCAACAGCAGAAACCAGCTTAATGAAATTCATGAGTTATTTCCACTCCTAAT
>NC_141302.1:17943151-18032789 GCF_037954325.1 Fistularia commersonii
AATGGCTATATCTTTTCATCTTGTCATGGGATTACACTGAATTTGACATATATTGTGCAGAATCATGTCCTGAACAACATATTTCAACAGCAGAAACCAGCTTGATGAAATTCATGAGTTATTTCCACTCCTAATCAAAAACGCTTTAACTCGGTGAGATAAGCATTTTTGGATCCTATGGCTATATCTTTCAAACTTGTAGCTGGATTACACTGAATTTGACTTATATTGTATAGAATCATGTCCTAAACAACATATTGCAACAGCAGGAACCGGCATAATGAAAGTCATATGTTATTTCCACTCCTAATGAAAAACGCTTCAACTCGGTGAGATAAGCACTTTTTGAACGAATGGCTATATCTTTTCAACTTGTGATAGGATAACACTGAATTTGACATATATTGTGCAGAATCATGTCCTAAACAACATATTGCAACAGCAGGAAGCAGCTTCATGAAAGTCATAAGTGATTTCCACTCCTAATCAAAAACGCTTCAACTCGGTGAGATCAGCACTTTTTGAACGAATGGTTATATCTTTTCAACTTGTCATGGGATTACACTGAATTTGACATATATTGTGCAGAATCATGTCCTGAACAACATATTTCAACAGCAGAAACCAGCTTAATGAAATTCATGAGTTATTTCCACTCCTAATCAAAAACGCTTCAACTCGGTGAGATAAGCACTTTTTGAACGAATGGCTATATCTTTTAACTTGTGATGCGATTACACTGAATTTGACATATATTGTGCAGAATCATGTCCAAAAAAACATATTGCAACAGCAGAAACCAGCTTGATGAAATTCATGAGTTATTTCCACTCCTAATCAAAAACGCTTCACCTCGGTGAGATAAGCACTTTTTGAACGAATGGCTATATCTTTTCAACTTGTGACGGGATTACACTGAATTTGACATATATTGTGCAGAATCATGTCCTGAACAACATATTTCAACAGCAGAAACCAGCTTGATGAAATTAATGAGTTATTTCCACTCCTAATCAAAAACGCTTCACCTCGGTGAGATAAGCACTTTTTGAACGAATGGCTATATCTTTTCAACTTGTCATGGGATTACACTGAATTTGACATATATTGTGCAGAATCATGTCCTAAACAACATATTTCAACAGCAGAAACCAGCTTGATGAAATTCATGAGTTATTTCCACTCCTAATCAAAAACGCTTCAACTCGGTGAGATAAGCTCTTTTTGAACGAATGGCTATATCTTTTCAACTTGTAATAGGATAACACTGAATTTGACATATATTGTGCAGAATCATGTCCTAAACAACATATTGCAACAGCAGGAACCAGCTTAATGAAATTCATGAGTTATTTCCACTCCTAATCAAAAACGCTTCAACTCGGTGAGATAAGCACTTTTTGAACGAATGGCTATATCGTTTCAACTTGTGATGGGATAACACTGAATTTGACATATATTGTGCAGAATCATGTCCTAAACAACATATTTCAACAGCAAAAACCAGCTTGATGAAATTCATGAGTTATTTCCACTCCTAATCAAAAACGCTTCAACTGGGTGAGATAAGCACTTTTTAAACGAATGGCTATATCTTTTTAACATGCGATGAGATTACACTGAATTTGACTTATATTGTGGAAAATCATGTCCTAAACAACATATTACAACAGCAGGAAGCAGCTTCATGAAAGTCATAAGTGATTTTCACTCCTAATCAAAAACGCTTCAACTCGGTGAGATAAGCACTTTTTGAACGAATGGTTATATCTTTTCAACTTGTGATGGGATTACACTGAATTTGACATATATTTTGCAGAATCATGTCCTGAACAACATATTTCAACAGCAGAAACCAGCTTAATGAAATTCATGAGTTATTTCCACTCCTAATCAAAAACGCTTCAACTCGGTGAGATAAGCACTTTTTGAACGAATGGCTATATCTTTTCAAGTTGAGATGCGATTAGACTGAATTTGACATATATTGTGCAGAATCATGTCCAAAACAACATAGTGCAACAGCAAAAACCAGCTTGATGAAATTCATGAGTTATTTCCACTCCTAATCAAAAACGCTTCAACTCGGTGAGATAAGCTCTTTTTGAAAGAATGGCTATATCTTTTCAACTTGTAATAGGATAACACTGAATTTGACTTATATTGTGCAGAATCATATCTCAAACAACATATTTCAACAGCAGATACCAGGTTTATGAAATTCATGAGTTATTTCAACTCCTTATCAGAAACGCTTCAACTCGGTGAGATGAGCACTTTTTGCACGAATGGCTCTATCTTTTAAACTTGTGATAGAATTACACTGAATTTGAAATATATTGTGCAGAATCATGTCCTAAACAACATATTGCAACAGCAGGAACCAGCTTAATGAAATTCATGAGTTATTTCCACTCCTAATCAGAAATGCTTCAACTCGGTGAGATAAGCACTTTTTGAACGAATGGCTATATCGTTTCAACTTGTGATGGGATTACACTGAATTTGACATATATTGTGCAGAATCATGTCCTAAACAACATATTTCAACAGCAGAAACCAGCTTGATGAAATTCATGAGTTATTTCCACTCCTAATCAAAAACGCTTCAACTGGGTGAGAGAAGCACTTTTTGAACGAATGGCAATATCTTTTCAACTTGTGATGGGATTACACTGAATTTGACATATATTGTGTAGAATCATGTCCAAAACAACATATTGCAACAGCAGAAACCAGCTTGATGAAATTCATGAGTTATTTCCACTCCTTATCAAAAACGCTTCAACTCGGTGAGATAAGCACTTTTTGAACGAATGGCTATATCTTTTCAACTTGTGATGCGATTACACTGAATTTGACATATATTGTGCAGAATCATGTCCTAAACAACATATTGCAACAGCAGGAAGCAGCTTCATGAAAGTCATAAGTGATTTCCACTCCTAATCAAAAACGCATCAACTCGGTGAGATAAGCACTTTTTGAACGAATGGCTATATCTTTTCAACTTGTCATGGGATTACACTGAATTTGACATATATTGTGCAAAATCATGTCCTGAACAAAATATTTCAACAGCAGAAACCAGCTCGATGAAATTCATGAGTTATTTCCACTCCTAATCAAAAACGCTTCACCTCGGTGAGATAAGCACTTTTTGAACGAATGGCTATATCTTTTCAACTTGTCATGGGATTACACTGAATTTGACATATATTGTGCAGAATCATGTCCTAAACAACATATTTCAACAGCAGAAACCAGCTTGATGAAATTCATGAGTTACTTCCACTCCAAATCAAAAACGCTTAAACTCGGTGAGATAAGCTCTTTTTGAACGAATGGCTATATCTTTTCAACTTGTAATAGGATAACACTGAATTTGACATATATTGTGCAGAATCATATCCTAAACAACATATTTCAAAGCAGAAACCAGCTTTATGAAATTCATGAGTTATTTCAACTCCTTATCAGAAACGCTTCAACTCGGTGAAATGAGCACTTTTTGCACGAATGGCTCTATCTTTTCAACTTGTGATAGAATTACACTGAATTTGAAGTATATTGTGCAGAATCATGTCCTAAACAACATATTGCAACAGCAGGAACCAGCTTAATGAAATTCATGAGTTATTTCCACTCCTAATCAAAAACGCTTCAACTCGGTGAGATAAGCACTTTTTGAACGAATGGCTATATCGTTTCAACTTGTGATGGGATTACACTGAATTTTACATATATTGTGCAGAATCATGTCCTAAACAACATATTTCAACAGCAGAAACCAGCTTGATGAAATTCATGAGTTATTTCCACTCCTAATCAAAACGCTTCAACTCAGTGAGAGAAGCACTTTTTGAACGAATGGCTATATCTTTTCAACTTGTGATGGGATTACACTGAATTTGACATATATTGTGCAGAATCATGTCTTTAACAACATATTGCAACAGCAGAAACCAGCTTGATGAAATTCATGAGTTATTTTCACTCCTTATCAAAAATGCTTCAACTTGGTGAGATAAGCACTTTTTGAATGAATGGCTCTATCTTTTAAACTTGTGATAGGATTACACTGAATTTGACATATATTGTATAGAATCATGTCCTAAACAACATATTTCAACAGCAGAAACCAGCTTAATGAAAGTCATAAGTTATTTCCACTCCTTATCAAAAATGCTTCAACTCGGTGAGATAAGCACTTTTTGACCGAATGGCTATATCTTTTCAACTTGTGATAGGATAACACTGAATTTGACATATATTGTGCAGAATCATGTCCTAAACAACATATTGAAACAGCAGGAAGCAGCTTCATGAAAGTCATAAGTGATTTCCACTCCTAATCAAAAATGCTTCAACTCGGTGAGATAAGCTCTTTTTGAACGAATGGTTATATCTTTTCAACTTGTGATGGGATTACACTGAATTTGACATATATTGTGTAGAATCATGTCCTGAACAACATATTTCAACAGCAGAAACCAGCTTGATGAAATTCATGAGTTATTTCCACTCCTAATCAAAGACGCTTCAACTCGGTGAGATAAGCTCTTTTTGAACGAATGGCTATATCTTTTCAACTTGTGATGCGATTACACTGAATTTGACATATATTGTGCAGAATCATGTCCTAAACAACATATTTCTACAGCAGAAACCAGCTTGATGAAATTCATGAGTTATTTCCACTCCTAATCAAAAACGCTTCAACTGGGTGATTTAAGCACTTTTTGAACGAATGGCTATATCTTTTTAACATGCGATGGGATTACACTGAATTTGACTTATATTGTGCAAAATCATGTCCTAAATAACATATTTCAACAGCAGAAACCAGCTTAATGAAAGTCATAATTTATTTCCACTTGTTATCAAAAATGCTTCAACTCGGTGAGATAAGCACTTTTTGAACGAATGGCTATATCTTTTCAACTTGTGATAGGATAACACTGAATTTGACATATACTGTGCAGAATCATGTCCTTAACAACATATTGCAACAGCAGGAAGCAGCTTCATGAAAGTCATAAGTGATTTCCACTCCTAATCAAAAACGCTTCAACTCAGTGAGATAAGCAATTTTTTAACGAATGGCTATATCTTTTCAACTTGTCATGGGATTACACTGAATTTGACATATATTGTGCAGAATCATGTCTTTAACAACATATTGCAACAGCAGAAACCAGCTTGATGAAATTCATGAGTTATTTCCACTCCTTATCAAAAACGCTTCAACTCGGTGAGATAAGCACTTTTTCAAAGAATGGCTATATCTTTTCAACTTGTAATAGGATTACACTGAATTTGACATATATTGTGCAAAATCATGTCCTAAACAACATATTTCAACAGCAGAAACCAGCTTGATGAAATTCATGAGTTATTTCCACTCCTAATCAAAAACGCTTCAACTCGGTGAGATAAGCTCTTTTTGAACGAATGGCTATATCTTTTCAACTTGTAATAGGATAACACTGAATTTGACTTATATTGTGCAGGATCATATCTCAAACAACATATTTCAACAGCAGGAACCAGCTTAATGAAATTCATGAGTTATTTCCACTCCTAATCAAAAACGCTTCAACTCGGTGAGAGAAGCACTTTTTGAACGAATGGCTATATCTTTTCAACTTGTGATGGGGTTACACTGAATTTGACATATATTGTGCAGAATCATGTCCTAAACAACATATTTCAACAGCAGAAACCAGCTTGATGAAATTCATGAGTTATTTCCACTCCTAATCAAAAACGCTTCAACTCGGTGAGATAAGCACTTTTTCAAAGAATGGCTATATCTTTTCAACTTGTAATAGGATAACACTGAATTTGACATATATTGTGCAGAATCATGTCCTAAACAACATATTGAAACAGCAGGAAGCAGCTTCATGAAAGTCATAAGTGATTTCCACTCCTAATCAAAAACGCTTCAACTCGGTGAGATCAGCACTTTTTGAACGAATGGTTATATCTTTTCAACTTGTGATGGGATTACACTGAATTTGACATATATTGTGCAGAATCATGTCCTGAACAACATATTTCAACAGCAGAAACCAGCTTAATGAAATTCATGAGTTATTTCCACTCCTAATCAAAAACGCTTCAACTCGGTGAGATAAGCACTTTTTGAACGAATGGCTATATCGTTTCAAGTTGTGATGGGATTACACTGAATTTGACATATATTGTGCAGAATCATGTCCTAAACAACATATTTCAACAGCAGAAACCAGCTTGATGAAATTCATGAGTTATTTCCACTCCTAATCAAAAACGCTTCAACTCGGTGAGAGAGGCACTTTTTGGACGAATGGCTATATCTTTTCAACTTGTGATGGGATTACACTGAATTTGACATATATTGTGCATAATCATGTCTTTAACAACATATTGCAACAGCAGAAACCAGCTTGATGAAATTCATGAGTTATTTCCACTCCTTATCAAAATCGCTTCAACTCGGTGAGATAAGCACTTTTTCAAAGAATGGCTATATCTTTTCAACTTGTAATAGGATAACACTGAATTTGACATATATTGTGCAGAATCATGTCCTAAACAACATATTGAAACAGCAGGAAGCAGCTTCATGAAAGTCATCAGTGATTTCCACTCCTAATCAAAAACGCTTCAACTCGGTGAGATAAGCTCTTTTTGAACGAATGGCTATATCGTTTCAAGTTGTGATGGGATTACACTGAATTTGACATATATTGTGCAGAATCATGTCCTAAACAACATATTTCAACAGCAGAAACCAGCTTGATGAAATTCATGAGTTATTTCCACTCCTAATCAAAAACTTTTCACCTCGGTGAGATAAGCACTTTTTGAACGAATGGCTATATCTTTTCAACTTGTCATGGGATTACACTGAATTTGACATATATTGTGCAGAATCATGTCCTGAACAACATATTTCAACAGCAGAAACCAGCTTGATGAAATTCATGAGTTATTTCCACTCCTAATCAAAAACGCTTCACCTCGGTGAGATAAGCACTTTTTGAACGAATGGCTATATCTTTTCAACTTGTCATGGGATTACACTGAATTTGACATATATTGTGCAGAATCATGTCCTAAACAACATATTTCAACAGCAGAAACCAGCTTGATGAAATTCATGAGTTATTTCCACTCCTAATCAAAAACGCTTGAACTCGGTGAGATAAGCTCTTTTTGAACGAATGGCTATATCTTTTCAACTTGTAATAGGATAACACTGAATTTGACATATATTGTGCAGAATCATATCCTAAACAACATATTTCAACAGCAGATACCAGCTTTATGAAATTCATGAGTTATTTCCACTCCTTATCAGAAACGCTTCAACTCGGTGAGATGAGCACTTTTTGCACGAATGGATCTATCTTTTCAACTTGTGATAGAATTACACTGAATTTGAAATATATTGTGCAGAATATGTCCTAAACAACATATTGCAACAGCAGAAACCAGCTTGATGAAATTCATGAGTTATTTCCACTCCTAATCAAAAACGCTTGAACTCGGTGAGATAAGCTCTTTTTGAACGAATGGCTATATCTTTTCAACTTGTAATAGGATAACACTGAATTTGACATATATTGTGCAGAATCATATCCTAAACAACATATTTCAACAGCAGATACCAACTTTATGAAATTCATGAGTTATTTCCACTCCTTATCAGAAACGCTTCAACTCGGTGAGATGAGCACTTTTTGCACGAATGGCTCTATCTTTTCAACTTGTGATAGAATTACACTGAATTTGACATATATTGTGCAGAATCATGTCCTAAACAACATATTGCAACAGCAGGAACCAGCTTAATGAAATTCATGAGTTATTTCCACTCCTAATCAAAAACGCTTCAACTCGGTGAGAGAAGCACTTTTTGAACGAATGGCTATATCTTTTCAACTTGTGATGGAATTACACTGAATTAGACATATATTGTGCAGAATCATGTCCAAAACAACATATTGCAACAGCAGAAACCAGCTTGATGAAATTCATGAGTTATTTCCACTCCTAATCAAAAACGCTTCAACTCGGTGAGATAAGCTCTTTTTGAACGAATGGCTATATCTTTTCAACTTGTGATGGGATTACACTGAATTTGACTTATATTGTGCAGAATCATATCCTAAACAACATATTTCAACAGCAGATACCAACTTTATGAAATTCATGAGTTATTTCCACTCCTTATCAGAAACGCTTCAACTCGGTGAGATGAGCACTTTTTGCACGAATGGCTCTATCTTTTCAACTTGTGATAGAATTACACTGAATTTGACATATATTGTGCAGAATTATGTCCTAAACAACATATTGCAACAGCAGGAACCAGCTTAATGAAATTCATGAGTTATTCCCACTCCTAATCAAAAACGCTTCAACTCGGTGAGAGAAGCACTTTTTGAACGAATGGCTATATCTTTTCAACTTGTGATGGAATTACACTGAATTAGACATATATTGTGCAGAATCATGTCTTTAACAACATATTGCAACAGCAGAAACCAGCTTAATGAAAGTCATAAATTATCTCCACTCCTTATCAGAAACGCTTCAACTCGGTGAGATGAGGACTTTTTGCACGAATGGCTCTATCTTTACAACTTGTGATAGAATTACACTGAATTTGAAATATATTGTGCAGAATCATGTCCTAAACAACATATTGCAACAGCAGGAACCAGCTTAATGAAATTCATGAGTTATTTCCACTCCTAATCAAAAACGCTTCAACTCGGTGAGATAAGCACTTTTTGAACGAATGGCTATATCGTTTCAAGTTGTGATGGGATTACACTGAATTTGACATATATTGTGCAGAATCATGTCCTAAACAACATATTTCAACAGCAGAAACCAGCTTGATGAAATTCATGAGTTATTTCCACTCCTAATCAAAACGCTTCAACTCGGTGAGAGAAGCACTTTTTGAACGAATGGCTATATCTTTTCAACTTGTGATGGGATTACACTGAATTTGACATATATAGTGCAGAATCATGTCTTTAACAACATATTGCAACAGCAGAAACCAGCTTGATGAAATTCATGAGTTATTTCCACTCCTTATCAAAAATGCTTCAATTCGGTGAGATAAGCACTTTTTGAACGAATGGCTATATCTATTCAACTTGTGATAGGATAACACTGAATTTGACATATATTGTGCAGAATCATGTCCTTAACAACATATTGCAACAGCAGGAAGCAGCTTCATGAAAGTCCTAAGTGATTTCCACTCCTAATCAAAAACGCTTCAACTCGGTGAGATAAGCTCTTTTTGAACGAATGGCTATATCTTTTCAACTTGTGATGGGATTACACTGAATTTGACATATATTGTGCAGAATCATGTCTTTAACAACATATTGCAACAGCAGAAACCAGCTTGATGAAATTCATGAGTTATTTCCACTCCTTATCAAAAACGCTTCAACTCGGTGAGATAAGCACTTTTTCAAAGAATGGCTATATCTTTTCAACTTGTAATAGGATTACACTGAATTTGACATATATTGTGCAGAATCATGTCCTAAACAACATATTGCAACAGCAGGAACCAGCTTAATGAAATTCATGAGTTATTTCCACTCCTAATCAAAAACGCTTCAACTCGGTGAGAGAAGCACTTTTTGAACGAATGGCTATATCTTTTCAACTTGTGATGGGGTTACACTGAATTTGACATATATTGTGCAGAATCATGTCCTAAACAACATATTTCAACAGCAGAAACCAGCTTGATGAAATTCATGAGTTATTTCCACTCCTAATCAAAAACGCTTCAACTCGGTGAGAGAGGCACTTTTTGGACGAATGGCTATATCTTTTCAACTTGTGATGGGATTACACTGAATTTGACATATATTGTGCATAATCATGTCTTTAACAACATATTGCAACAGCAGAAACCAGCTTGATGAAATTCATGAGTTATTTCCACTCCTTATCAAAATCGCTTCAACTCGGTGAGATAAGCACTTTTTCAAAGAATGGCTATATCTTTTCAACTTGTAATAGGATAACACTGAATTTGACATACATTGTGCAGAATCATGTCCTAAACAACATATTGAAACAGCAGGAAGCAGCTTCATGAAAGTCATAAGTGATTTCCACTCCTAATCAAAAACGCTTCAACTCGGTGAGATCAGCACTTTTTGAACGAATGGTTATATCTTTTCAACTTGTGATGGGATTACACTGAATTTGACATATATTGTGCAGAATCATGTCCTGAACAACATATTTCAACAGCAGAAACCAGCTTAATGAAATTCATGAGTTATTTCCACTCCTAATCAAAAACGCTTCAACTCGGTGAGATAAGCACTTTTTGAACGAATGGCTATATCTTTTCAACTTGTGATGCGATTACACTGAATTTGACATATATTGTGCAGAATCATGTCCAAAACAACATATTGCAACAGCAGAAACCAGCTTGATGAAATTCATGAGTTATTTCCACTCCTAATCAGAAACGCTTCAGCTCGGTGAGATAAGCACTTTTTCAAAGAATGGCTATATCTTTTCAACTTGTAATAGGATAACACTGAATTTGAAATATATTGTGCAGAATCATGTCCTAGACAACATATTGAAACAGCAGGAAGCAGCTTCATGAAAGTCATAAGTGATTTCCACTCCTAATCAAAAACGCTTCAACTCGGTGAGATAAGCACTTTTTGAACGAATGGCTATATCGTTTCAAGTTGTGATGGGATTACACTGAATTTGACATATATTGTGCAGAATCATGTACTAAACAACATATTTCAACAGCAGAAACCAGCTTGATGAAATTCATGAGTTATTTCCACTCCTAATCAAAAACGCTTCAACTCGGTGAGAGAGGCACTTTTTGGAGGAATGGCTATATCTTTTCAACTTGTGATGGGATTACACTGAATTTGACATATATTGTGCATAATCATGTCTTTAACAACATATTGCAACAGCAGAAACCAGCTTGATGAAATTCATGAGTTATTTCCACTCCTTATCAAAATCGCTTCAACTCGGTGAGATAAGCACTTTTTCAAAGAATGGCTATATCTTTTCAACTTGTAATAGGATAACACTGAATTTGACATATATTGTGCAGAATCATGTCCTAAACAACATATTTCAACAGCAGAAACCAGCTTGATGAAATTCATGAGTTATTTCCACTCCTAATCAAAAACGCTTGAACTCGGTGAGATAAGCTCTTTTTGAACGAATGGCTATATCTTTTCAACTTGTAATAGGATAACACTGAATTTGACATATATTGTGCAGAATCATATCCTAAACAACATATTTCAACAGCAGATACCAGCTTTATGAAATTCATGAGTTATTTCCACTCCTTATCAGAAACGCTTCAACTCGGTGAGATGAGCACTTTTTGCACGAATGGATCTATCTTTTCAACTTGTGATAGAATTACACTGAATTTGAAATATATTGTGCAGAATATGTCCTAAACAACATATTGCAACAGCAGGAACCAGCTTAATGAAATTCATGAGTTATTTCCACTCCTAATCAAAAACGCTTCAACTCGGTGAGATAAGCACTTTTTGAACGAATGGCTATATCTTTTCAACTTGTGATGGGATTACACTGAATTTGACATATATTGTGCAGAATCATGTCCTAAACAACATATTTCAACAGCAGAAACCAGCTTGATGAAATTCATGAGTTATTTCCACTCCTAATCAAAACGCTTCAACTCGGTGAGAGAAGCACTTTTTGAACGAATGGCTATATCTTTTCAACTTGTGATGGGATTACACTGAATTTGACATATATTGTGCAGAATCATGTCTTTAACAACATATTGCAACAGCAGAAACCAGCTTGATGAAATTCATGAGTTATTTTCACTCCTTATCAAAAATGCTTCAACTTGGTGAGATAAGCACTTTTTGAATGAATGGCTCTATCTTTTCAACTTGTGATAGGATTACACTGAATTTGACATATATTGTATAGAATCATGTCCTAAACAACATATTGCAACAGCAGGAACCGGCGTAATGAAAGTCATATGTTATTTCCACTCCTAATCAAAAACGCTTCAACTCGGTGAGATAAGCTCTTTTTGAACGAATGGCTATATCTTTTCAACTTGTGATGGGATTACACTGAATTTGACTTATTTTGTGCAAAATCATGTCCTAAACAACATATTTCAACAGCAGAAACCAGCTTAATGAAAGTCATAAGTTATTTCCACTCCTTATCAAAAATGCTTCAACTCGGTGAGATGAGCACTTTTTGACCGAATGGCTATATCTTTTCAACTTGTGATAGGATAACACTGAATTTGACATATATTGTGCAGAATCATGTCCTAAACAACATATTGAAACAGCAGGAAGCAGCTTCATGAAAGTCATAAGTGATTTCCACTCCTAATCAAAAACGCTTCAACTCGGTGAGATAAGCTCTTTTTGAACGAATGGTTATATCTTTTCAACTTGTGATGGGATTACACTGAATTTGACATATATTGTGCAGAATCATGTCCTGAACAACATATTTCAACAGCAGAAACCAGCTTAATGAAATTCATGAGTTATTTCCACTCCTAATCAAAAACGCTTCGGCTCGGTGAGATAAGCACTTTTTGAACGAATGGCTATATCTTTTCAAATTGTGATGCGATTACACTGAATTTGACATATATTGTGCAGAATCATCTCCAAAACAACATATTGCAACAGCAGAAACCAGCTTGATGAAATTCATGAGTTATTTCCAATCCTAATGAAAAACGCTTCACCTCGGTGAGATAAGCACTTTTTGAACGAATGGCTATATCTTTTCAACTTGTCAAGGGATTACACTGAATTTGACATATATTGTGCAGAATCATGTCCTAAACAACATATTTCTACAGCAGAAACCAGCTTGATGAAATTCATGAGTTATTTCCACTCCTAATCAAAAACGCTTCAACTCGGTGAGATCAGCACTTTTTGAACGAATGGTTATATCTTTTCAACTTGTGATGGGATTACACTGAATTTGACATATATTGTGCAGAATCATGTCCTGAACAACATATTTCAACAGCAGAAACCAGCTTAATGAAATTCATGAGTTATTTCCACTCCTAATCAAAAACGCTTCAACTCGGTGAGATAAGCACTTTTTGAACGAATGGCTATATCTTTTCAACTTGTGATGCGATTACACTGAATTTGACATATATTGTGCAGAATCATGTCCAAAACAACATATTGCAAAAGCAGAAACCAGCTTGATGAAATTCATGAGTTATTTCCACTCCTAATCAAAAACGCATCAACTCGGTGAGATAAGCTCTTTTTGAACGAATGGCTATATCTTTTCAACTTGTAATAGGATAACACTGAATTTGACTTATATTGTGCAGAATCATATCCTAAACAACATATTTCAACAGCAGATACCAACTTTATGAAATTCATGAGTTATTTCCACTCCTTATCAGAAACGCTTGAACTCGGTGAGATGAGCACTTTTTGCACGAATGGCTCTATCTTTTCAACTTGTGATAGAATTACACTGAATTTGACATATATAGTGCAGAATCATGTCCTAAACAACATATTGCAACAGCAGGAACCAGCTTAATGAAATTCATGAGTTATTTCCACTCCTAATCAAAAACGCTTCAACTCGGTGAGAGAAGCACTTTTTGAACGAATGGCTATATCTTTTCAACTTGTGATGGAATTACACTGAATTAGACATATATTGTGCAGAATCATGTCCAAAACAACATATTGCAACAGCAGAAACCAGCTTGATTAAATTCATGAGTTATTTCCACTCCTAATCAAAAACGTTTCAACTCGGTGAGATAAGCACTTTTTGAACGAATGGCTATATCTTTTCAACTTGTGATAGGATAACACTGAATTTGACATATATTGTGCAGAATCATGTCTTTAACAACATATTGCAACAGGAGAAACCAGCTTGATGAAATTCATGAGTTATTTCCACTCCTAATCAAAAACGCTTCACCTCGGTGAGATAAGCACTTTTTGAACGAATGGCTATATCTTTTCAACTTGTCATGGGATTACACTGAATTTGACATATATTGTGCAGAATCATGTCCTAAACAACATATTTCAACAGCAGAAACCAGCTTGATGAAATTCATGAGTTATTTCCACTCCTCATCAAAAACGCTTCAACTCGGTGAGATAAGCTCTTTTTGAACGAATGGCTATATCTTTTCAACTTGTAATAGGATAACACTGAATTTGACTTATATTGTGCAGGATCATATCTCAAACAACATATTTCAAAAGCAGATACCAGCTATATGAAATTCATGAGTTATTTCCAATCCTTATCAGAAACGCTTCAACTCGGTGAGATGAGCACTTTTTGCACGAATGGCTCTATCTTTTCAACTTGTGATAGAATTACACTGAATTTGACATATATTGTGCAGAATCATGTCCTAAACAACATCTTGCAACAGCAGGAACCAGCTTAATGAAATTCATGAGTTATTTCCACTCCTAATCAAAAACGCTTCAACTCGGTGAGATAAGCACTTTTTGAACGAATGGCTCTATCTTTTCAACTTGTGATAGAATTACACTGAATTTGACATATATTGTGCAGAATCATGTCCTAAACAACATATTTCAACAGCAGAAACCAGCTTGATGAAATTCATGAGTTATTTCCACTCCTAATCAAAAACGCTTCAACTCGGTGAGAGAAGCACTTTTTGAACGAATGGCTATATCTTTTCAACTTGTGATGGGATTACACTGAATTTGACATATATTGTGCAGAATCATGTCTTTAACAACATATTGCAACAGCAGAAACCAGCTTGATGAAATTCATTAGTTATTTCCACTCCTTATCAAAAACGCTTCAACTCGGTGAGATAAGCACTTTTTCAAAGAATGGCTATATCTTTTCAACTTGTAATAGGATTACACTGAATTTGACATATATTGTGCAGAATCATGTCCTAAACAACATATTGCAACAGCAGGAACCACCTTAATGAAATTCATGAGTTATTTCCACTCCTAATCAAAAACGCTTCAACTCGGTGAGATAAGCACTTTTTGAACGAATGGCTATATCGTTTCAACTTGTGATGGGATTACACTGAATTTGACATATATTGTGCAGAATCATGTCCTAAACAACATATTGCAACAGCAGAAACCAGCTTGATGAAATTCATGAGTTATTTCCACTCCTTATCAAAAATGCTTCAACTTGGTGAGATAAGCACTTTTTGAATGAATGGCTATATCTTTTCAATTTGTGATGGGATTACACTGAATTTGACATATATTGTGCAGAATCATGTCCTAAACAACATATTTCAACAGCAGAAACCAGCTTGATGAAATTCATGAGTTATTTCCACTCCTAATCAAAACGCTTCAACTCGGTGAGAGAAGCACTTTTTGAACGAATGGCTATATCTTTTCAACTTGTGATGGGATTACACTGAATTTGACATATATAGTGCAGAATCATGTCTTTAACAACATATTGCAACAGCAGAAACCAGCTTGATGAAATTCATGAGTTATTTCCACTCCTTATCAAAAATGCTTCAATTCGGTGAGATAAGCACTTTTTGAACGAATGGCTATATCTATTCAACTTGTGATAGGATAACACTGAATTTGACATATATTGTGCAGAATCATGTCCTTAACAACATATTGCAACAGCAGGAAGCAGCTTCATGAAAGTCATAAGTGATTTCCACTCCTAATCAAAAACGCTTCAACTCGGTGAGATAAGCTCTTTTTGAACGAATGGCTATATCTTTTCAACTTGTGATGGGATTACACTGAATTTGACATATATTGTGCAGAATCATGTCTTTAACAACATATTGCAACAGCAGAAACCAGCTTGATGAAATTCATGAGTTATTTCCACTCCTTATCAAAAACGCTTCAACTCGGTGAGATAAGCACTTTTTCAAAGAATGGCTATATCTTTTCAACTTGTAATAGGATTACACTGAATTTGACATATATTGTGCAGAATCATGTCCTAAACAACATATTGCAACAGCAGGAACCAGCTTAATGAAATTCATGAGTTATTTCCACTCCTAATCAAAAACGCTTCAACTCGGTGAGAGAAGCACTTTTTGAACGAATGGCTATATCTTTTCAACTTGTGATGGGGTTACACTGAATTTGACATATATTGTGCAGAATCATGTCCTAAACAACATATTTCAACAGCAGAAACCAGCTTGATGAAATTCATGAGTTATTTCCACTCCTAATCAAAAACGCTTCAACTCGGTGAGAGAGGCACTTTTTGGACGAATGGCTATATCTTTTCAACTTGTGATGGGATTACACTGAATTTGACATATATTGTGCATAATCATGTCTTTAACAACATATTGCAACAGCAGAAACCAGCTTGATGAAATTCATGAGTTATTTCCACTCCTTATCAAAATCGCTTCAACTCGGTGAGATAAGCACTTTTTCAAAGAATGGCTATATCTTTTCAACTTGTAATAGGATAACACTGAATTTGACATATATTGTGCAGAATCATGTCCTAAACAACATATTGAAACAGCAGGAAGCAGCTTCATGAAAGTCATAAGTGATTTCCACTCCTAATCAAAAACGCTTCAACTCGGTGAGATCAGCACTTTTTGAACGAATGGTTATATCTTTTCAACTTGTGATGGGATTACACTGAATTTGACATATATTGTGCAGAATCATGTCCTGAACAACATATTTCAACAGCAGAAACCAGCTTAATGAAATTCATGAGTTATTTCCACTCCTAATCAAAAACGCTTCAACTCGGTGAGATAAGCACTTTTTGAACGAATGGCTATATCTTTTCAACTTGTGATGCGATTACACTGAATTTGACATATATTGTGCAGAATCATGTCCAAAACAACATATTGCAACAGCAGAAACCAGCTTGATGAAATTCATGAGTTATTTCCACTCCTAATCAGAAACGCTTCAGCTCGGTGAGAGAAGCACTTTTTCAAAGAATGGCTATATCTTTTCAACTTGTAATAGGATAACACTGAATTTGACATATATTGTGCAGAATCATGTCCTAGACAACATATTGAAACAGCAGGAAGCAGCTTCATGAAAGTCATAAGTGATTTCCACTCCTAATCAAAAACGCTTCAACTCGGTGAGATAAGCACTTTTTGAACGAATGGCTATATCGTTTCAAGTTGTGATGGGATTACACTGAATTTGACATATATGTGCAGAATCATGTCCTAAACAACATATTTCAACAGCAGAAACCAGCTTGATGAAATTCATGAGTTATTTCCACTCCTAATCAAAAACGCTTCAACTCGGTGAGAGAGGCACTTTTTGGACGAATGGCTATATCTTTTCAACTTGTGATGGGATTACACTGAATTTGACATATATTGTGCATAATCATGTCTTTAACAACATATTGCAACAGCAGAAACCAGCTTGATGAAATTCATGAGTTATTTCCACTCCTTATCAAAATCGCTTCAACTCGGTGAGATAAGCACTTTTTCAAAGAATGGCTATATCTTTTCAACTTGTAATAGGATAACACTGAATTTGACATATATTGTGCAGAATCATGTCCTAAACAACATATTGAAACAGCAGGAAGCAGCTTCATGAAAGTCATAAGTGATTTCCACTCCTAATCAAAAACGCTTCAACTCGGTGAGATAAGCTCTTTTTGAACGAATGGCTATATCGTTTCAAGTTGTGATGGGATTACACTGAATTTGACATATATTGTGCAGAATCATGTCCTAAACAACATATTTCAACAGCAGAAACCAGCTTGATGAAATTCATGAGTTATTTCCACTCCTAATCAAAAACTTTTCACCTCGGTGAGATAAGCACTTTTTGAACGAATGGCTATATCTTTTCAACTTGTCATGGGATTACACTGAATTTGACATATATTGTGCAGAATCATGTCCTGAACAACATATTTCAACAGCAGAAACCAGCTTGATGAAATTCATGAGTTATTTCCACTCCTAATCAAAAACGCTTCACCTCGGTGAGATAAGCACTTTTTGAACGAATGGCTATATCTTTTCAACTTGTCATGGGATTACACTGAATTTGACATATATTGTGCAGAATCATGTCCTAAACAACATATTTCAACAGCAGAAACCAGCTTGATGAAATTCATGAGTTATTTCCACTCCTAATCAAAAACGCTTGAACTCGGTGAGATAAGCTCTTTTTGAACGAATGGCTATATCTTTTCAACTTGTAATAGGATAACACTGAATTTGACATATATTGTGCAGAATCATATCCTAAACAACATATTTCAACAGCAGATACCAGCTTTATGAAATTCATGAGTTATTTCCACTCCTTATCAGAAACGCCTCAACTCGGTGAGATGAGCACTTTTTGCACGAATGGATCTATCTTTTCAACTTGTGATAGAATTACACTGAATTTGAAATATATTGTGCAGAATATGTCCTAAACAACATATTGCAACAGCAGGAACCAGCTTAATGAAATTCATGAGTTATTTCCACTCCTAATCAAAAACGCTTCAACTCGGTGAGATAAGCACTTTTTGAATGAATGGCTATATCTTTTCAACTTGTGATGGGATTACACTGAATTTGACATATATTGTGCAGAATCATGTCCTAAACAACATATTTCAACAGCAGAAACCAGCTTGATGAAATTCATGAGTTATTTCCACTCCTAATCAAAACGCTTCAACTCGGTGAGAGAAGCACTTTTTGAACGAATGGCTATATCTTTTCAACTTGTGATGGGATTACACTGAATTTGACATATATTGTGCAGAATCATGTCTTTAACAACATATTGCAACAGCAGAAACCAGCTTGATGAAATTCATGAGTTATTTTCACTCCTTATCAAAAATGCTTCAACTTGGTGAGATAAGCACTTTTTGAATGAATGGCTCCATCTTTTCAACTTGTGATAGGATTACACTGAATTTGACATATATTGTATAGAATCATGTCCTAAACAACATAATGCAACAGCAGGAACCGGCGTAATGAAAGTCATATGTTATTTCCACTCCTAATCAAAAACGCTTCAACTCGGTGAGATAAGCTCTTTTTGAACGAATGGCTATATCTTTTCAACTTGTGATGGGATTACACTGAATTTGACTTATTTTGTGCAAAATCATGTCCTAAACAACATATTTCAACAGCAGAAACCAGCTTAATGAAAGTCATAAGTTATTTCCACTCCTTATCAAAAATGCTTCAACTCGGTGAGATGAGCACTTTTTGACCGAATGGCTATATCTTTTCAACTTGTGATAGGATAACACTGAATTTGACATATATTGTGCAGAATCATGTCCTAAACAACATATTGAAACAGCAGGAAGCAGCTTCATGAAAGTCATAAGTGATTTCCACTCCTAATCAAAAACGCTTCAACTCGGTGAGATAAGCTCTTTTTGAACGAATGGTTATATCTTTTCAACTTGTGATGGGATTACACTGAATTTGACATATATTGTGCAGAATCATGTCCTGAACAACATATTTCAACAGCAGAAACCAGCTTAATGAAATTCATGAGTTATTTCCACTCCTAATCAAAAACGCTTCGGCTCGGTGAGATAAGCACTTTTTGAATGAATGGCTATATATTTTCAAATTGTGATGCGATTACACTGAATTTGACATATATTGTGCAGAATCATGTCCAAAACAACATATTGCAACAGCAGAAACCAGCTTGATGAAATTCATGAGTTATTTCCAATCCTAATGAAAAACGCTTCACCTCGGTGAGATAAGCACTTTTTGAACGAATGGCTATATCTTTTCAACTTGTCAAGGGATTACACTGAATTTGACATATATTGTGCAGAATCATGTCCTAAACAACATATTTCTACAGCAGAAACCAGCTTGATGAAATTCATGAGTTATTTCCACTCCTAATCAAAAACGCTTCAACTCGGTGAGATCAGCACTTTTTGAACGAATGGTTATATCTTTTCAACTTGTGATGGGATTACACTGAATTTGACATATATTGTGCAGAATCATGTCCTGAACAACATATTTCAACAGCAGAAACCAGCTTAATGAAATTCATGAGTTATTTCCACTCCTAATCAAAAACGCTTCAACTCGGTGAGATAAGCACTTTTTGAACGAATGGCTATATCTTTTCAACTTGTGATGCGATTACACTGAATTTGACATATATTGTGCAGAATCATGTCCAAAACAACATATTGCAAAAGCAGAAACCAGCTTGATGAAATTCATGAGTTATTTCCACTCCTAATCAAAAACGCATCAACTCGGTGAGATAAGCTCTTTTTGAACGAATGGCTATATCTTTTCAACTTGTAATAGGATAACACTGAATTTGACTTATATTGTGCAGAATCATATCCTAAACAACATATTTCAACAGCAGATACCAACTTTATGAAATTCATGAGTTATTTCCACTCCTTATCAGAAACGCTTCAACTCGGTGAGATGAGCACTTTTTGCACGAATGGCTCTATCTTTTCAACTTGTGATAGAATTACACTGAATTTGACATATATAGTGCAGAATCATGTCCTAAACAACATATTGCAACAGCAGGAACCAGCTTAATGAAATTCATGAGTTATTTCCACTCCTAATCAAAAACGCTTCAACTCGGTGAGAGAAGCACTTTTTGAACGAATGGCTATATCTTTTCAACTTGTGATGGAATTACACTGAATTAGACATATATTGTGCAGAATCATGTCCAAAACAACATATTGCAACAGCAGAAACCAGCTTGATGAAATTCATGAGTTATTTCCACTCCTAATCAAAAACGTTTCAACTCGGTGAGATAAGCACTTTTTGAACGAATGGCTATATCTTTTCAACTTGTGATAGGATAACACTGAATTTGACATATATTGTGCAGAATCATGTCTTTAACAACATATTGCAACAGGAGAAACCAGCTTGATGAAATTCATGAGTTATTTCCACTCCTAATCAAAAACGCTTCACCTCGGTGAGATAAGCACTTTTTGAACGAATGGCTATATCTTTTCAACTTGTCATGGGATTACACTGAATTTTAAATATATTGTGCAGAATATGTCCTAAACAACATATTTCAACAGCAGAAACCAGCTTGATGAAATTCATGAGTTATTTCCACTCCTCATCAAAAACGCTTCAACTCGGTGAGATAAGCTCATTTTGAACGAATGGCTATATCTTTTCAACTTGTAATAGGATAACACTGAATTTGACTTATATTGTGCAGGATCATATCTCAAACAACATATTTCAAAAGCAGATACCAGCTATATGAAATTCATGAGTTATTTCCACTCCTTATCAGAAACGCTTCAACTCGGTGAGATGAGCACTTTTTGCACGAATGGCTCTATCTTTTCAACTTGTGATAGAATTACACTGAATTTGACATATATTGTGCAGAATCATGTCCTAAACAACATCTTGCAACAGCAGGAACCAGCTTAATGAAATTCATGAGTTATTTCCACTCCTAATCAAAAACGCTTCAACTCGGTGAGATAAGCACTTTTTGAACGAATGGCTCTATCTTTTCAACTTGTGATAGAATTACACTGAATTTGACATATATTGTGCAGAATCATGTCCTAAACAACATATTTCAACAGCAGAAACCAGCTTGATGAAATTCATGAGTTATTTCCACTCCTAATCAAAAACGCTTCAACTCGGTGAGAGAAGCACTTTTTGAACGAATGGCTATATCTTTTCAACTTGTGATGGGATTACACTGAATTTGACATATATTGTGCAGAATCATGTCTTTAACAACATATTGCAACAGCAGAAACCAGCTTGATGAAATTCATTAGTTATTTCCACTCCTTATCAAAAACGCTTCAACTCGGTGAGATAAGCACTTTTTCAAAGAATGGCTATATCTTTTCAACTTGTAATAGGATTACACTGAATTTGACATATATTGTGCAGAATCATGTCCTAAACAACATATTGCAACAGCAGGAACCACCTTAATGAAATTCATGAGTTATTTCCACTCCTAATCAAAAACGCTTCAACTCGGTGAGATAAGCACTTTTTGAACGAATGGCTATATCGTTTCAACTTGTGATGGGATTACACTGAATTTGACATATATTGTGCAGAATCATGTCCTAAACAACATATTGCAACAGCAGAAACCAGCTTGATGAAATTCATGAGTTATTTCCACTCCTTATCAAAAATGCTTCAACTTGGTGAGATAAGCACTTTTTGAATGAATGGCTATATCTTTTCAACTTGTGATAGGATTACACTGAATTTGACATACATTGTATAGAATCATGTCCTAAACAACATATTGCAACAGCAGGAACCGGCGTAATGAAAGTCATGAGTTATTTCCACTCCTAATCAAAAACGCTTCAACTCGGTGAGATAAGCTCTTTTTGAACGAATGGCTATATCTTTTCAACTTGTGATGGGATTACATTGAATTTGACTTATATTGTGCAAAATCATGTCCTAAACAACATATTTCAACAGCAGAAACCAGCTTAATGAAAGTCATAAGTTATTTCCACTCCTTATCAAAAACGCTTCACCTCGGTGAGATAAGCACTTTTTGACCGAATGGCTATATCTTTTCAACTTGTGATAGGATAACACTGAATTTGACATATATTGTGCAGAATCATGTCCTAAACAACATATTGAAACAGCAGGAAGCAGCTTCATGAAAGTCATAAGTGATTTCCACTCCTAATCAAAAACGCTTCAACTCGGTGAGATCAGCACTTTTTGAACGAATGGTTATATCTTTTCAACATGTGATGGGATTACACTGAATTTGACATATATTGTGCAGAATCATGTCCTGAACAACATATTTCAACAGCAGAAACCAGCTTAATGAAATTCATGAGTTATTTCCACTCCTAATCAAAAACGCTTCAACTCGGTGAGATAAGCACTTTTTGAACGAATGGCTATATCTTTTCAACTTGTGATGGGATTACACTGAATTTGACATATATTGTGCAGAATCATGTCCAAAACAACATATTGCAACAGCAGAAACCAGCTTGATGAAATTCATGAGTTATTTCCACTCCTAATCAAAAACGCTTCAACTCGGTGAGATAAGCTCTTTTTGAACGAATGGCTATATCTTTTCAACTTGTAATAGGATAACACTGAATTTGACATATATTGTGCAGAATCATATCCTAAACAACATATTTCAACAGCAGATACCAACTTTATGAAATTCATGAGTTATTTCCACTCCTTATCAGAAACGCTTCAACTCGGTGAGATGAGCACTTTTTGCACGAATGGCTCTATCTTTTCAACTTGTGATAGAATTACACTGAATTTGACATATATTGTGCAGAATCATGTCCTAAACAACATATTGCAACAGCAGGAACCAGCTTAATGAAATTCATGAGTTATTTCCACTCCTAATCAAAAACGCTTCAACTCGGTGAGAGAAGCACTTTTTGAACGAATGGCTATATCTTTTCAACTTGTGATGGAATTACACTGAATTAGACATATATTGTGCAGAATCATGTCCAAAACAACATATTGCAACAACAGAAACCAGCTTGATGAAATTCATGAGTTATTTCCACTCCTAATCAAAAACGCTTCAACTCGGTGAGATAAGCTCTTTTTGAACGAATGGCTATATCTTTTCAACTTGTGATGGGATTACACTGAATTTGACTTATATTGTGCAGAATCATATCCTAAACAACATATTTCAACAGCAGATACCAACTTTATGAAATTCATGAGTTATTTCCACTCCTTATCAGAAACGCTTCAACTCGGTGAGATGAGCACTTTTTGCACGAATGGCTCTATCTTTTCAACTTGTGATAGAATTACACTGAATTTGACATATATTGTGCAGAATCATGTCCTAAACAACATATTGCAACAGCAGGAACCAGCTTAATGAAATTCATGAGTTATTTCCACTCCTAATCAAAAACGCTTCAACTCGGTGAGAGAAGCACTTTTTGAACGAATGGCTATATCTTTTCAACTTGTGATGGAATTACACTGAATTAGACATATATTGTGCAGAATCATGTCTTTAACAACATATTGCAACAGCAGAAACCAGCTTAATGAAAGTCATAAATTATTTCCACTCCTTATCAGAAACGCTTCAACTCGGTGAGATGAGGACTTTTTGCACGAATGGCTCTATCTTTACAACTTGTGATAGAATTACACTGAATTTGAAATATATTGTGCAGAATCATGTCCTAAACAACATATTGCAACAGCAGGAACCAGCTTAATGAAATTCATGAGTTATTTCCACTCCTAATCAAAAACGCTTCAACTCGGTGAGATAAGCACTTTTTTAACGAATGGCTATATCGTTTCAAGTTGTGATGGGATTATACTGAATTTGACATATATTGTGCAGAATCATGTCCTAAACAACATATTTCAACAGCAGAAACCAGCTTGATGAAATTCATGAGTTATTTCCACTCCTAATCAAAACGCTTCAACTCGGTGAGATAAGCACTTTTTGAACGAATGGCTATATCTTTTCAACTTGTGATGGGATTACACTGAATTTGACATATATAGTGCAGAATCATGTCTTTAACAACATATTGCAACAGCAGAAACCAGCTTGATGAAATTCATGAGTTATTTCCACTCCTTATCAAAAATGCTTCAACTCGGTGAGATAAGCACTTTTTGAACGAATGGCTATATCTATTCAACTTGTGATAGGATAACACTGAATTTGACATATATTGTGCAGAATCATGTCCTTAACAACATATTGCAACAGCAGGAAGCAGCTTCATGAAAGTCATAAGTGATTTCCACTCCTAATCAAAAACGCTTCAACTCGGTGAGATAAGCTCTTTTTGAACGAATGGCTATATCTTTTCAACTTGTGATGGGATTACACTGAATTTGACATATATTGTGCATAATCATGTCTTTAACAACATATTGCAACAGCAGAAACCAGCTTGATGAAATTCATGAGTTATTTCCACTCCTTATCAAAAACGCTTCAACTCGGTGAGATAAGCACTTTTTCAAAGAATTGCTATATCTTTTCAACTTGTAATAGGATTACACTGAATTTGACATATATTGTGCAGAATCATGTCCTAAACAACATATTGCAACAGCAGGAACCAGCTTAATGAAATTCATGAGTTATTTCCACTCCTAATCAAAAACGCTTCAACTCGGTGAGAGAAGCACTTTTTGAACGAATGGCTATATCTTTTCAACTTGTGATGGGGTTACACTGAATTTGACATATATTGTGCAGAATCATGTCCTAAACAACATATTTCAACAGCAGAAACCAGCTTGATGAAATTCATGAGTTATTTCCACTCCTAATCAAAAACGCTTCAACTCGGTGAGAGAGGCACTTTTTGGACGAATGGCTATATCTTTTCAACTTGTGATGGGATTACACTGAATTTGACATATATTGTGCATAATCATGTCTTTAACAACATATTGCAACAGCAGAAACCAGCTTGATGAAATTCATGAGTTATTTCCACTCCTTATCAAAATCGCTTCAACTCGGTGAGATAAGCACTTTTTCAAAGAATGGCTATATCTTTTCAACTTGTAATAGGATAACACTGAATTTGACATATATTGTGCAGAATCATGTCCTAAACAACATATTGAAACAGCAAAAAGCAGCTTCATGAAAGTCATAAGTGATTTCCACTCCTAATCAAAAACGCTTCAACTCGGTGAGATCAGCACTTTTTGAACGAATGGCTATATCTTTTCAACTTGTGATGGGATTACACTGAATTTGACATATATTGTGCAGAATCATGTCCTGAACAACATATTTCAACAGCAGAAACCAGCTTAATGAAATTCATGAGTTATTTCCACTCCTAATCAAAAACGCTTCAACTTGGTGAGATAAGCACTTTTTGAACGAATGGCTATATCTTTTCAACTTGTGATGCGATTACACTGAATTTGACATATATTGTGCAGAATCATGTCCAAAACAACATATTGCAACAGCAGAAACCAGCTTGATGAAATTCATGAGTTATTTCCACTCCTAATCAGAAACGCTTCAGCTCGGTGAGATAAGCACTTTTTGAACGAATGGCTATATCTTTTCAACTTGTCAAGGGATTACACTGAATTTGACATATATTGTGCAGAATCATGTCCTAAACAACATATTTCTACAGCAGAAACCAGCTTGATGAAATTCATGAGTTATTTCCACTCCTTATCAGAAACGCTTCAACTCGGTGAGATGAGCACTTTTTGCACGAATGGCTCTATCTTTTCAACTTGTGATAGAATTACACTGAATTTGACATATATTGTGCAGAATCATGTCCTAAACAACATATTGCAACAGCAGGAACCAGCTTAATGAAATTCATGAGTTATTTCCACTCCTAATCAAAAACGCTTCAACTCGGTGAGATAAGCACTTTTTGAACGAATGGCTATATCTTTTCAACTTGTGATGGAATTACACTGAATTTGACATATATTGTGCAGAATCATGTCCTAAACAACATATTTCAACAGCAGAAACCAGCTTGATGAAATTCATGAGTTATTTCCACTCCTAATCAAAAACGCTTCAACTCGGTGAGAGAAGCACTTTTTGAAAAAATGGCTATATCTTTACAACTTGTGATGGGATTACACTGAATTTGACATATATTGTGCAGAATCATGTCTTTAACAACATATTGCAACAGCAGAAACCAGCTTGATGAAATTCATGAGTTATTTCCACTCCTTATCAAAAACGCTTCAACTCGGTGAGATAAGCACTTTTTCAAAGAATGGCTATATCTTTTCAACTTGTAATAGGATTACACTGAATTTGACATATATTGTGCAGAATCATGTCCTTAACAACATATTGCAACAGCAGGAACCAGCTTAATGAAAGTCATAAGTTATTTCCACTCCTTATCAGAAACGCTTCAACTCGGTGAGATGAGCACTTTTTGCACGAATGGCTCTATCTTTTCAACTTGCGATAGAATTACACTGAATTTGAAATATATTGTGCAGAATCATGTCCTAAACAACATATTGCAACAGCAGGAACCAGCTTAATGAAATTCATGAGTTATTTCCACTCCTAATCAAAAACGCTTCAACTCGGTGAGATTAGCACTTTTTGAACGAATGGCTATATCGTTTCAAGTTGTGATGGGATTACACTGAATTTGACATATATTGTGCAGAATCATGTCCTAAACAACATATTTCAACAGCAGAAACCAGCTTGATGAAATTCATGAGTTATTTCCACTCCTAATCAAAACGCTTCAACTCGGTGAGAGAAGCACTTTTTGAAAGAATGGCTATATCTTTTCAACTTGTAATAGGATTACACTGAATTTGACATATATAGTGCAGAATCATGTCTTTAACAACATATTGCAACAGCAGAAACCAGCTTGATGAAATTCATGAGTTTTTTCCACTCCTTATCAAAAATGCTTCAACTCGGTGAGATAAGCACTTTTTGAACGAATGGCTATATCTATTCAACTTGTGATAGGATAACACTGAATTTGACATATATTGTACAGAATCATGTCCTTAACAACATATTGCAACAGCAGGAAGCAGCTTCATGAAAGTCATAAGTGATTTCCACTCCTAATCAAAAACGCTTCAACTCGGTGAGATAAGCTCTTTTTGAACGAATGGCTATATCTTTTCAACTTGTGATGGGATTACACTGAATTTGACATATATTGTGCAGAATCATGTCTTTAACAACATATTGCAACAGCAGAAACCAGCTTGATGAAATTCATGAGTTATTTCCACTCCTTATCAAAAACGCTTCAACTCGGTGGGATAAGCACTTTTTCAAAGAATGGCTATATCTTTTCAACTTGTAATTGGATTACACTGAATTTGACATATATTGTGCAGAATCATGTCCTAAACAACATATTGCAACAGCATGAATCAGCTTAATGAAATTCATGAGTTATTTCCACTCCTAATCAAAAACGCTTCAACTCGGTGAGATAAGCACTTTTTCAAAGAATGGCTATATCGTTTCAACTTGTGATGGGATTACACTGAATTTGACATATATTGTGCAGAATCATGTCCTAAAAAACATATTTCAACAGCAGAAACCAGCTTGATGAAATTCATGAGTTATTTCCACTCCTTATCAAAAATGCTTCAACTTGGTGAGATAAGCACTTTTTGAATGAATGGCTATATCTTTTCAATTTGTAATAGGATTACACTGAATTTGACATATATTGTATAGAATCATGTCCTAAACAACATATTGCAACAGCAGGAACCGGCGTAATGAAAGTCATATGTTATTTCCACTCCTAATCAAAAACGCTTCAACTCGGTGAGATAAGCTCTTTTTGAACGAATGGCTATATCTTTTCAACTTGTGATGGGATTACACTGAATTTGACTTATATTGTGCAAAATCATGTCCTAAATAACATATTTCAACAGCAGAAACCAGCTTAATGAAAGTCATAAGTTATTTCCACTCCTTATCAAAAACGCTTCACCTCGGTGAGATAAGCACTTTTTGACCGAATGGCTATATCTTTTCAACTTGTGATAGGATAACACTGAATTTGACATATATTGTGCAGAATCATGTCCAAAACAACATATTGCAACAGCAGAAACCAGCTTGATGAAATTCATGAGTTATTTCCACTCCTAATCAAAAACGCTTCACCTCGGTGAGATAAGCACTTTTTGAACGGATGGCTATATCTTTTCAACTTGTCAAGGGATTACACTGAATTTGACATATATTGTGCAGAATCATGTCCTAAACAACATATTTCTACAGCAGAAACCAGCTTGATGAAATTCATGAGTTATTTCCACTCCTAATCAAAAACGCTTCAACTCGGTGAGATAAGCTCTTTTTGAACGAATGGCTATATCTTTTCAACTTGTAATAGGATAACACTGAATTTGACTTATATTGTGCAGAATCATATCCTAAAAAACATATTTCAACAGCAGATACAAACTTTATGAAATTCATGAGTTATTTCCACTCCTTATCAGAAACGCTTCAACTCGGTGAGATGAGCACTTTTTGCACGAATGACTCTATCTTTTCAACTTGTGATAGAATTACACTGAATTTGACATATATTGTGCAGAATCATGTCCTAAACAACATATTGCAACAGCAGGAACCAGCTTCATTAAATTCATGAGTTATTTCCACTCCTAATCAAAAACGCTTCAACTCGGTGAGAGAAGCACTTTTTGAACGAATGGCTATATCTTTTCAACTTGTGATGGGATTACACTGAATTTTGACATGTATTGTGCAGAATCATGTCCTAAACAACATATTTCAACAGCAGAAACCAGCTTGATGAAATTCATGAGTTATTTCCACTCCTAATCAAAAACGCTTCAACTCGGTGAGAGAAGCACTTTTTGAACGAATGGCTATATCTTTTCAACTTGTGATGGGATTACACTGAATTTGACATATATTGTGCAGAATCATGTCTTTAACAACATATTGCAACAGCAGAAACCAGCTTGATGAAATTCATGAGTTATTTCCACTCCTTATCAAAATAGCTTCAACTGGGTGAGAGAAGCACTTTTTCAAAGAATGGCTATATCTTTTCAACTTGTAATAGGATAACACTGAATTTGACATATATTGTGCAGAATCATGTCCTAAACAACATATTGAAACAGCAGGAAGCAGCTTCATGAAAGTCATAAGTGATTTCCACTCCTAATCAAAAACGCTTCAACTCGGTGAGATCAGCACTTTTTGAACGAATGGTTATATCTTTTCAACTTGTGATGGGATTACACTGAATTTGACATATATTGTGCAGAATCATGTCCTGAACAACATATTTCAACAGCAGAAACCAGCTTGATGAAATTCATGAGTTATTTCCACTCCTAATCAAAAACGCTTCACCTCGGTGAGATAAGCACTTTTTGAACGAATGGCTATATCTTTTCAACTTGTGACGGGATTACACTGAATTTGACATATATTGTGCAGAATCATGTCCTAAACAACATATTTCTACAGCAGAAACCAGCTTGATGAAATTCATTAGTTATTTCCACTCCTAATCAAAAACGCTTCAACTTGGTGAGATAAGCTCTTTTTGAACGAATGGCTATATCTTGTCAACTTGTAATAGGATAACACTGAATTTGACTTATATTGTGCAGAATCATTTCCTAAACAACATATTTCAACAGCAGATACCAACTTTATGAAATTCATGAGTTATTTCCACTCCTTATCAGAAACGCTTCAACTCGGTGAGATGAGCACTTTTTGCACGAATGGCTCTATCTTTTCAACTTGTGATAGAATTACACTGAATTTGACATATATTGTGCAGAATCATGTCCTAAACAACATATTTCAACAGCAGAAACCAGCTTGATGAAATTCATGAGTTATTTCCACTCCTAATCAAAAACGCTTCAACTCGGTGAGAGAAGCACTTTTTGAACGAATGGCTATATCTTTTCAACTTGTGATGGGATTACACTGAATTTGACATATATTGTGCAGAATCATGTCTTTAACAACATATTGCAACAGCAGAAACCAGCTTGATGAAATTCATGAGTTATTTCCACTCCTTATCAAAAACGCTTCAACTCGGTGAGATAAGCACTTTTTCAAAGAATGGCTATATCTTTTCAACTTGTAATAGGATTACACTGAATTTGACATATATTGTGCAGAATCATGTCCTTAACAACATATTGCAACAGCAGGAACCAGCTTAATGAAAGTCATAAGTTATTTCCAATCCTTATCAGAAAAGCTTCAACTCAGTGAGATGAGCACTTTTTGCACGAATGGCTCTATCTTTTCAACTTGTGATAGAATTACACTGAATTTGAAATATATTGTGCAGAATCATGTCCTAAACAACATATTGCAACAGCAGAAACCAGCTTGATGAAATTCATGAGTTATTTCCACTCCTTATCAAAAACGCTTCAACTCGGTGAGATAAGCACTTTTTCAAAGAATGGCTATATCTTTTCAACTTGTAATAGGATTACACTGAATTTGACATATATTGTGCAGAATCATGTCCTAAACAACATATTGCAACAGCAGGAACCAGCTTAATGAAAGTCATGAGTTATTTCCACTCCTAATCAAAAACGCTTCAACTTGGTGAGATAAGCACTTTTTCAAAGAATGGCTATATCGTTTCAACTTGTGATGGGATTACACTGAATTTGACATATATTGTGCAGAATCATGTCCTAAAAAACATATTTCAACAGCAGAAACCAGCTTGATGAAATTCATGAGTTATTTCCACTCCTTATCAAAAATGCTTCAACTTGGTGAGATAAGCACTTTTTGAATGAATGGCTATATCTTTTCAATTTGTTATAGGATTACACTGAATTTGACATATATTGTATAGAATCATGTCCTAAACAACATATTGCAACAGCAGGAACCGGCGTAATGAAAGTCATATGTTATTTCCACTCCTAATCAAAAACTCTTCAACTCGGTGAGATAAGCTCTTTTTGAACAAATGGCTATATCTTTTCAACTTGTGATGGGATTACACTGAATTTGACTTATATTGTGCAAAATCATGTCCTAAACAACATATTTCAACAGCAGAAACCAGCTTAATGAAAGTCATAAGTTATTTCCACTCCTTATCAAAAACGCTTCGACTCGGTGAGATAAGCACTTTTTGACCGAATGGCTATATCTTTTCAACTTGTGATAGGATAACACTGAATTTGACATATATTGTGCAGAATCATGTCCAAAACAGCATATTGCAACAGCAGAAACCAGCTTGATGAAATTCATGAGTTATTTCCACTCCTAGTCAAAAACGCTTCACCTCGGTGAGATAAGCACTTTTTGAACGAATGGCTATATCTTTTCAACTTGTCAAGGGATTACACTGAATTTGACATATATTGTGCAGAATCATGTCCTAAACAACATATTTCTACAGCAGAAACAAGCTTGATGAAATTCATGAGTTATTTCCACTCCTAATCAAAAACGCTTCAACTCGGTGAGATAAGCTCTTTTTGAACGAATGGCTATATCTTTTCAATTTGTTATAGGATTACACTGAATTTGACATATATTGTATAGAATCATGTCCTAAACAACATATTGCAACAGCTGGAACCGGCGTAATGAAAGTCATATGTTATTTCCACTCCTAATCAAAAACGCTTCAACTCGGTGAGATAAGCTCTTTTTGAACGAATGGCTATATCTTTTCAACTTGTGATGGGATTACACTGAATTTGACATATATTGTGCAGAATCATGTCTTTAACAACATATTGCAACAGCAGAAACCAGCTTGATGAAATTCATGAGTTATTTCCACTCCTAATCAAAAACGCTTCAACTCGGTGAGATAAGCTCTTTTTGAACGAATGGCTATATCTTTTCAACTTGTAATAGGATAACACTGAATTTGACTTATATTGTGCAGAATCATATCCTAAACAACATATTTCAACAGCAGATACCAACTTTATGAAATTCATGAGTTATTTCCACTCCTTATCAGAAACGCTTCAACTCGGTGAGATGAGCACTTTTTGCACGAATGGCTCTATCTTTTCAACTTGTGATAGACTTACACTGAATTTGACATATATTGTGCAGAATCATGTCCTAAACAACATATTGCAACAGCAGGAACCAGCGTAATGAAATTCATGAGTTATTTCCACTCCTAATCAAAAAGGCTTCAACTCGGTGAGATAAGCACTTTTTGAACGAATGGCTATATCGTTTCAACTTGTGATGGGATTACACTGAATTTGACATATATTGTGCAGAATCATGTCCTAAACAACATATTTCAACAGCAGAAACCAGCTTGATGAAATTCATTAGTTATTTCCACTCCTAATCAAAACGCTTCAACTCGGTGAGATAAGCACTTTTTGAACGAATGGCTATATCTTTTCAACTTGTGATGGGATTACACTGAATTTGACATATATTGTGCAGAATCATGTCTTTAACAACATATTGTAACAGCAGAAACCAGCTTGATGAAATTCATGAGTTATTTCCACTCCTTATCAAAATCGCTTCAACTCGGTGAGATAAGCACTTTTTCAAAGAATGGCTATATCTTTTCAACTTGTAATAGGATAACACTGAATTTGACATATATTGTGCAGAATCATGTCCTAAACAACATATTGAAACAGCAGGAAGCAGCTTCATGAAAGTCATAAGTGATTTCCACTCCTAATCAAAAACGCTTCAACTCGGTGAGAGAAGCACTTTTTGAACGAATGGCTATATCTTTTCAACTTGTGATGGAATTACACTGAATTTGACATATATTGTGCAGAATCATGTCCTAAACAACATATTTCAACAGCAGAAACCAGCTTGATGAAATTCATGAGTTATTTCCACTCCTAATCAAAAACGCTTCAACTCGGTGAGAGAAGCACTTTTTGAACGAATGGCTATATCTTTTCAACTTGTGATGGGATTACACTGAATTTGACATATATTGTGCAGAATCATGTCTTTAACAACATATTGCAACAGCAGAAACCAGCTTGATGAAATTCATGAGTTATTTCCACTCCTTATCAAAAACGCTTCAACTCGGTGAGATAAGCACTTTTTCAAAGAATGGCTATATCGTTTCAACTTGTGATGGGATTACACTGAATTTGACATATATTGTGCAGAATCATGTCCTAAAAAACATATTTCAACAGCAGAAACCAGCTTGATGAAATTCATGAGTTATTTCCACTCCTTATCAAAAATGCTTCAACTTGGTGAGATAAGCACTTTTTGAATGAATGGCTATATCTTTTCAATTTGTTATAGGATTACACTGAATTTGACATATATTGTATAGAATCATGTCCTAAACAACATATTGCAACAGCAGGAACCGGCGTAATGAAAGTCATATGTTATTTCCACTCCTAATCAAAAACGCTTCAACTCGGTGAGATAAGCTCTTTTTGAACGAATGGCTATATCTTTTCAACTTGTGATGGGATTACACTGAATTTGACATATATAGTGCAGAATCATGTCTTTAACAACATATTGCAACAGCAGAAACCAG
Organism: Fistularia commersonii; assembly: GCF_037954325.1. Taxonomy (NCBI): domain Eukaryota; kingdom Metazoa; phylum Chordata; class Actinopteri; order Syngnathiformes; family Fistulariidae; genus Fistularia; species Fistularia commersonii. The sequence continues at coordinate 17,977,382 of NC_141302.1, forward strand.
CTTGATGAAATTCATGAGTTATTTCCACTCCTTATCAAAAATGCTTCAACTTGGTGAGATAAGCACTTTTTGAACGAATGGCTATATCGTTTCAAGTTGTGATGGGATTACACTGAATTTTACATATATTGTGCAGAATCATGTCCTAAACAACATATTTCAACAGCAGAAACCAGCTTGATGAAATTCATGAGTTATTTCCACTCCTAATCACAACGCTTCAACTCGGTGAGAGAAGCACTTTTTCAAAGAATGGCTATATCGTTTCAACTTGTGATGGGATTACACTGAATTTGACATATATTGTGCAGAATCATGTCCTAAAAAACATATTTCAACAGCAGAAACCGGCGTAATGAAAGTCATAAGTTATTTCCACTCCTTATCAAAAACGCTTCACCTCGGTGAGATAAGCACTTTTTGACCGAATGGCTATATCTTTTCAACTTGTGATAGGATAACACTGAATTTGACATATATTGTGCAGAATCATGTCCTAAACAACATATTGCAACAGCAGAAACCAGCTTAATGAAATTCATGAGTTATTTCCACTCCTAATCAAAAACGCTTCACCTCGGTGAGATAAGCAATTTTTGAACGAATGGCTATATCTTTTCAACTTTTCAAGGGATTACACTGAATTTGACATATATTGTGCAGAATCATGTCCTAAACAACATATTTCAACAGCAGATACAAACTTTATGAAATTCATGAGTTATTTCCACTCCTTATCAGAAACGCTTCAACTCGGTGAGATGAGCACTTTTTGCACGAATGGCTCTATCTTTTCAACCATTGATAGAATTACACTGAAATTGACATATATTGTGCAGAATCATGTCCTAAACAACATATTGCAACAGCAGGAACCAGCTTCATGAGATTCATGAGTTATTTCCACTCCTAATCAAAAACGCTTCAACTCGGTGAGATAAGCACTTTTTCAAAGAATGGCTATATCTTTTCAACTTGTGATGGGATTACACTGAATTTGACATATATTGTGCAGAATCATGTCCTAAACAACATATTTCAACAGCAGAAACCAGCTTGATGAAATTCATGAGTTATTTCCACTCCTAATCATAAACGCTTCAACTCGGTGAGAGAAGCACTTTTTGAACGAATGGCTATATCTTTTCAACTTGTGATGGGATTACACTTAATTTGACATATATTGTGCAGAATCATGTCTTTAACAACATATTGCAACAGCAGAAACCAGCTTGATGAAATTCACGAGTTATTTCCACTCCTTATCAAAATCGCTTCAACTCGGTGAGATAAGCACTTTTTCAAAGAATGGCTATATCTTTTCAACTTGTAATAGGATAACACTGAATTTGACATATATTGTGCAGAATCATGTCCTAAACAACATATTGAAACAGCAGGAAGCAGCTTCATGAAAGTCATGAGTGATTTCCACTCCTAATCAAAAACGCGTCACCTCGGTGAGATAAGCACTTTTTGAACGAATGGCTATATCTTTTCAACTTGTCAAGGGATTACACTGAATTTGACATATATTGTGCAGAATCATGTCCTAAACAACATATTTCTACAGCAGAAACCAGCTTGATGAAATTCATGAGTTATTTCCACTCCTAATCAAAAACGCTTCAACTCGGTGAGATAAGCTCTTTTTGAACGAATGGCTATATCTTTTCAATTTGTTATAGGATTACACTGAATTTAGACATATATTGTATAGAATCATGTCCTAAACAACATATTGCAACAGCAGGAACCGGCGTAATGAAAGTCATATGTTATTTCCACTCCTAATCAAAAACGCTTCAACTCGGTGAGATAAGCTCTTTTTGAACGAATGGCTATATCTTTTCAACTTGTGATGGGATTACACTGAATTTGACTTATATTGTGCAAAATCATGTCCTAAACAACATATTTCAACAGCAGAAACCAGCTTAATGAAAGTCATAAGTTATTTCCACTCCTTATCAAAAACGCTTCACCTCGGTGAGATAAGCACTTTTTGACCGAATGGCTATATCTTTTCAACTTGTGATAGGATAACACTGAATTTGACATATATTGTGCAGAATCATGTCCAAAACAACATATTGCAACAGCAGAAACCAGCTTGATGAAATTCATGAGTTATTTCCACTCCTAATCAAAAACGCTTCACCTCGGTGAGATAAGCACTTTTTGAACGAATGGCTATATCTTTTCAACTTTTCAAGGGATTACACTGAATTTGACATATATTGTGCAGAATCATGTCCTAAACAACATATTTCTACAGCAGAAACCAGCTTGATGAAATTCATGAATTATTTCCACTCCTAATCAAAAACGCTTCAACTCGGTGAGATAAGCTCTTTTTGAACGAATGGCTATATCTTTTCAACTTGTGATAGGATAACACTGAATTTGACTTATATTGTGCAGAATCATGTCCTAAACAACATATTGCAACAGCAGGAACCAGCTTGATGAAATTCATGAGTTATTTCCACTCCTAATCAAAAACGCTTCAACTCGGTGAGAGAAGCACTTTTTGAACGAATGGCTCTATCTTTTCAACTTGTGATGGGATTACACTTAATTTGACATATATTGTGCAGAATCATGTCTTTAACAACATATTGCAACAGCAGAAACCAGCTTGATGAAATTCATGAGTTATTTCCACTCCTAATCAAAAACGCTTCAACTCGGTGAGATAAGCTCTTTTTGAACGAATGGCTATATCTTTTCAACTTGTAATAGGATAACACTGAATTTGACTTATATTGTGCAGAATCATATCCTAAACAACATATTTCAACAGCAGATACAAACTTTATGAAATTCATGAATTATTTCCACTCCTAATCAAAAACGCTTCAACTCGGTGAGATGAGGACTTTTTGAACGAATGGCTATATCTTTTCAACTTGTGATAGGATAACACTGAATTTGACTTATATTGTGCAGAATCATGTCCTAAACAACATATTGCAACAGCAAGAACCAGCTTGATGAAATTCATGAGTTATTTCCACTCCTAATCAAAAACGCTTCAACTCGGTGAGAGAAGCACATTTGAACGAATGGCTATATCTTTTCAACTTGTGATGGGATTACACTTAATTTGACATATATTGTGCAGAATCATGTCTTTAACAACATATTGCAACAGCAGAAACCAGCTTGATGAAATTCATGAGTTATTTCCACTCCTAATCAAAAATGCTTCAACTCGGTGAGATAAGCTCTTTTTGAACGAATGGCTATATCTTTTCAACTTGTAATAGGATAACACTGAATTTGACTTATATTGTGCAGAATCATATCCTAAACAACATATTTCAACAGCAGATACAAACTTTATGAAATTCATGAGTTATTTCCACTCCTTATCAGAATCGCTTCAACTCGGTGAGATAAGCACTTTTTGCACGAATGGCTCTATCTTTTCAACTTGTAATAGGATAACACTGAATTTGACATATATTGTGCAAAATCATGTCCTAAACAATATATTGAAACAGCAGGAAGCAGCTTCATGAAAGTCATGAGTTATTTCCACTCCTAATCAAAAACGCTTCAACTCGGTGAGATCAGCACTTTTTGAACGAATGGTTATATCTTTTCAACTTGTGATGGGATTACACTGAATTTGACATATATTGTGCAGAATCATGTCTTTAACAACATATTGCAACAGCAGAAACCAGCTTGATGAAATTCATGAGTTATTTCCACTCCTTATCAAAATCGCTTCAACTCGGTGAGATAAGCACTTTTTCAAAGAATGGCTATATCTTTTCAACTTGTAATAGGATAACACTGAATTTGACATATATTGTGCAGAATCATGTCCTAAACAACATATTGAAACAGCAGGAAGCAGCTTCATGAAAGTCATGAGTGATTTCCACTCCTAATCAAAAACGCTTCAACTCGGTGAGATCAGCACTTTTTGAACGAATGGTTATATCTTTTCAACTTGTGATGGGATTACACTGAATTTGACATATATTGTGCAGAATCATGTCCTGAACAACATATTTCAACAGCAGAAACCAGCTTGATGAAATTCATGAGTTATTTCCACTCCTAATCAAAAACGCTTCAACTCGGTGAGAGAAGCACTTTTTGAACGAATGGCTATATCTTTTCAACTTGTGATGGGATTACACTTAATTTGACATATATTGTGCAGAATCATGTCTTTAACAACATATTGCAACAGCAGAAACCAGCTTGATGAAATTCATGAGTTATTTCCACTCCTAATCAAAAACGCTTCAACTCGGTGAGATAAGCTCTTTTTGAACGAATGGCTATATCTTTTCAACTTGTAATAGGATAACACTGAATTTGACTTATATTGTGCAGAATCATATCCTAAACAACATATTTCAACAGCAGATACAAACTTTATGAAATTCATGAATTATTTCCACTCCTAATCAAAAACGCTTCAACTCGGTGAGATAAGCTCTTTTTGAACGAATGGCTATATCTTTTCAACTTGTGATAGGATAACACTGAATTTGACTTATATTGTGCAGAATCATGTCCTAAACAACATATTGCAACAGCAAGAACCAGCTTGATGAAATTCATGAGTTATTTCCACTCCTAATCAAAAACGCTTCAACTCGGTGAGAGAAGCACATTTGAACGAATGGCTATATCTTTTCAACTTGTGATGGGATTACACTTAATTTGACATATATTGTGCAGAATCATGTCTTTAACAACATATTGCAACAGCAGAAACCAGCTTGATGAAATTCATGAGTTATTTCCACTCCTAATCAAAAACGCTTCAACTCGGTGAGATAAGCACTTTTTGAACGAATGGCTATATCTTTTCAAATTGTGATGCGATTACACTGAATTTGACATATATTGTGCAGAATCATGTCCAAAACAACATATTACAACAACAGAAACCAGCTTGATGAAATTCATGAGTTATTTCCACTCCTAATCAAAAACGCTTCACCTCGGTGAGATAAGCACTTTTTGAACGAATGGCTATATCTTTTCAACTTGTCAAGGGATTACACTGAATTTGACATATATTGTGCAGAATCATGTCCTAAATACAGCAGAAACCAGCTTGATGAAATTCATGAGTTATTTCCACTCCTAATCAAAAACGCTTCAACTCGGTGAGGTAAGCTCTTTTTGAACGAATGGCTATATCTTTTCAACTTGTAATAGGATAACACTGAATTTGACTTATATTGTGCAGAATCATATCCTAAACAACATATTTCAACAGCAGATACCAACTTTATGAAATTCATGAGTTATTTCCACTCCTTATCAGAAACGCTTCAACTCGGTGAGATGAGCACTTTTTGCACGAATGGCTCTATCTTTTCAACTTGTGATAGAATTACACTGAATTTGACATATATTGTGCAGAATCATGTCCTAAACAACATATTGCAACAGCAGGAACCAGCTTAATGAAATTCATGAGTTATTTCCACTCCTAATCAAAAACGCTTCAACTCGGTGAGAGAAGCACTTTTTGAACGAATGGCTATATCTTTTCAACTTGTGATGGAATTACACTGAATATGACATATATTGTGCAGAATCATGTCCTAAACAACATATTTCAACAGCAGAAACCAGCTTGATGAAATTCATGAGTTATTTCCACTCCTTATCAAAAACGCTTCAACTCGGTGAGAGAAGCACTTTTTGAGCGAATGGCTATATCTTTTCAACTTGTGATGGGATTACACTGAATTTGACATATATTGTGCAGAATCATGTCTTTAACAACATATTGGAACAGCAGAAACCAGCTTGATGAAATTCATGAGTTATTTCCACTCCTTATCAAAAACGCTTCAACTCGGTGAGATAAGCACTTTTTCAAAGAATGGCTATATCTTTTCAACTTGTAATAGGATTACACTGAATTTGACATATATTGTGCAGAATCATGTCCTTAACAACATATTGCAACAGCAGGAACCAGCTTAATGAAAGTCATAAGTTATTTCCACTCCTTATCAGAAACGCTTCAACTCGGTGAGATGAGCACTTTTTGCACGAATGGCTCTATCTTTTCAACTTGTGATAGAATTACACTGAATTTGAAATATATTGTGCAGAATCATGTCCTAAACAACATATTGCAACAGCAGGAACCAGCTTAATGAAATTCATGAGTTATTTCCACTCCTTATCAGAATCGCTTCAACTCGGTGAGATAAGCACTTTTTGCACGAATGGCTCTATCTTTTCAACTTGTAATAGGATAACACTGAATTTGACATATATTGTGCAAAATCATGTCCTAAACAATATATTGAAACAGCAGGAAGCAGCTTCATGAAAGTCATGAGTTATTTCCACTCCTAATCAAAAACGCTTCAACTCGGTGAGATCAGCACTTTTTGAACGAATGGTTATATCTTTTCAACTTGTGATGGGATTACACTGAATTTGACATATATTGTGCAGAATCATGTCTTTAACAACATATTGCAACAGCAGAAACCAGCTTGATGAAATTCATGAGTTATTTCCACTCCTTATCAAAATCGCTTCAACTCGGTGAGATAAGCACTTTTTCAAAGAATGGCTATATCTTTTCAACTTGTAATAGGATAACACTGAATTTGACATATATTGTGCAGAATCATGTCCTAAACAACATATTGAAACAGCAGGAAGCAGCTTCATGAAAGTCATGAGTGATTTCCACTCCTAATCAAAAACGCTTCAACTCGGTGAGATCAGCACTTTTTGAACGAATGGTTATATCTTTTCAACTTGTGATGGGATTACACTGAATTTGACATATATTGTGCAGAATCATGTCCTGAACAACATATTTCAACAGCAGAAACCAGCTTGATGAAATTCATGAGTTATTTCCACTCCTAATCAAAAACGCTTCAACTCGGTGAGAGAAGCACTTTTTGAACGAATGGCTATATCTTTTCAACTTGTGATGGGATTACACTTAATTTGACATATATTGTGCAGAATCATGTCTTTAACAACATATTGCAACAGCAGAAACCAGCTTGATGAAATTCATGAGTTATTTCCACTCCTAATCAAAAACGCTTCAACTCGGTGAGATAAGCTCTTTTTGAACGAATGGCTATATCTTTTCAACTTGTAATAGGATAACACTGAATTTGACTTATATTGTGCAGAATCATATCCTAAACAACATATTTCAACAGCAGATACAAACTTTATGAAATTCATGAATTATTTCCACTCCTAATCAAAAACGCTTCAACTCGGTGAGATAAGCTCTTTTTGAACGAATGGCTATATCTTTTCAACTTGTGATAGGATAACACTGAATTTGACTTATATTGTGCAGAATCATGTCCTAAACAACATATTGCAACAGCAAGAACCAGCTTGATGAAATTCATGAGTTATTTCCACTCCTAATCAAAAACGCTTCAACTCGGTGAGAGAAGCACATTTGAACGAATGGCTATATCTTTTCAACTTGTGATGGGATTACACTTAATTTGACATATATTGTGCAGAATCATGTCTTTAACAACATATTGCAACAGCAGAAACCAGCTTGATGAAATTCATGAGTTATTTCCACTCCTAATCAAAAACGCTTCAACTCGGTGAGATAAGCACTTTTTGAACGAATGGCTATATCTTTTCAAATTGTGATGCGATTACACTGAATTTGACATATATTGTGCAGAATCATGTCCAAAACAACATATTACAACAACAGAAACCAGCTTGATGAAATTCATGAGTTATTTCCACTCCTAATCAAAAACGCTTCACCTCGGTGAGATAAGCACTTTTTGAACGAATGGCTATATCTTTTCAACTTGTCAAGGGATTACACTGAATTTGACATATATTGTGCAGAATCATGTCCTAAATACAGCAGAAACCAGCTTGATGAAATTCATGAGTTATTTCCACTCCTAATCAAAAACGCTTCAACTCGGTGAGGTAAGCTCTTTTTGAACGAATGGCTATATCTTTTCAACTTGTAATAGGATAACACTGAATTTGACTTATATTGTGCAGAATCATATCCTAAACAACATATTTCAACAGCAGATACCAACTTTATGAAATTCATGAGTTATTTCCACTCCTTATCAGAAACGCTTCAACTCGGTGAGATGAGCACTTTTTGCACGAATGGCTCTATCTTTTCAACTTGTGATAGAATTACACTGAATTTGACATATATTGTGCAGAATCATGTCCTAAACAACATATTGCAACAGCAGGAACCAGCTTAATGAAATTCATGAGTTATTTCCACTCCTAATCAAAAACGCTTCAACTCGGTGAGAGAAGCACTTTTTGAACGAATGGCTATATCTTTTCAACTTGTGATGGAATTACACTGAATATGACATATATTGTGCAGAATCATGTCCTAAACAACATATTTCAACAGCAGAAACCAGCTTGATGAAATTCATGAGTTATTTCCACTCCTTATCAAAAACGCTTCAACTCGGTGAGAGAAGCACTTTTTGAGCGAATGGCTATATCTTTTCAACTTGTGATGGGATTACACTGAATTTGACATATATTGTGCAGAATCATGTCTTTAACAACATATTGGAACAGCAGAAACCAGCTTGATGAAATTCATGAGTTATTTCCACTCCTTATCAAAAACGCTTCAACTCGGTGAGATAAGCACTTTTTCAAAGAATGGCTATATCTTTTCAACTTGTAATAGGATTACACTGAATTTGACATATATTGTGCAGAATCATGTCCTTAACAACATATTGCAACAGCAGGAACCAGCTTAATGAAAGTCATAAGTTATTTCCACTCCTTATCAGAAACGCTTCAACTCGGTGAGATGAGCACTTTTTGCACGAATGGCTCTATCTTTTCAACTTGTGATAGAATTACACTGAATTTGAAATATATTGTGCAGAATCATGTCCTAAACAACATATTGCAACAGCAGGAACCAGCTTAATGAAATTCATGAGTTATTTCCACTCCTAATCAAAAACGCTTCAACTCGGTGAGATAAGCACTTTTTGAACGAATGGCTATATCGTTTCAACTTGTGATGGGATTACACTGAATTTGACATATATTGTGCAGAATCATGTCCTAAACAACATATTTCAACAGCAGAAACCAGCTTGATGAAATTCATGAGTTATTTCCACTCCTAATCAAAACGCTTCAACTCGGTGAGAGAAGCACTTTTTGAACGAATGGCTATATCTTTTCAACTTGTGATGGGATTACACTGAATTTGACATATATTGTGCAGAATCATGTCTTTAACAACATATTGCAACAGCAGAAACCAGCTTGATGAAATTCATGAGTTATTTCCACTCCTTATCAAAAATGCTTCAACTCGGTGAGATAAGCACTTTTTGAACGAATGGCTATATCTATTCAACTTGTGATAGGATAACACTGAATTTGACATATATTGTGCAGAATCATGTCCTTAACAACATATTGCAACAGCAGGAAGCAGCTTCATGAAAGTCATAAGTGATTTCCACTCCTAATCAAAAACGCTTCAACTCGGTGAGATAAGCTCTTTTTGAACGAATGGCTATATCTTTTCAACTTGTGATGGGATTACACTGAATTTGACATATATTGTGCAGAATCATGTCTTTAACAACATATTGCAACAGCAGAAACCAGCTTGATGAAATTCATGAGTTATTTCCACTCCTTATCAAAAACGCTTCAACTCGGTGAAATAAGCACTTTTTCAAAGAATGGCTATATCTTTTCAACTTGTAATAGGATTACACTGAATTTGACATATATTGTGCAGAATCATGTCCTAAACAACATATTGCAACAGCAGGAACCAGCTTAATGAAATTCATGAGTTATTTCCACTCCTAATCAAAAACGCTTCAACTCGGTGAGATAAGCACTTTTTCAAAGAATGGCTATATCTTTTCAACTTGTGATGGGATTACACTGAATTTGACTTATATTGTGCAAAATCATGTCCTAAACAACATATTTCAACAGCAGAAACCAGCTTAATGAAAGTCATAAGTTATTTCCACTCCTTATCAAAAATGCTTCACCTCGGTGAGATAAGCACTTTTTGACCGAATGGCTATATCTTTTCAACTTGTGATAGGATAACACTGAATTTGACATATATTGTGCAGAATCATGTCTTTGACAACATATTGCAACAGCAGAAACCAGCTTGATGAAATTCATGAGTTATTTCCACTCCTAATCAAAAACCCTTCACCTCGGTGAGATAAGCACTTTTTGAACGAATGGCTATATCTTTTCAACTTGTGATGGGATTACACTGAATTTGACATATATTGTGCAGAATCATGTCCTAAACAACATATTTGTACAGCAGAAACCAGCTTGATGAAATTCATGAGTTATTTCCACTCCTAATCAAAAACGCTTCAACTCGGTGAGATAAGCTCTTTTTGAACGAATGGCTATATCTTTTCAACTTGTAATAGGATAACACTGAATTTGACTTATATTGTGCAGAATCATATCCTAAACAACATATTTCAACAGCAGATACCAACTTTATGAAATTCATAAGTTATTTCCACTCCTTATCAGAAACGCTTCAACTCGGTGAGATGAGCACTTTTTGCACGAATGGCTCTATCTTTTCAACTTGTGATAGAATTACACTGAATTTGACATATATTGTGCAGAATCATTTCCTAAACAACATATTGCAACAGCAGGAACCAGCTTCATGAAATTCATGAGTTATTTCCACTCCTAATCAAAAACGCTTCAACTCGGTGAGATGAGCACTTTTTGAACGAATGGCTATATCTTTTCAACTTGTGATAGGATAACACTGAATTTGACATATATTGTGCAGAATCATGTCTTTGACAACATATTGCAACAGCAGAAACCAGCTTGATGAAATTCATGAGTTATTTCCACTCCTAATCAAAAACCCTTCACCTCGGTGAGATAAGCACTTTTTGAACGAATGGCTATATCTTTTCAACTTGTCAAGGGATTACACTGAATTTGACATATATTTTGCAGAATCATGTCCTAAACAACATATTTCTACAGCAGAAACCAGCTTGATGAAATTCATGAGTTATTTCCACTCCTAATCAAAAACGCTTCAACTCGGTGAGATAAGCTCTTTTTGAACGAATGGCTATATCTTTTCAACTTGTAATAGGATAACACTGAATTTGACTTATATTGTGCAGAATCATATCCTAAACAACATATTTCAACAGCAGATACCAACTTTATGAAATTCATGAGTTATTTCCACTCCTTATCAGAAACGCTTCAACTCGGTGAGATGAGCACTTTTTGCACGAATGGCTCTATCTTTTCAACTTGTGATAGAATTACACTGAATTTGACATATATTGTGCAGAATCATTTCCTCAACAACATATTGCAACAGCAGGAACCAGCTTCATGAAATTCATGAGTTATTTCCACTCCTAATCAAAAACGCTTCAACTCGGTGAGATGAGCACTTTTTGAACGAATGGCTATATCTTTTCAACTTGTGATGGGATTACACTGAATTTGACATATATTGTGCAGAATCATGTCCTAAACAACATATTGCAACAGCAGAAACCAGCTTGATGAAATTCATGAGTTATTTCCACTCCTAATCAAAAACGCTTCAACTCGGTGAGAGAAGCACTTTTTGAACGAATGGCTATATCTTTTCAACTTGTGACGGGATTACACTGAATTTGACATATATTGTGCAGAATCATGTCTTTAACAACATATTGCAACAGCAGAAACCAGCTTGATGAAATTCATGAGTTATTTCCACTCCTTATCAAAATCGCTTCAACTCGGTGAGATCAGCACTTTTTGAACGAATGGTTATATCTTTTCAACTTGTGATGGGATTACACTGAATTTGACATATATTGTGCAGAATCATGTCCTGAACAACATATTTCAACAGCAGAAACCAGCTTGATGAAATTCATGAGTTATTTCCACTCCTAATCAAAAACGCTTCAACTCGGTGAGATAAGCACTTTTTGAACGAATGGCTATATCTTTTCAACTTGTGAAGGGATTACACTGAATTTGACATATATTGTGCAGAATCATGTCCAAAACAACATATTGCAACAGCAGAAATCAGCTTGATGAAATTCATGAGCTATTTCCACTCCTAATCAAAAACGCTTCACCTCGGTGAGATAAGCACTTTTTGAACGAATGGCTATATCTTTTCAACTTGTCAAGTGATTACACTGAATTTGATATATATTGTGCAGAATCATGTCCTAAACAACCTATTTCTACAGCAGAAACCAGCTTGATGAAATTCATGAGTTATTTCCACTCCTTATCAGAAACGCTTCAACTCGGTGAGATGAGCAATTTTTTCACGAATGGCTCTATCTTTTCAACTTGTGATAGAATTACACTGAATTTGAAATATATTGTGCAGAATCATGTCCTAAACAACATATTGCAACAGCAGAAACCAGCTTAATGAAATTCATGAGTTATTTCCACTCCTAATCAAAAACGCTTCAACTCGGTGAGATAAGCACTTTTTGAACGAATGGCTATATCGTTTCAAGTTGTGATAGGATTACACTGAATTTGACATATATTGTGCAGAATCATGTCCTAAACAACATATTTCAACAGCAGAAACCAGCTTGATGAAATTCATGAGTTATTTCCACTCCTAATCAAAACGCTTCAACTCGGTGAGAGAAGCACTTTTTGAACGAATGGCTATATCTTTTCAACTTGTGATGGGATTACACTGAATTTGATATATATAGTGCAGAATCATGTCTTTAACAACATATTGCAACAGCAGAAACCAGCTTGATGAAATTCATGAGTTATTTCCACTCCTTATCAAAAATGCTTCAACTCGGTGAGATAAGCACTTTTTGAACGAATGGCTATATCTATTCAACTTGTGATAGGATAACACTGAATTTGACATATATTGTGCAGAATCATGTCTTTAACAACATATTGCAACAGCAGAAACCAGCTTGATGAAATTCATGAGTTATTTCCACTCCTTATCAGAAACGCTTCAACTCGGTGAGATGAGCAATTTTTTCACGAATGGCTCTATCTTTTCAACTTGTGATAGAATTACACTGAATTTGAAATATATTGTGCAGAATCATGTCCTAAACAACATATTGCAACAGCAGGAACCAGCTTAATGAAATTCATGAGTTATTTCCACTCCTAATCAAAAACGCTTCAACTCGGTGAGATAAGCACTTTTTGAACGAATGGCTATATCGTTTCAAGTTGTGATGGGATTACACTGAATTTGACATATATTGTGCAGAATCATGTCCTAAACAACATATTTCAACAGCAGAAACCAGCTTGATGAAATTCATGAGTTATTTCCACTCCTAATCAAAACGCTTCAACTCGGTGAGAGAAGCACTTTTTGAACGAATGGCTATATCTTTTCAACTTGTGATGGGATTACACTGAATTTGACATATACAGTGCAGAATCATGTCTTTAACAACATATTGCAACAGCAGAAACCAGCTTGATGAAATTCATGAGTTATTTCCACTCCTTATCAAAAATGCTTCAACTCGGTGAGATAAGCACTTTTTGAACGAATGGCTATATCTATTCAACTTGTGATAGGATAACACTGAATTTGACATATATTGTGCAGAATCATGTCCGTAACAACATATTGCAACAGCAGGAAGCAGCTTCATGAAAGTCATAAGTGATTTCTTCTAATCAAAAACGCTTCAACTCGGTGAGATAAGCTCTTTTTGAACGAATGGCTATATCTTTTCAACTTGTGATGGGATTACACTGAATTTGACATATATTGTGCAGAATCATGTCTTTAACAACATATTGCAACAGCAGAAACCAGCTTGATGAAATTCATGAGTTATTTCCACTCCTTATCAAAAACGCTTCAACTCGGTGAGATAAGCATTTTTTCAAAGAATGGCTATATCTTTTCAACTTGTAATAGGATTACACTGAATTTGACATATATTGTGCAGAATCATGTCCTAAACAAAATATTTCAACAGCAGGAACCAGCTTAATGAAATTCATGAGTTATTTCCACTCCTAATCAAAAACGCTTCAACTCGGTGAGATAAGCACTTTTTCAAAGAATGGCTATATCGTTTCAACTTGTGATGGGATTACACTGAATTTGACATATATTGTGCAGAATCATGTCCTAAAAAACATATTTCAACAGCAGAAACCAGCTTGATGAAATTCATGAGTTATTTCCACTCCTTATCAAAAATGCTTCAACTTGGTGAGATAAGCACTTTTTGAATGAATGGCTATATCTTTTCAATTTGTGATAGAATTACACTGAATTTGACATATATTGTGCAGAATCATGTCCTAAACAACATATTAGAACAGCAGGAACCAGCTTCATGAAATTCATGAGTTATTTCCACTCCTAATCAAAAACGCTTCAACTCGGTGAGAGAAGCACTTTTTGAACGAATGGCTATATCTTTTCAACTTGTGATGGGATTACACTGAATTTGACATATATTGTGCAGAATCATGTCCTAAACAACATATTTCAACAGCAGAAACCAGCTTGATGAAATTCATGAGTTATTTCCACTCCTAATCAAAAACGCTTCAACTCGGTGAGAGAAGCACTTTTTGAACGAATGGCTATATCTTTTCAACTTGTGATGCGATTACATTGAATTTGACATATATTGTGCAGAATCATGTCCTAAAAAACATATTTCAACAGCAGAAACCAGCTTGATGAAATTCATGAGTTATTTCCACTCCTTATCAAAAATGCTTCAACTTGGTGAGATAAGCACTTTTTGAATGAATGGCTATATCTTTTCAATTTGTAATAGGATTACACTGAATTTGACATACATTGTATAGAATCATGTCCTAAACAACATATTGCAACAGCAGGAACCGGCGTAATGAAAGTCATATGTTATTTCCACTCCTAATCAAAAACGCTTCAACTTGGTGAGATAAGCTCTTTTTGAACGAATGGCTATATCTTTTCAACTTGTGATGGGATTACACTGAATTTGACTTATATTGTGCAGAATCATATCCTAAACAACATATTTCAACAGCAGATACCAACTTTATGAAATTCATGAGTTATTTCCACTCCTTATCAGAAACGCTTCAACTCGGTGAGATGAGCACTTTTTGCACGAATGGCTCTATCTTTTCAACTTGTGATAGAATTACACTGAATTTGACATATATTGTGCAGAATCATATCCTAAACAACATATTGCAACAGCAGGAACCAGCTTAATGAAATTCATGAGTTATTTCCACTCCTAATCAAAAACGCTTCAACTCGGTGAGAGAAGCACTTTTTGAACGAATGGCTATATCTTCTCAACTTGTGATGGGATTACACTGAATTTGACATAAATTGTGCAGAATCATGTCCTAAACAACATATTTCAACAGCAGAAACCAGCTTGATGAAATTCATGAGTTATTTCCACTCCTAATCAAAAACGCTTCAACTCGGTGAGAGAAGCACTTTTTGAACGAATGGCTATATCTTTTCAACTTGTGATGGGATTACACTGAATTTGACATATATTGTGCAGAATCATGTCTTTAACAACATATTGCAACAGCAGAAACCAGCTTGATGAAATTCATGAGTTATTTCCACTCCTTATCAAAAACGCTTCGACTCGGTGACATAAGCACTTTTTCAAAGAATGGCTATATCGTTTCAACTTGTAATAGGATTACACTGAATTTGACATATATTGGGCAGAATCATGTCCTTAACAACATATTGCAACAGCAGGAACCAGCTTAATGAAAGTCATAAGTTATTTCCACTCCTAATCAAAAACGCTTCAACTCGGTGAGATGAGCACTTTTTGCACGAATGGCTCTATCTTTTCAACTTGTGATAGAATTACACTGAATTTGAAATATATTGTGCAGAATCATGTCCTAAACAACATATTGCAACAGCAGGAACCAGCTTCATGAAATTCATGAGTTATATCCACTCCTAATCAAAAACGCTTCAACTCGGTGAGATAAGCACTTTTTGAACGAATGGCTATATCGTTTCAAGTTGTGATGGGATTACACTGAATTTGACATATATTGTGCAGAATCATGTCCTAAAAAAAATATTTCAACAGCAGAAACCAGCTTGATGAAATTCATGAGTTATTTCCACTCCTAATCAAAACGCTTCAACTCGGTGAGAGAAGCACTTTTTGAACGAATGGCTATATCTTTTCAACTTGTGATAGGATAACACTGAATTTGACATATATTGTGCAGAATCATGTCCTTAACAACATATTGCAACAGCAGGAAGCAGCTTCATGAAAGTCATAAGTGATTTCCACTCCTAATCAAAAACGCTTCAACTCGGTGAGATAAGCACTTTTTGAACGAATGGTTATATCTTTTCAACTTGTGATGGGATTACACAGAATTTGACATATATTGTGCAGAATCATGTCCTGAACAACATATTTCAACAGCAGAAACCAGCTTAATGAAATTCATGAGTTATTTCCACTCCCAATCAAAAACGCTTCAACTCGGTGAGATAATCACTTTTTGAACGAATGGCTATATCTTTTCAACTTGTGATGCGATTACACTGAATTTGACATATATTGTGCAGAATCATGGCCAAAACAACATATTGCAACAGCAGAAACCAGCTTGATGAAATTCATGAGTTATTTTCACTCCTAATCAAAAACGCTTCACCTCGGTGAGATAAGCACTTTTTGAACGAATGGCTATATCTTTTCAACTTGTCATGGGATTACACTGAATTTGACATATATTGTGCAGAATCATGTCCTAAACAACATATTTCAACAGCAGAAACCAGCTTGATGAAATTCATGAGTTATTTCCACTCCTAATCAAAAACGCTTCAACTCGGTGAGATAAGCTGTTTTTGAACGAATGGCTATATCTTTTCAACTTGTAATAGGATAACACTGAATTTGACTTATATTGTGCAGAATCATATCTCAAACAACATATTGCAACAGCAGAAACCAGCTTGATGAAATTCATGAGTTATTTCCACTCCTAATCGAAACGCTTCAACTCGGTGAGAGAAGCACTTTTTGAACGAATGGCTATATCTTTTCAACTTGTCAAGGGATTACACTGAATTTGACATATATTGTGCAGAATCATGTCTTTAACAACATATTGCAACAGCAGAAACCAGCTTGATGAAATTCATGAGTGATTTCCACTCCTTATCAAAAACGCTTCAACTCGGTGAGATCAGCACTTTTTCAAAGAATGGCTATCTCTTTTCAACTTGTAATAGGATTACAATGAATTTGACATATATTGTGCAGAATCATGTCCTTAACAACATATTGCAACAGCAGGAACCAGCTTAATGAAAGTCATAAGTGATTTCCACTCCTAATCAAAAATGCTTCAACTCGGTGAGAGAAGCACTTTTTGAACGAATGGCTATATCTTTTCAACTTGTGATGGGATTACACTGAATTTGACCTATATTGTGCAGAATCATGTCCTAAACAACATATTTCAACAGCAGAAACCAGCTTGATGAAATTCATGAGTTATTTCCACTCCTAATCAAAAACGCTTCAACTCGGTGAGAAAAGCACTTTTTGAACGAATGGTTATATCTTTTCAACTTGTGATGGGATTACACTGAATTTGACATATATTATGCAGAATCATGTCTTTAACAACATATTACAACAGCAGAAACCAGCTTGATGAAATTCATGAGTTATTTCCACTCCTTATCAAAAACGCTTCGACTCGGTGACATAAGCACTTTTTCAAAGAATGGCTATCTCTTTTCAACTTGTGATAGAATTACACTGAATTTGAAATATATTGTGCAGAATCATGTCCTAAACAACATATTGCAACAGCAGGAACCAGCTTAATGAAATTCATGAGTTATTTCCACTCCTAATCAAAAACGCTTCAACTCGGTGAGATAATCACTTTTTGAACGAATGGCTATATCTTTTCAACTTGTGATGCGATTACACTGAATTTGACATATATTGTGCAGAATCATGGCCAAAACAACATATTGCAACAGCAGAAACCAGCTTGATGAAATTCATGAGTTATTTTCACTCCTAATCAAAAACGCTTCACCTCGGTGAGATAAGCACTTTTTGAACGAATGGCTATATCTTTTCAACTTGTCATGGGATTACACTGAATTTGACATATATTGTGCAGAATCATGTCCTAAACAACATATTTCAACAGCAGAAACCAGCTTGATGAAATTCATGAGTTATTTCCACTCCTAATCAAAAACGCTTCAACTCGGTGAGATAAGCTGTTTTTGAACGAATGGCTATATCTTTTCAACTTGTAATAGGATAACACTGAATTTGACTTATATTGTGCAGAATCATATCTCAAACAACATATTTCAACATCAGAAACCAGCTTGATGAAATTCATGAGTTATTTCCACTCCTAATCGAAACGCTTCAACTCGGTGAGAGAAGCACTTTTTGAACGAATGGCTATATCTTTTCAACTTGTCAAGGGATTACACTGAATTTGACATATATTGTGCAGAATCATGTCTTTAACAACATATTGCAACAGCAGAAACCAGCTTGATGAAATTCATGAGTGATTTCCACTCCTTATCAAAAACGCTTCAACTCGGTGAGATCAGCACTTTTTCAAAGAATGGCTATCTCTTTTCAACTTGTAATAGGATTACAATGAATTTGACATATATTGTGCAGAATCATGTCCTTAACAACATATTGCAACAGCAGGAACCAGCTTAATGAAAGTCATAAGTGATTTCCACTCCTAATCAAAAATGCTTCAACTCGGTGAGAGAAGCACTTTTTGAACGAATGGCTATATCTTTTCAACTTGTGATGGGATTACACTGAATTTGACCTATATTGTGCAGAATCATGTCCTAAACAACATATTTCAACAGCAGAAACCAGCTTGATGAAATTCATGAGTTATTTCCACTCCTAATCAAAAACGCTTCAACTCGGTGAGAAAAGCACTTTTTGAACGAATGGCTATATCTTTTCAACTTGTGATGGGATTACACTGAATTTGACATATATTATGCAGAATCATGTCTTTAACAACATATTACAACAGCAGAAACCAGCTTGATGAAATTCATGAGTTATTTCCACTCCTTATCAAAAACGCTTCGACTCGGTGACATAAGCACTTTTTCAAAGAATGGCTATCTCTTTTCAACTTGTAATAGGATTACACTGAATTTGACATATATTGTGCAGAATCATGTCCTTAACAACATATTGCAACAGCAGGAACCAGCTTAATGAAAGTCATAAGTTATTTCCACTCCTAATCAAAAACGCTTCAACTCGGTGAGATGAGCACTTTTTGCACGAATGGCTCTATCTTTTCAACTTGTGATAGAATTACACTGAATTTGAAATATATTGTGCATAATCATGTCCTTAACAACATATTGCAAGAGCAGGAAGCAGCTTCATGAAAGTCATAAGTGATTTCCACTCCTAATCAAAAACGCTTCAACTCGGTGAGATAAGCACTTTTTGAACGAATGGCTATATCTTTTCAACTTGTGATGGGATTACACTGAATTTGACATATATTGTGCAGAATCATGTCCTGAACAACCTATTTCAACAGCAGAAACCAGCTTAATGAAATTCATGAGTTATTTCCACTCCTAATCAAAAACGCTTCAACTCGTTGAGATAATCACTTTTTGAACGAATGGCTATATCTTTTCAACTTGTGATGCGATTACACTGAATTTGACATATATTGTGCACAATCATGTCCAAAACAACATATTGCAACAGCAGAAACCAGCTTGATGAAATTCATGAGTTATTTTCACTCCTAATCAAAAACGCTTCACCTCGGTGAGATAAGCACTTTTTGAACGAATGGCTATATCTTTTCAACTTGTGATGGGATTACACTGAATTTGACATATATTGTGCAGAATCATGTCTTTAACAACATATTGCAACAGCAGAAACCAGCTTGATGAAATTCATGAGTTATTTCCACTCCTTATCAAAAATGCTTCAACTCGGTGAGATAAGCACTTTTTGAACGAATGGCTATATCTATTCAACTTGTGATAGGATAACACTGAATTTGACATATATTTTGCAGAATCATGTCCTTAACAACATATTGCAACAGCAGGAAGCAGCTTCATGAAAGTCATAAGTGATTTCCACTCCTAATCAAAAACGCTTCAACTCGGTGAGATAAGCTCTTTTTGAACGAATGGCTATATCTTTTCAACTTGTGATGGGATTACACTGAATTTGACATATATTGTGCAGAATCATGTCTTTAACAACATATTGCAACAGCAGAAACCAGCTTGATGAAATTCATGAGTTATTTCCACTCCTTATCAAAAACGCTTCAACTCGGTGAGATAAGCACTTTTTCAAAGAATGGCTATATCTTTTCAACTTGTAATAGGATTACACTGAATTTGACATATATTGTGCAGAATCATGTCCTAAACAACATATTGCAACAGCAGGAACCAGCTTAATGAAATTCATGAGTTATTTCCACTCCTAATCAAAAACGCTTCAACTCGGTGAGATAAGCACTTTTTCAAAGAATGGCTATATCTTTTCAACTTGTGATGGGATTACACTGAATTTGACTTATATTGTGCAAAATCATGTCCTAAACAACATATTTCAACAGCAGAAACCAGCTTAATGAAAGTCATAAGTTATTTCCACTCCTTATCAAAAACGCTTCACCTCGGTGAGATAAGCACTTTTTGACCGAATGGCTATATCTTTTCAACTTGTGATAGGATAACACTGAATTTGACATATATTGTGCAGAATCATGTCTTTTACAACATATTGCAACAGCAGAAACCAGCTTGATGAAATTCATGAGTTATTTCCACTCCTAATCAAAAACCCTTCACCTCGGTGAGATAAGCACTTTTTGAACGAATGGCTATATCTTTTCAACTTGTCAAGTGATTACACTGAATTTGATATATATTGTGCAGAATCATGTCCTAAACAACATATTTCTACAGCAGAAACCAGCTTGATGAAATTCATGAGTTATTTCCACTCCTAATCAAAAACGCTTCAACTCGGTGAGATAAGCTGTTTTTGAAAGAATGGCTATATCTTTTAAACCTGTAATAGGATAACACTGAATTTGACTTATATTGTGCAGAATCATATCCTAAACAACATATTTCAACAGCAGATACCAACTTTATGAAATTCATGAGTTATTTCCACTCCTTATCAGAAACGCTTCAACTCGGTGAGATGAGCAATTTTTTCACGAATGGCTATATCTTTTCAACTTGTGATAGAATTACACTGAATTTTAAATATATTGTGCAGAATCATGTCCTAAACAACATATTGCAACAGCAGGAACCAGCTTAATGAAATTCATGAGTTATTTCCACTCCTAATCAAAAACGCTTCAACTCGGTGAGATAAGCACTTTTTGAACGAATGGCTATATCGTTTCAAGTTGTGATGGGATTACACTGAATTTGACATATATTGTGCAGAATCATGTCCTTAACAACATATTTCAACAGCAAAAACCAGCCTGATGAAATTCATGAGTTATTTCCACTCCTAATCAAAACGCTTCAACTCGGTGAGAGAAGCACTTTTTGACCGAATGGCTATATCTTTTCAACTTGTGATGGGATTACACTGAATTTGACATATATAGTGCAGAATCATGTCTTTAATAACATATTGCAACAGCAGAAACCAGCTTGATGAAATTCATGAGTTATTTCCACTCCTTATCAAAAATGCTTCAACTCGGTGAGATAAGCACTTTTTGAACGAATGGCTATATCTATTCAACTTGTGATAGGATAACACTGAATTTGACATATATTGTGCAGAATCATGTCCGTAACAACATATTGCAACAGCAGGACGCAGCTTCATGAAAGTCATAAGTGATTTCCTCTCCTAATCAAAAACATTTCAACTCGGTGAGATAAGCTCTTTTTGAACGAATGGCTATATCTTTTCAACTTGTGATGGGATTACACTGAATTTGACATATATTGTGCAGAATCATGTCTTTAACAACATATTGCAACAGCAGAAACCAGCTTGATGAAATTCATGAGTTATTTCCACTCCTTATCAAAAACGCTTCAACTCAGTGAGATAAGCACTTTTTCAAAGAATGGCTATATCTTTTCAACTTGTAATAGGATTACACTGAATTTGACATATATTGTGCAGAATCATGTCCTAAACAAAATATTGCAACAGCAGAAACCAGCTTGATGAAATTCATGAGTTATTTCCACTCCTAATCAAAAACGCTTCAACTCGGTGAGATAAGCACTTTTTCAAAGAATGGCTATATCGTTTCAACTTGTGATGGGATTACACTGAATTTGACATACATTGTATAGAATCATGTCCTAAACAACATATTGCAACAGCAGGAACCGGCGTAATGAAAGTCATATGTTATTTCCACTCCTAATCAAAAACGCTTCAACTCGGTGAGATAAGCTCTTTTTGAACGAATGGCTATATCTTTTCAACTTGTGATGGGATTACACTGAATTTGACTTATATTGTGCAGAATCATATCCTAAACAACATATTTCAACAGCAGATACCAACTTTATGAAATTCATGAGTTATTTCCACTCCTTATCAGAAACGCTTCAACTCGGTGAGATGAGCACTTTTTGCACGAATGGCTCTATCTTTTCAACTTGTGATAGAATTACACTGAATTTGACATATATTGTGCAGAATCATGTCCTAAACAACATATTGCAACAGCAGGAACCAGCTTCATGAAATTCATGAGTTATTTCCACTCCTAATCAAAAACGCTTCAACTCGGTGAGAGAAGCACTTTTTGAACGAATGGCTATATCTTTTCAACTTGTGATGGGATTACACTGAATTTGACATATATTGTGCAGAATCATGTCCTAAACAACATATTTCAACAGCAGAAACCAGCTTGATGAAATTCATGAGTTATTTCCACTCCTAATCAAAAACGCTTCAACTCGGTGAGAGAAGCACTTTTTGAACGAATGGCTATATCTTTTCAACTTGTGATGCGATTACATTGAATTTGACATCTATTGTGCAGAATCATGTCCTAAAAAACATATTTCAACAGCAGAAACCAGCTTGATGAAATTCATGAGTTATTTCCACTCCTTATCAAAAATGCTTCAACTTGGTGAGATAAGCACTTTTTGAATGAATGGCTATATCTTTTCAATTTGTAATAGGATTACACTGAATTTGACATACATTGTATAGAATCATGTCCTAAACAACATATTGCAACAGCAGGAACCGGCGTAATGAAATTCATGAGTTATTTCCACTCCTAATCAAAAACGCTTCAACTCGGTGAGATAAGCTCTTTTCGAACGAATGGCTATATCTTTTCAACTTGTGATGGGATTACACTGAATTTGACTTATATTGTGCAGAATCATATCCTAAACAACATATTTCAACAGCAGATACCAACTTTATGAAATTCATGAGTTATTTCCACTCCTTATCAAAAACGCTTCAACTCGGTGAGATAAGCACTTTTTCAAAGAATGGCTATATCTTTTCAACTTGTAATAGGATAACACTGAATTTGACATATATTGTGCAGAATCATGTCCTAAACAACATATTGAAACAGCAGGAAGCAGCTTAATGAAAGTCATAAGTGATTTCCACTCCTAATCAAAAACGCTTCAACTCGGTGAGATCAGCACTTTTTGAACGAATGGTTATATCTTTTCAACTTGTGATGGGATTACACTGAATTTGACATATATTGTGCAGAATCATGTCCTGAACAACATATTTCAACAGCAGAAACCAGCTTGATGAAATTCATGAGTTATTTCCACTCCTAATCAAAAACGCTTCAACTCGGTGAGATAAGCACTTTTTGAACGAATGGCTATATCTTTTCAACTTGTGATGGGATTACACTGAATTTGACTTATATTGTGCAGAATCATGTTCAAAACAACATATTGCAACAGCAGAAACCAGCTTGATGAAATTCATGAGTTATTTCCACTCCTAATCAAAAACGCTTCACCTCGGTGAGATAAGCACTTTTTGAACGAATGGCTATATCTTTTCAACTTGTCAAGTGATTACACTGAATTTGATATATATTGTGCAGAATCATGTCCTAAACAACATATTTCTACAGCAGAAACCAGCTTGATGAAATTCATGAGTTATTTCCACTCCTAATCAAAAACGCTTCAACTCGGTGAGATAAGCTGTTTTTGAAAGAATGGCTATATCTTTTAAACTTGTAATAGGATAACACTGAATTTGACTTATATTGTGCAGAATCATATCCTAAACAACATATTTCAACAGCAGATACCAACTTTATGAAATTCATGAGTTATTTCCACTCCTTATCAGAAACGCTTCAACTCGGTGAGATGAGCAATTTTTTCACGAATGGCTCTCTCTTTTCAACTTGTGATAAAATTACACTGAATTTTAAATATATTGTGCAGAATCATGTCCTAAACAACATATTGCAACAGCAGGAACCAGCTTAATGAAATTCATGAGTTATTTCCACTCCTAATCAAAAACGCTTCAACTCGGTGAGATAAGCACTTTTTGAACGAATGGCTATATCGTTTCAAGTTGTGATGGGATTACACTGAATTTGACATATATTGTGCAGAATCATGTCCTTAACAACATATTTCAACAGCAGAAACCAGCCTGATGAAATTCATGAGTTATTTCCACTCCTAATCAAAAACGCTTCAACTCGGTGAGATAAGCACTTTTTGAACGAATGGCTATATCGTTTCAAGTTGTGATGGGATTACACTGAATTTGACATATATTGTGCAGAATCATGTCCTTAACAACATATTTCAACAGCAGAAACCAGCCTGATGAAATTCATGAGTTATTTCCACTCCTAATCAAAACGCTTCAACTCGGTGAGAGAAGCACTTTTTGAACGAATGGCTATATCTTTTCAACTTGTGATGGGATTACACTGAATTTGACATATATAGTGCAGAATCATGTCTTTAACAACATATTGCAACAGCAGAAACCAGCTTGATGAAATTCATGAGTTATTTCCACTCCTTATCAAAAATGCTTCAACTCGGTGAGATAAGCACTTTTTGAACGAATGGCTATATCTATTCAACTTGTGATAGGATAACACTGAATTTGACATATATTGTGCAGAATCATGTCCGTAACAACATATTGCAACAGCAGTACGCAGCTTCATGAAAGTCATAAGTGATTTCCTCTCCTAATCAAAAACGCTTCAACTCGGTGAGATAAGCTCTTTTTGAACGAATGGCTATATCTTTTCAACTTGTGATGGGATTACACTGAATTTGACATATATTGTGCAGAATCATGTCTTTAACAACATATTGCAACAGCAGAAACCAGCTTGATGAAATTCATGAGTTATTTCCACTCCTTATCAAAAACGCTTCAACTCAGTGAGATAAGCACTTTTTCAAAGAATGGCTATATCTTTTCAACTTGTAATAGGATTACACTGAATTTGACATATATTGTGCAGAATCATGTCCTAAACAAAATATTGCAACAGCAGAAACCAGCTTGATGAAATTCATGAGTTATTTCCACTCCTAATCAAAAACGCTTCAACTCGGTGAGATAAGCACTTTTTCAAAGAATGGCTATATCGTTTCAACTTGTGATGGGATTACACTGAATTTGACATATATTGTGCAGAATCATGTCCTAAAAAACATATTTCAACAGCAGAAACCAGCTTGATGAAATTCATGAGTTATTTCCACTCCTTATCAAAAATGCTTCAACTTGGTGAGATAAGCACTTTTTGAATGAATGGCTATATCTTTTCAATTTGTAATAGGATTACACTGAATTTGACATACATTGTATAGAATCATGTCCTAAACAACATATTGCAACAGCAGGAACCGGCGTAATGAAAGTCATATGTTATTTCCACTCCTAATCAAAAACGCTGCAACTCGGTGAGATAAGCTCTTTTTGAACGAATGGCTATATCTTTTCAACTTGTGATGGGATTACACTGAATTTGACTTATATTGTTCAGAATCATATCCTAAACAACATATTTCAACAGCAGATACCAACTTTATGAAATTCATGAGTTATTTCCACTCCTTATCAGAAACGCTTCAACTCGGTGAGATGAGCACTTTTTGCACGAATGGCTCTATCTTTTCAACTTGTGATAGAATTACACTGAATTTGACATATATTGTGCAGAATCATGTCCTAAACAACATATTGCAACAGCAGGAACCAGCTTCATGAAATTCATGAGTTATTTCCACTCCTAATCAAAAACGCTTCAACTCGGTGAGAGAAGCACTTTTTGAACGAATGGCTATATCTTTTCAACTTGTGATGGGATTACACTGAATTTGACATATATTGTGCAGAATCATGTCCTAAACAACATATTTCAACAGCAGAAACCAGCTTGATGAAATTCATGAGTTATTTCCACTCCTAATCAAAAACGCTTCAACTCGGTGAGAGAAGCACTTTTTGAACGAATGGCTATATCTTTTCAACTTGTGATGCGATTACATTGAATTTGACATCTATTGTGCAGAATCATGTCCTAAAAAACATATTTCAACAGCAGAAACCAGCTTGATGAAATTCATGAGTTATTTCCACTCCTTATCAAAAATGCTTCAACTTGGTGAGATAAGCACTTTTTGAATGAATGGCTATATCTTTTCAATTTGTAATAGGATTACACTGAATTTGACATACATTGTATAGAATCATGTCCTAAACAACATATTGCAACAGCAGGAACCGGCGTAATGAAATTCATGAGTTATTTCCACTCCTAATCAAAAACGCTTCAACTCGGTGAGATAAGCTCTTTTTGAACGAATGGCTATATCTTTTCAACTTGTGATGGGATTACACTGAATTTGACTTATATTGTGCAGAATCATATCCTAAACAACATATTTCAACAGCAGATACCAACTTTATGAAATTCATGAGTTATTTCCACTCCTTATCAGAAACGCTTCAACTCGGTGAGATGAGCAGTTTTTGCACGAATGGCTCTATCTTTTCAACTTGTGATAGAATTACACTGAATTTGACATATATTGTGCAGAATCATGTCCTAAACAACATATTGCAACAGCAGGAACCAGCTTCATGAAATTCATGAGTTATTTCCACTCCTAATCAAAAACGCTTCAACTCGGTGAGAGAAGCACTTTTTGAACGAATGGCTATATCTTTTCAACTTGTGATGGGATTACACTGAATTTGACATATATTGTGCAGAATCATGTCCTAAACAACATATTTCAAGAGCAGAAACCAGCTTGATGAAATTCATGAGTTATTTCCACTCCTTATCAAAAACGCTTCGACTCGGTGACATAAAGACTTTTTCAAAGAATGGCTATATCTTTTCAACTTGTAATAGGATTAAACTGAATTTGACATATATTGTGCAGAATCATGTCCTTAACAACATATTGCAACAGCAGGAACCAGCTTAATGAAAGTCATAAGTTATTTCCACTCCTAATCAAAAACGCTTCAACTCGGTGAGATGAGCACTTTTTGCACGAATGGCTCTATCTTTTCAACTTGTGATAGAATTACACTGAATTTGAAATATATTGTGCAGAATCATGTCCTAAACAACATATTGCAACAGCAGGAACCAGCTTAATGAAATTCATGAGTTATTTCCACTCCTAATCAAAAACGCTTCAACTCGGTGAGATAAGCACTTTTTGAACGAATGGCTATATCGTTTCAAGTTGTGATGGGATTACACTGAATTTGACATATATTGTGCAGAATCATGTCCTTAACAACATATTTCAACAGCAGAAACCAGCCTGATGAAATTCATGAGTTATTTCCACTCCTAATCAAAACGCTTCAACTCGGTGAGAGAAGCACTTTTTGAACGAATGGCTATATCTTTTCAACTTGTGATGGGATTACACTGAATTTGACATATATAGTGCAGAATCATGTCTTTAACAACATATTGCAACAGCAGAAACCAGCTTGATGAAATTCATGAGTTATTTCCACTCCTTATCAAAAATGCTTCAACTCGGTGAGATAAGCACTTTTTGAACGAATGGCTATATCTATTCAACTTGTGATAGGATAACACTGAATTTGACATATATTGTGCAGAATCATGTCCGTAACAACATATTGCAACAGCAGGACGCAGCTTCATGAAAGTCATAAGTGATTTCCTCTCCTAATCAAAAACGCTTCAACTCGGTGAGATAAGCTCTTTTTGAACGAATGGCTATATCTTTTCAACTTGTGATGGGCTTACACTGAATTTGACATATATTGTGCAGAATCATGTCTTTAACAACATATTGCAACAGCAGAAACCAGCTTGATGAAATTCATGAGTTATTTCCACTCCTTATCAAAAACGCTTCAACTCAGTGAGATAAGCACTTTTTCAAAGAATGGCTATATCTTTTCAACTTGTAATAGGATTACACTGAATTTGACATATATTGTGCAGAATCATGTCCTAAACAAAATATTGCAACAGCAGAAACCAGCTTGATGAAATTCATGAGTTATTTCCACTCCTAATCAAAAACGCTTCAACTCGGTGAGATAAGCACTTTTTCAAAGAATGGCTATATCGTTTCAACTTGTGATGGGATTACACTGAATTTGACATATATTGTGCAGAATCATGTCTTTTACAACATATTGCAACAGCAGAAACCAGCTTGATGAAATTCATGAGTTATTTCCACTCCTAATCAAAAACCCTTCACCTCGGTGAGATAAGCACTTTTTGAACGAATGGCTATATCTTTTCAAATTGTCAAGTGATTACACTGAATTTGATATATATTGTGCAGAATCATGTCCTAAACAACATATTTCTACAGCAGAAACCAGCTTGATGAAATTCATGAGTTATTTCCACTCCTAATCAAAAACGCTTCAACTCGGTGAGATAAGCTGTTTTTGAAAGAATGGCTATATCTTTTAAACCTGTAATAGGATAACACTGAATTTGACTTATATTGTGCAGAATCATATCCTAAACAACATATTTCAACAGCAGATACCAACTTTATGAAATTCATGAGTTATTTCCACTCCTTATCAGAAACGCTTCAACTCGGTGAGATGAGCAATTTTTTCACGAATGGCTCTATCTTTTCAACTTGTGATAGAATTACACTGAATTTTAAATATATTGTGCAGAATCATGTCCTAAACAACATATTGCAACAGCAGGAACCAGCTTAATGAAATTCATGAGTTATTTCCACTCCTAATCAAAAACGCTTCAACTCGGTGAGATAAGCACTTTTTGAACGAATGGCTATATCGTTTCAAGTTGTGATGGGATTACACTGAATTTGACATATATTGTGCAGAATCATGTCCTTAACAACATATTTCAACAGCAGAAACCAGCCTGATGAAATTCATGAGTTATTTCCACTCCTAATCAAAACGCTTCAACTCGGTGAGAGAAGCACTTTTTGAACGAATGGCTATATCTTTTCAACTTGTGATGGGATTACACTGAATTTGACATATATAGTGCAGAATCATGTCTTTAACAACATATTGCAACAGCAGAAACCAGCTTGATGAAATTCATGAGTTATTTCCACTCCTTATCAAAAATGCTTCAACTCGGTGAGATAAGCACTTTTTGAACGAATGGCTATATCTATTCAACTTGTGATAGGATAACACTGAATTTGACATATATTGTGCAGAATCATGTCCGTAACAACATATTGCAACAGCAGGACGCAGCTTCATGAAAGTCATAAGTGATTTCCTCTCCTAATCAAAAACGCTTCAACTCGGTGAGATAAGCTCTTTTTGAACGAATGGCTATATCTTTTCAACTTGTGATGGAATTACACTGAATTTGACATATATTGTGCAGAATCATGTCTTTAACAACATATTGCAACAGCAGAAACCAGCTTGATGAAATTCATGAGTTATTTCCACTCCTTATCAAAAACGCTTCAACTCAGTGAGATAAGCACTTTTTCAAAGAATGGCTATATCTTTTCAACTTGTAATAGGATTACACTGAATTTGACATATATTGTGCAGAATCATGTCCTAAACAAAATATTGCAACAGCAGAAACCAGCTTGATGAAATTCATGAGTTATTTCCACTCCTAATCAAAAACGCTTCAACTCGGTGAGATAAGCACTTTTTCAAAGAATGGCTATATCGTTTCAACTTGTGATGGGATTACACTGAATTTGACATATATTGTGCAGAATCATGTCCTAAAAAACATATTTCAACAGCAGAAACCAGCTTGATGAAATTCATGAGTTATTTCCACTCCTTATCAAAAATGCTTCAACTTGGTGAGATAAGCACTTTTTGAATGAATGGCTATATCTTTTCAATTTGTAATAGGATTACACTGAATTTGACATACATTGTATAGAATCATGTCCTAAACAACATATTGCAACAGCAGGAACCGGCGTAATGAAAGTCATATGTTATTTCCACTCCTAATCAAAAACGCTTCAACTCGGTGAGATAAGCTCTTTTTGAACGAATGGCTATATCTTTTCAACTTGTGATGGGATTACACTGAATTTGACTTATATTGTGCAGAATCATATCCTAAACAACATATTTCAACAGCAGATACCAACTTTATGAAATTCATGAGTTATTTCCACTCCTTATCAGAAACGCTTCAACTCGGTGAGATGAGCAGTTTTTGCACGAATGGCTCTATCTTTTCAACTTGTGATAGAATTACACTGAATTTGACATATATTGTGCAGAATCATGTCCTAAACAACATATTGCAACAGCAGGAACCAGCTTCATGAAATTCATGAGTTATTTCCACTCCTAATCAAAAACCCTTCACCTCGGTGAGATAAGCACTTTTTGAACGAATGGCTATATCTTTTCAAATTGTCAAGTGATTACACTGAATTTGATATATATTGTGCAGAATCATGTCCTAAACAACATATTTCTACAGCAGAAACCAGCTTGATGAAATTCATGAGTTATTTCCACTCCTAATCAAAAACGCTTCAACTCGGTGAGATAAGCTGTTTTTGAAAGAATGGCTATATCTTTTAAACCTGTAATAGGATAACACTGAATTTGACTTATATTGTGCAGAATCATATCCTAAACAACATATTTCAACAGCAGATACCAACTTTATGAAATTCATGAGTTATTTCCACTCCTTATCAGAAACGCTTCAACTCGGTGAGATGAGCAATTTTTTCACGAATGGCTCTATCTTTTCAACTTGTGATAGAATTACACTGAATTTTAAATATATTGTGCAGAATCATGTCCTAAACAACATATTGCAACAGCAGGAACCAGCTTAATGAAATTCATGAGTTATTTCCACTCCTAATCAAAAACGCTTCAACTCGGTGAGATAAGCACTTTTTGAACGAATGGCTATATCGTTTCAAGTTGTGATGGGATTACACTGAATTTGACATATATTGTGCAGAATCATGTCCTTAACAACATATTTCAACAGCAGAAACCAGCCTGATGAAATTCATGAGTTATTTCCACTCCTAATCAAAACGCTTCAACTCGGTGAGAGAAGCACTTTTTGAACGAATGGCTATATCTTTTCAACTTGTGATGGGATTACACTGAATTTGACATATATAGTGCAGAATCATGTCTTTAACAACATATTGCAACAGCAGAAACCAGCTTGATGAAATTCATGAGTTATTTCCACTCCTTATCAAAAATGCTTCAACTCGGTGAGATAAGCACTTTTTGAACGAATGGCTATATCTATTCAACTTGTGATAGGATAACACTGAATTTGACATATATTGTGCAGAATCATGTCCGTAACAACATATTGCAACAGCAGGACGCAGCTTCATGAAAGTCATAAGTGATTTCCTCTCCTAATCAAAAACGCTTCAACTCGGTGAGATAAGCTCTTTTTGAACGAATGGCTATATCTTTTCAACTTGTGATGGGATTACACTGAATTTGACATATATTGTGCAGAATCATGTCTTTAACAACATATTGCAACAGCAGAAACCAGCTTGATGAAATTCATGAGTTATTTCCACTCCTTATCAAAAACGCTTCAACTCAGTGAGATAAGCACTTTTTCAAAGAATGGCTATATCTTTTCAACTTGTAATAGGATTACACTGAATTTGACATATATTGTGCAGAATCATGTCCTAAACAAAATATTGCAACAGCAGAAACCAGCTTGATGAAATTCATGAGTTATTTCCACTCCTAATCAAAAACGCTTCAACTCGGTGAGATAAGCACTTTTTCAAAGAATGGCTATATCGTTTCAACTTGTGATGGGATTACACTGAATTTGACATACATTGTATAGAATCATGTCCTAAACAACATATTGCAACAGCAGGAACCGGCGTAATGAAAGTCATATGTTATTTCCACTCCTAATCAAAAACGCTTCAACTCGGTGAGATAAGCTCTTTTTGAACGAATGGCTATATCTTTTCAACTTGTGATGGGATTACACTGAATTTGACTTATATTGTGCAGAATCATATCCTAAACAACATATTTCAACAGCAGATACCAACTTTATGAAATTCATGAGTTATTTCCACTCCTTATCAGAAACGCTTCAACTCGGTGAGATGAGCACTTTTTGCACGAATGGCTCTATCTTTTCAACTTGTGATAGAATTACACTGAATTTGACATATATTGTGCAGAATCATGTCCTAAACAACATATTGCAACAGCAGGAACCAGCTTCATGAAATTCATGAGTTATTTCCACTCCTAATCAAAAACGCTTCAACTCGGTGAGAGAAGCACTTTTTGAACGAATGGCTATATCTTTTCAACTTGTGATGGGATTACACTGAATTTGACATATATTGTGCAGAATCATGTCCTAAACAACATATTTCAACAGCAGAAACCAGCTTGATGAAATTCATGAGTTATTTCCACTCCTAATCAAAAACGCTTCAACTCGGTGAGAGAAGCACTTTTTGAACGAATGGCTATATCTTTTCAACTTGTGATGCGATTACATTGAATTTGACATCTATTGTGCAGAATCATGTCCTAAAAAACATATTTCAACAGCAGAAACCAGCTTGATGAAATTCATGAGTTATTTCCACTCCTTATCAAAAATGCTTCAACTTGGTGAGATAAGCACTTTTTGAATGAATGGCTATATCTTTTCAATTTGTAATAGGATTACACTGAATTTGACATACATTGTATAGAATCATGTCCTAAACAACATATTGCAACAGCAGGAACCGGCGTAATGAAATTCATGAGTTATTTCCACTCCTAATCAAAAACGCTTCAACTCGGTGAGATAAGCTCTTTTCGAACGAATGGCTATATCTTTTCAACTTGTGATGGGATTACACTGAATTTGACTTATATTGTGCAGAATCATATCCTAAACAACATATTTCAACAGCAGATACCAACTTTATGAAATTCATGAGTTATTTCCACTCCTTATCAAAAACGCTTCAACTCGGTGAGATAAGCACTTTTTCAAAGAATGGCTATATCTTTTCAACTTGTAATAGGATAACACTGAATTTGACATATATTGTGCAGAATCATGTCCTAAACAACATATTGAAACAGCAGGAAGCAGCTTAATGAAAGTCATAAGTGATTTCCACTCCTAATCAAAAACGCTTCAACTCGGTGAGATCAGCACTTTTTGAACGAATGGTTATATCTTTTCAACTTGTGATGGGATTACACTGAATTTGACATATATTGTGCAGAATCATGTCCTGAACAACATATTTCAACAGCAGAAACCAGCTTGATGAAATTCATGAGTTATTTCCACTCCTAATCAAAAACGCTTCAACTCGGTGAGATAAGCACTTTTTGAACGAATGGCTATATCTTTTCAACTTGTGATGGGATTACACTGAATTTGACATATATTGTGCAGAATCATGTTCAAAACAACATATTGCAACAGCAGAAACCAGCTTGATGAAATTCATGAGTTATTTCCACTCCTAATCAAAAACGCTTCACCTCGGTGAGATAAGCACTTTTTGAACGAATGGCTATATCTTTTCAACTTGTCAAGTGATTACACTGAATTTGATATATATTGTGCAGAATCATGTCCTAAACAACATATTTCTACAGCAGAAACCAGCTTGATGAAATTCATGAGTTATTTCCACTCCTAATCAAAAACGCTTCAACTCGGTGAGATAAGCTGTTTTTGAAAGAATGGCTATATCTTTTAAACTTGTAATAGGATAACACTGAATTTGACTTATATTGTGCAGAATCATATCCTAAACAACATATTTCAACAGCAGATACCAACTTTATGAAATTCATGAGTTATTTCCACTCCTTATCAGAAACGCTTCAACTCGGTGAGATGAGCAATTTTTTCACGAATGGCTCTCTCTTTTCAACTTGTGATACAATTACACTGAATTTTAAATATATTGTGCAGAATCATGTCCTAAACAACATATTGCAACAGCAGGAACCAGCTTAATGAAATTCATGAGTTATTTCCACTCCTAATCAAAAACGCTTCAACTCGGTGAGATAAGCACTTTTTGAACGAATGGCTATATCGTTTCAAGTTGTGATGGGATTACACTGAATTTGACATATATTGTGCAGAATCATGTCCTTAACAACATATTTCAACAGCAGAAACCAGCCTGATGAAATTCATGAGTTATTTCCACTCCTAATCAAAACGCTTCAACTCGGTGAGAGAAGCACTTTTTGAACGAATGGCTATATCTTTTCAACTTGTGATGGGATTACACTGAATTTGACATATATAGTGCAGAATCATGTCTTTAACAACATATTGCAACAGCAGAAACCAGCTTGATGAAATTCATGAGTTATTTCCACTCCTTATCAAAAATGCTTCAACTCGGTGAGATAAGCACTTTTTGAACGAATGGCTATATCTATTCAACTTGTGATAGGATAACACTGAATTTGACATATATTGTGCAGAATCATGTCCGTAACAACATATTGCAACAGCAGTACGCAGCTTCATGAAAGTCATAAGTGATTTCCACTCCTAATCAAAAACGCTTCAACTCGGTGAGATAAGCTCTTTTTGAACGAATGGCTATATCTTTTCAACTTGTGATGGGATTACACTGAATTTGACATATATTGTGCAGAATCATGTCTTTAACAACATATTGCAACAGCAGAAACCAGCTTGATGAAATTCATGAGTTATTTCCACTCCTTATCAAAAACGCTTCAACTCAGTGAGATAAGCACTTTTTCAAAGAATGGCTATATCTTTTCAACTTGTAATAGGATTACACTGAATTTGACATATATTGTGCAGAATCATGTCCTAAACAAAATATTGCAACAGCAGAAACCAGCTTGATGAAATTCATGAGTTATTTCCACTCCTAATCAAAAACGCTTCAACTCGGTGAGATAAGCACTTTTTCAAAGAATGGCTATATCGTTTCAACTTGTGATGGGATTACACTGAATTTGACATATATTGTGCAGAATCATGTCCTAAAAAACATATTTCAACAGCAGAAACCAGCTTGATGAAATTCATGAGTTATTTCCACTCCTTATCAAAAATGCTTCAACTTGGTGAGATAAGCACTTTTTGAATGAATGGCTATATCTTTTCAATTTGTAATAGGATTACACTGAATTTGACATACATTGTATAGAATCATGTCCTAAACAACATATTGCAACAGCAGGAACCGGCGTAATGAAAGTCATATGTTATTTCCACTCCTAATCAAAAACGCTGCAACTCGGTGAGATAAGCTCTTTTTGAACGAATGGCTATATCTTTTCAACTTGTGATGGGATTACACTGAATTTGACTTATATTGTTCAGAATCATATCCTAAACAACATATTTCAACAGCAGATACCAACTTTATGAAATTCATGAGTTATTTCCACTCCTTATCAGAAACGCTTCAACTCGGTGAGATGAGCACTTTTTGCACGAATGGCTCTATCTTTTCAACTTGTGATAGAATTACACTGAATTTGACATATATTGTGCAGAATCATGTCCTAAACAACATATTGCAACAGCAGGAACCAGCTTCATGAAATTCATGAGTTATTTCCACTCCTAATCAAAAACGCTTCAACTCGGTGAGAGAAGCACTTTTTGAACGAATGGCTATATCTTTTCAACTTGTGATGGGATTACACTGAATTTGACATATATTGTGCAGAATCATGTCCTAAACAACATATTTCAACAGCAGAAACCAGCTTGATGAAATTCATGAGTTATTTCCACTCCTAATCAAAAACGCTTCAACTCGGTGAGAGAAGCACTTTTTGAACGAATGGCTATATCTTTTCAACTTGTGATGCGATTACATTGAATTTGACATCTATTGTGCAGAATCATGTCCTAAAAAACATATTTCAACAGCAGAAACCAGCTTGATGAAATTCATGAGTTATTTCCACTCCTTATCAAAAATGCTTCAACTTGGTGAGATAAGCACTTTTTGAATGAATGGCTATATCTTTTCAATTTGTAATAGGATTACACTGAATTTGACATACATTGTATAGAATCATGTCCTAAACAACATATTGCAACAGCAGGAACCGGCGTAATGAAATTCATGAGTTATTTCCACTCCTAATCAAAAACGCTTCAACTCGGTGAGATAAGCTCTTTTTGAACGAATGGCTATATCTTTTCAACTTGTGATGGGATTACACTGAATTTGACTTATATTGTGCAGAATCATATCCTAAACAACATATTTCAACAGCAGATACCAACTTTATGAAATTCATGAGTTATTTCCACTCCTTATCAGAAACGCTTCAACTCGGTGAGATGAGCAGTTTTTGCACGAATGGCTCTATCTTTTCAACTTGTGATAGAATTACACTGAATTTGACATATATTGTGCAGAATCATGTCCTAAACAACATATTGCAACAGCAGGAACCAGCTTCATGAAATTCATGAGTTATTTCCACTCCTAATCAAAAACGCTTCAACTCGGTGAGAGAAGCACTTTTTGAACGAATGGCTATATCTTTTCAACTTGTGATGGGATTACACTGAATTTGACATATATTGTGCAGAATCATGTCCTAAACAACATATTTCAAGAGCAGAAACCAGCTTGATGAAATTCATGAGTTATTTCCACTCCTAATCAAAAACGCTTCAACTCGGTGAGAGAAGCACTTTTTGAACGAATGGCTATATCTTTTCAACTTGTGATGGGATTACACTGAATTTGACATATATTGTGCAGAATCATGTCTTTAACAACATATTGCAACAGCAGAAACCAGCTTGATGAAATTCATGAGTTATTTCCACTCCTTATCAAAAACGCTTCGACTCGGTGACATAAGCACTTTTTCAAAGAATGGCTATATCTTTTCAACTTGTAATAGGATTAAACTGAATTTGACATATATTGTGCAGAATCATGTCCTTAACAACATAATGCAACAGCAGGAACCAGCTTAATGAAAGTCATAAGTTATTTCCACTCCTAATCAAAAACGCTTCAACTCGGTGAGATGAGCACTTTTTGCACGAATGGCTCTATCTTTTCAACTTGTGATAGAATTACACTGAATTTGAAATATATTGTGCAGAATCATGTCCTAAACAACATATTGCAACAGCAGGAACCAGCTTAATGAAATTCATGAGTTATTTC
The DNA here is from genome assembly GCF_037954325.1 of Fistularia commersonii. Lineage (NCBI taxonomy): Eukaryota > Metazoa > Chordata > Actinopteri > Syngnathiformes > Fistulariidae > Fistularia > Fistularia commersonii. Next base: position 18,015,207 of record NC_141302.1, read on the forward strand.
CACTCCTAATCAAAAACGCTTCAACTCGGTGAGATAAGCACTTTTTGAACGAATGGCTATATCGTTTCAAGTTGTGATGGGATTACACTGAATTTGACATATATTGTGCAGAATCATGTCCTTAACAACATATTTCAACAGCAGAAACCAGCCTGATGAAATTCATGAGTTATTTCCACTCCTAATCAAAACGCTTCAACTCGGTGAGAGAAGCACTTTTTGAACGAATGGCTATATCTTTTCAACTTGTGATGGGATTACACTGAATTTGACATATATAGTGCAGAATCATGTCTTTAACAACATATTGCAACAGCAGAAACCAGCTTGATGAAATTCATGAGTTATTTCCACTCCTTATCAAAAATGCTTCAACTCGGTGAGATAAGCACTTTTTGAACGAATGGCTATATCTATTCAACTTGTGATAGGATAACACTGAATTTGACATATATTGTGCAGAATCATGTCCGTAACAACATATTGCAACAGCAGGACGCAGCTTCATGAAAGTCATAAGTGATTTCCTCTCCTAATCAAAAACGCTTCAACTCGGTGAGATAAGCTCTTTTTGAACGAATGGCTATATCTTTTCAACTTGTGATGGGCTTACACTGAATTTGACATATATTGTGCAGAATCATGTCTTTAACAACATATTGCAACAGCAGAAACCAGCTTGATGAAATTCATGAGTTATTTCCACTCCTTATCAAAAACGCTTCAACTCAGTGAGATAAGCACTTTTTCAAAGAATGGCTATATCTTTTCAACTTGTAATAGGATTACACTGAATTTGACATATATTGTGCAGAATCATGTCCTAAACAAAATATTGCAACAGCAGAAACCAGCTTGATGAAATTCATGAGTTATTTCCACTCCTAATCAAAAACGCTTCAACTCGGTGAGATAAGCACTTTTTCAAAGAATGGCTATATCGTTTCAACTTGTGATGGGATTACACTGAATTTGACATATATTGTGCAGAATCATGTCTTTTACAACATATTGCAACAGCAGAAACCAGCTTGATGAAATTCATGAGTTATTTCCACTCCTAATCAAAAACCCTTCACCTCGGTGAGATAAGCACTTTTTGAACGAATGGCTATATCTTTTCAAATTGTCAAGTGATTACACTGAATTTGATATATATTGTGCAGAATCATGTCCTAAACAACATATTTCTACAGCAGAAACCAGCTTGATGAAATTCATGAGTTATTTCCACTCCTAATCAAAAACGCTTCAACTCGGTGAGATAAGCTGTTTTTGAAAGAATGGCTATATCTTTTAAACCTGTAATAGGATAACACTGAATTTGACTTATATTGTGCAGAATCATATCCTAAACAACATATTTCAACAGCAGATACCAACTTTATGAAATTCATGAGTTATTTCCACTCCTTATCAGAAACGCTTCAACTCGGTGAGATGAGCAATTTTTTCACGAATGGCTCTATCTTTTCAACTTGTGATAGAATTACACTGAATTTTAAATATATTGTGCAGAATCATGTCCTAAACAACATATTGCAACAGCAGGAACCAGCTTAATGAAATTCATGAGTTATTTCCACTCCTAATCAAAAACGCTTCAACTCGGTGAGATAAGCACTTTTTGAACGAATGGCTATATCGTTTCAAGTTGTGATGGGATTACACTGAATTTGACATATATTGTGCAGAATCATGTCCTTAACAACATATTTCAACAGCAGAAACCAGCCTGATGAAATTCATGAGTTATTTCCACTCCTAATCAAAACGCTTCAACTCGGTGAGAGAAGCACTTTTTGAACGAATGGCTATATCTTTTCAACTTGTGATGGGATTACACTGAATTTGACATATATAGTGCAGAATCATGTCTTTAACAACATATTGCAACAGCAGAAACCAGCTTGATGAAATTCATGAGTTATTTCCACTCCTTATCAAAAATGCTTCAACTCGGTGAGATAAGCACTTTTTGAACGAATGGCTATATCTATTCAACTTGTGATAGGATAACACTGAATTTGACATATATTGTGCAGAATCATGTCCGTAACAACATATTGCAACAGCAGGACGCAGCTTCATGAAAGTCATAAGTGATTTCCTCTCCTAATCAAAAACGCTTCAACTCGGTGAGATAAGCTCTTTTTGAACGAATGGCTATATCTTTTCAACTTGTGATGGGATTACACTGAATTTGACATATATTGTGCAGAATCATGTCTTTAACAACATATTGCAACAGCAGAAACCAGCTTGATGAAATTCATGAGTTATTTCCACTCCTTATCAAAAACGCTTCAACTCAGTGAGATAAGCACTTTTTCAAAGAATGGCTATATCTTTTCAACTTGTAATAGGATTACACTGAATTTGACATATATTGTGCAGAATCATGTCCTAAACAAAATATTGCAACAGCAGAAACCAGCTTGATGAAATTCATGAGTTATTTCCACTCCTAATCAAAAAGGCTTCAACTCGGTGAGATAAGCACTTTTTCAAAGAATGGCTATATCGTTTCAACTTGTGATGGGATTACACTGAATTTGACATATATTGTGCAGAATCATGTCCTAAAAAACATATTTCAACAGCAGAAACCAGCTTGATGAAATTCATGAGTTATTTCCACTCCTTATCAAAAATGCTTCAACTTGGTGAGATAAGCACTTTTTGAATGAATGGCTATATCTTTTCAATTTGTAATAGGATTACACTGAATTTGACATACATTGTATAGAATCATGTCCTAAACAACATATTGCAACAGCAGGAACCGGCGTAATGAAAGTCATATGTTATTTCCACTCCTAATCAAAAACGCTTCAACTCGGTGAGATAAGCTCTTTTTGAACGAATGGCTATATCTTTTCAACTTGTGATGGGATTACACTGAATTTGACTTATATTGTGCAGAATCATATCCTAAACAACATATTTCAACAGCAGATACCAACTTTATGAAATTCATGAGTTATTTCCACTCCTTATCAGAAACGCTTCAACTCGGTGAGATGAGCAGTTTTTGCACGAATGGCTCTATCTTTTCAACTTGTGATAGAATTACACTGAATTTGACATATATTGTGCAGAATCATGTCCTAAACAACATATTGCAACAGCAGGAACCAGCTTCATGAAATTCATGAGTTATTTCCACTCCTAATCAAAAACGCTTCAACTCGGTGAGATAAGCACTTTTTCAAAGAATGGCTATATCGTTTCAACTTGTGATGGGATTACACTGAATTTGACATATATTGTGCAGAATCATGTCTTTTACAACATATTGCAACAGCAGAAACCAGCTTGATGAAATTCATGAGTTATTTCCACTCCTAATCAAAAACCCTTCACCTCGGTGAGATAAGCACTTTTTGAACGAATGGCTATATCTTTTCAAATTGTCAAGTGATTACACTGAATTTGATATATATTGTGCAGAATCATGTCCTAAACAACATATTTCTACAGCAGGAACCAGCTTGATGAAATTCATGAGTTATTTCCACTCCTAATCAAAAACGCTTCAACTCGGTGAGATAAGCTGTTTTTGAAAGAATGGCTATATCTTTTAAACCTGTAATAGGATAACACTGAATTTGACTTATATTGTGCAGAATCATATCCTAAACAACATATTTCAACAGCAGATACCAACTTTATGAAATTCATGAGTTATTTCCACTCCTTATCAGAAACGCTTCAACTCGGTGAGATGAGCAATTTTTTCACGAATGGCTCTATCTTTTCAACTTGTGATAGAATTACACTGAATTTTAAATATATTGTGCAGAATCATGTCCTAAACAACATATTGCAACAGCAGGAACCAGCTTAATGAAATTCATGAGTTATTTCCACTCCTAATCAAAAACGCTTCAACTCGGTGAGATAAGCACTTTTTGAACGAATGGCTATATCGTTTCAAGTTGTGATGGGATTACACTGAATTTGACATATATTGTGCAGAATCATGTCCTTAACAACATATTTCAACAGCAGAAACCAGCCTGATGAAATTCATGAGTTATTTCCACTCCTAATCAAAACGCTTCAACTCGGTGAGAGAAGCACTTTTTGAACGAATGGCTATATCTTTTCAACTTGTGATGGGATTACACTGAATTTGACATATATAGTGCAGAATCATGTCTTTAACAACATATTGCAACAGCAGAAACCAGCTTGATGAAATTCATGAGTTATTTCCACTCCTTATCAAAAATGCTTCAACTCGGTGAGATAAGCACTTTTTGAACGAATGGCTATATCTATTCAACTTGTGATAGGATAACACTGAATTTGACATATATTGTGCAGAATCATGTCCGTAACAACATATTGCAACAGCAGGACGCAGCTTCATGAAAGTCATAAGTGATTTCCTCTCCTAATCAAAAACGCTTCAACTCGGTGAGATAAGCTCTTTTTGAACGAATGGCTATATCTTTTCAACTTGTGATGGGATTACACTGAATTTGACATATATTGTGCAGAATCATGTCTTTAACAACATATTGCAACAGCAGAAACCAGCTTGATGAAATTCATGAGTTATTTCCACTCCTTATCAAAAACGCTTCAACTCAGTGAGATAAGCACTTTTTCAAAGAATGGCTATATCTTTTCAACTTGTAATAGGATTACACTGAATTTGACATATATTGTGCAGTATCATGTCCTAAACAAAATATTGCAACAGCAGAAACCAGCTTGATGAAATTCATGAGTTATTTCCACTCCTAATCAAAAACGCTTCAACTCGGTGAGATAAGCACTTTTTCAAAGAATGGCTATATCGTTTCAACTTGTGATGGGATTACACTGAATTTGACATATATTGTGCAGAATCATGTCCTAAAAAACATATTTCAACAGCAGAAACCAGCTTGATGAAATTCATGAGTTATTTCCACTCCTTATCAAAAATGCTTCAACTTGGTGAGATAAGCACTTTTTGAATGAATGGCTATATCTTTTCAATTTGTAATAGGATTACACTGAATTTGACATACATTGTATAGAATCATGTCCTAAACAACATATTGCAACAGCAGGAACCGGCGTAATGAAAGTCATATGTTATTTCCACTCCTAATCAAAAACGCTTCAACTCGGTGAGATAAGCTCTTTTTGAACGAATGGCTATATCTTTTCAACTTGTGATGGGATTACACTGAATTTGACTTATATTGTGCAGAATCATATCCTAAACAACATATTTCAACAGCAGATACCAACTTTATGAAATTCATGAGTTATTTCCACTCCTTATCAGAAACGCTTCAACTCGGTGAGATGAGCAGTTTTTGCACGAATGGCTCTATCTTTTCAACTTGTGATAGAATTACACTGAATTTGACATATATTGTGCAGAATCATGTCCTAAACAACATATTGCAACAGCAGGAACCAGCTTCATGAAATTCATGAGTTATTTCCACTCCTAATCAAAAACGCTTCAACTCGGTGAGAGAAGCACTTTTTGAATGAATGGCTATATCTTTTCAACTTGTGATGGGATTACACTGAATTTGACATATATTGTGCAGAATCATGTCCTAAACAACATATTTCAACAGCAGAAACCAGCTTGATGAAATTCATGAGTTATTTCCACTCCTAATCAAAAACCCTTCAACTCGGTGAGATAAGCACTTTTTGAACGAATGGCTATATCTTTTCAACTTGTGATGCGATTACATTGAATTTGACATCTATTGTGCAGAATCATGTCCTAAAAAACATATTTCAACAGCAGAAACCAGCTTGATGAAATTCATGAGTTATTTCCACTCCTTATCAAAAATGCTTCAACTTGGTGAGATAAGCACTTTTTGAATGAATGGCTATATCTTTTCAATTTGTAATAGGATTACACTGAATTTGACATACATTGTATAGAATCATGTCCTAAACAACATATTGCAACAGCAGGAACCGGCGTAATGAAATTCATGAGTTATTTCCACTCCTAATCAAAAACGCTTCAACTCGGTGAGATAAGCTCTTTTTGAACGAATGGCTATATCTTTTCAACTTGTGATGGGATTACACTGAATTTGACTTATATTGTGCAGAATCATATCCTAAACAACATATTTCAACAGCAGATACCAACTTTATGAAATTCATGAGTTATTTCCACTCCTTATCAGAAACGCTTCAACTCGGTGAGATGAGCAGTTTTTGCACGAATGGCTCTATCTTTTCAACTTGTGATAGAATTACACTGAATTTGACATATATTGTGCAGAATCATGTCCTAAACAACATATTGCAACAGCAGGAACCAGCTTCATGAAATTCATGAGTTATTTCCACTCCTAATCAAAAACGCTTCAACTCGGTGAGAGAAGCACTTTTTGAACGAATGGCTATATCTTTTCAACTTGTGATGGGATTACACTGAATTTGACATATATTGTGCAGAATCATGTCCTAAACAACATATTTCAAGAGCAGAAACCAGCTTGATGAAATTCATGAGTTATTTCCACTCCTAATCAAAAACGCTTCAACTCGGTGAGAGAAGCACTTTTTGAACGAATGGCTATATCTTTTCAACTTGTGATGGGATTACACTGAATTTGACATATATTGTGCAGAATCATGTCCTTAACAACATATTTCAACAGCAGAAACCAGCCTGATGAAATTCATGAGTTATTTCCACTCCTAATCAAAACGCTTCAACTCGGTGAGAGAAGCACTTTTTGAACGAATGGCTATATCTTTTCAACTTGTAATAGGATTACACTGAATTTGACATATATTGTGCAGAATCATGTCCTTAACAACATATTGCAACAGCAGGAACCAGCTTAATGAAAGTCATAAGTTATTTCCACTCCTAATCAAAAACGCTTCAACTCGGTGAGATGAGCACTTTTTGCACGAATGGCTCTATCTTTTCAACTTGTGATAGAATTACACTGAATTTGAAATATATTGTGCAGAATCATGTCCTAAACAACATATTGCAACAGCAGGAACCAGCTTAATGAAATTCATGAGTTATTTCCACTCCTAATCAAAAACGCTTCAACTCGGTGAGATAAGCACTTTTTGAACGAATGGCTATATCGTTTCAAGTTGTGATGGGATTACACTGAATTTGACATATATTGTGCAGAATCATGTCCTTAACAACATATTTCTACAGCAGAAACCAGCCTGATGAAATTCATGAGTTATTTCCACTCCTAATCAAAACGCTTCAACTCGGTGAGAGAAGCACTTTTTGAACGAATGGCTATATCTTTTCAACTTGTGATGGGATTACACTGAATTTGACATATATATAATGCAGAATCATGTCTTTAACAACATATTGCAACAGCAGAAACCAGCTTGATGAAATTCATGAGTTATTTCCACTCCTTATCAAAAATGCTTCAACTCGGTGAGATAAGCACTTTTTGAACGAATGGCTATATCTATTCAACTTGTGATAGGATAACACTGAATTTGACATATATTGTGCAGAATCATGTCCGTAACAACATATTGCAACAGCAGGACGCAGCTTCATGAAAGTCATAAGTGATTTCCTCTCCTAATCAAAAACGCTTCAACTCGGTGAGATAAGCTCTTTTTGAACGAATGGCTATATCTTTTCAACTTGTGATGGGATTACACTGATTTTGACATATATTGTGCAGAATCATGTCCTAAAGAAAATATTGCAACAGCAGAAACCAGCTTGATGAAATTCATGAGTTATTTCCACTCCTAATCAAAAACGCTTCAACTCGGTGAGATAAGCACTTTTTCAAAGAATGGCTATATCGTTTCAACTTGTGATGGGATTACACTGAATTTGACATATATTGTGCAGAATCATGTCCTAAAAAACATATTTCAACAGCAGAAACCAGCTTGATGAAATTCATGAGTTATTTCCACTCCTTATCAAAAATGCTTCAACTTGGTGAGATAAGCACTTTTTGAATGAATGGCTATATCTTTTCAATTTGTAATAGGATTACACTGAATTTGACATACATTGTATAGAATCATGTCCTAAACAACATATTGCAACAGCAGGAACCGGCGTAATGAAAGTCATATGTTATTTCCACTCCTAATCAAAAACGCTTCAACTCGGTGAGATAAGCTCTTTTTGAACGAATGGCTATATCTTTTCAACTTGTGATGGGATTACACTGAATTTGACTTATATTGTGCAGAATCATGTCCTAAACAACATATTGCAACAGCAGATACCAACTTTATGAAATTCATGAGTTATTTCCACTCCTTATCAGAAACGCTTCAACTCGGTGAGATGAGCACTTTTTGCACGAATGGCTCTATCTTTTCAACTTGTGATAGAATTACACTGAATTTGACATATATTGTGCAGAATCATGTCCTAAACAACATATTGCAACAGCAGGAACCAGCTTCATGAAATTCATGAGTTATTTCCACTCCTAATCAAAAACGCTTCAACTCGGTGAGAGAAGCACTTTTTGAACGAATGGCTATATCTTTTCAACTTGTGATGGGATTACACTGAATTTGACATATATTGTGCAGAATCATGTCCTAAACAACATATTTCAAGAGCAGAAACCAGCTTGATGAAATTCATGAGTTATTTCCACTCCTAATCAAAAACGCTTCAACTCGGTGAGAGAAGCACTTTTTGAACGAATGGCTATATCTTTTCAACTTGTGATGGGATTACACTGAATTTGACATATATTGTGCAGAATCATGTCTTTAACAACATATTGCAACAGCAGAAACCAGCTTGATGAAATTCATGAGTTATTTCCACTCCTAATCAAAAACGCTTCAACTCGGTGAGATAAGCACTTTTTGAACGAATGGCTCTATCTTTTCAACTTGTGATGCGATTACATTGAATTTGACATCTATTGTGCAGAATCATGTCCTAAAAAACATATTTCAACAGCAGAAACCAGCTTGATGAAATTCATGAGTTATTTCCACTCCTTATCAAAAATGCTTCAACTTGGTGAGATAAGCACTTTTTGAATGAATGGCTATATCTTTTCAATTTGTAATAGGATTACACTGAATTTGACATACATTGTATAGAATCATGTCCTAAACAACATATTGCAACAGCAGGAACCGGCGTAATGAAATTCATGAGTTATTTCCACTCCTAATCAAAAACGCTTCAACTCGGTGAGATAAGCTCTTTTTGAACGAATGGCTATATCTTTTCAACTTGTGATGGGATTACACTGAATTTGACTTATATTGTGCAGAATCATATCCTAAAAAACATATTTCAACAGCAGATACCAACTTTATGAAATTCATGAGTTATTTCCACTCCTTATCAGAAACGCTTCAACTCGGTGAGATGAGCAGTTTTTGCACGAATGGCTCTATCTTTTCAACTTGTGATAGAATTACACTGAAGTTGACATATATTGTGCAGAATCATGTCCTAAACAACATATTGCAACAGCAGGAACCAGCTTAATGAAATTCATGAGTTATTTCCACTCCTAATCAAAAACGCTTCAACTCGGTGAGAGAAGCACTTTTTGAACGAATGGCTATATCTTTTCAACTTGTGATGGGATTACACTGAATTTGACATATATTGTGCAGAATCATGTCCTAAACAACATATTTCAACAGCAGAAACCAGCTTGATGAAATTCATGAGTTATTTCCACTCCTTATCAGAAACGCTTCAACTCGGTGAGATGAGCAGTTTTTGCACGAATGGCTCTATCTTTTCAACTTGTGATAGAATTACACTGAAGTTGACATATATTGTGCAGAATCATGTCCTAAACAACATATTGCAACAGCAGGAACCAGCTTAATGAAATTCATGAGTTATTTCCACTCCTAATCAAAAACGCTTCAACTCGGTGAGAGAAGCACTTTTTGAACGAATGGCTATATCTTTTCAACTTGTGATGGGATTACACTGAATTTGACATATATTGTGCAGAATCATGTCCTAAACAACATATTTCAACAGCAGAAACCAGCTTGATGAAATTCATGAGTTATTTCCACTCCTAATCAAAAACGCTTCAACTCGGTGAGAGAAGCACTTTTTGAACGAATGGCTATATCTTTTCAACTTGTGATGGGATTACACTGAATTTGACATATATTGTGCAGAATCATGTCTTTAACAACATATTGCAACAGCAGAAACCAGCTTGATGAAATTCATGAGTTATTTCCACTCCTTATCAAAAACGCTTCGACTCGGTGACATAAGCACTTTTTCAAAGAATGGCTATATCTTTTCAACTTGTAATAGGATTACACTGAATTTGACATATATTGTGCAGAATCATGTCCTTAACAACATATTGCAACAGCAGGAATCAGCTTAATGAAATTCATGAGTTATTTCCACTCCTAATCAAAAACGCTTCAACTCGGTGAGATAAGCACTTTTTGAACGAATGGCTATATCTTTTCAACTTGTGATGGGATTACACTGAATTTGACATATATTGTGCAGAATCATGTCGTAAACAACATATTTCAACAGCAGAAACCAGCTTGATGAAATTCATGAGTTATTTCCACTCCTAATCAAAAACGCTTCAACTCGGTGCGAGAAGCACTTTTTGAACGAATGGCTATATCTTTTCAACTTGTGATGCGATTACACTGAATTTGACATATATTGTGCAGAATCATGTCTTTAACAACATATTGAAACAGCAGAAACCAGCTTGATGAAATTCATGAGTTATTTCCACTCCTTATCAAAAACGCTTCAACTCGGTGAGATAAGCACTTTTTCAAAGAATGGCTATATCTTTTCAACTTGTAAAAGGATTACACTGAATTTGACATATATTGTGCAGAATCATGTCCTTAACAACATATTGCAACAGCAGGAACCAGCTTAATGAAAGTCATAAGTTATTTCCACTCCTAATCAAAAACGCTTCAACTCGGTGAGATAAGCACTTTTTGAACGAATGGCTATATCTTTTCAACTTGTGATGCGATTACACTGAATTTGACATATATTGTGCAGAATCATGTCCTAAACAACATATTGCAACAGCAGGAAGCAGCTTCATGATAGTCATAAGTGATTTCCACTCCTAATCAAAAACGCTTCAACTCGGTGAGATAAGCACTTTTTGAACGAATGGTTATATCTTTTCAACTTGTGATGGGATTACACTGAATTTGACATATATTGTGCAGAATCATGTCCTGAACAACATATTTCAATTGCAGAAACCAGCTTAATGAAATTCATAAGTTATTTCCACTCCTTATCAAAAACGCTTCAACTCGGTGAGATAAGCACTTTTTAAACGAATGGCTATATCTTTTCAACTTGTGATGCGATCACACTGAATTTGAAATATATTGTGCAGAATCATGTCCAAAACAACATATTGCAACAGCAGAAACCAGCTTGATGAAATTCATGAGTTATTTCCACTCCTAATCAAAAACGCTTCACCTCGGTGAGATAAGCACTTTTTGAACGAATGGCTATATCTTTTCAACTTGTCATGGGATTACACTGAATTAGACATATATTGTGCCGAATCATGTCTTAAAAAACATATTTCAACAGCAGAAACATGCTTTATGAAATTCATGAGTTATTTCCACTCCTAATCAAAAACGCTTCAACTCGGTGAGATAAGCTCTTTTTGAACGAATGGCTATATCTTTTCAACTTGTAATAGGATAACACTGAATTTGACTTATATTGTGCAGAATCTTATCTCAAACAACATATTTCAACAGCAGATACCAGCTTTATGAAATTCATGAGTTATTTCCACTCCTTATCAGAAACGCTTCAACTCGGTGAGATGAGCACTTTTTGAACGAATGGCTCTATCTTTTCAACTTGTGATAGAATTACACTGAATTTGAAATATATTGTGCAGAATCATGTCCTAAACAACATATTGCAACAGCAGGAACCAGCTTAATGAAATTCATGAGTTATTTCCACTCCTAATCAAAAACGCTTCAACTCGGTGAGATAAGCACTTTTTGAACGAATGGCTATATCGTTTCAAGTTGTGATGGGATTACACTGAATTTGACATATATTGTGCAGAATCATGTCCTAAACAACATATCTCAACAGCAGAAACCAGCTTGATGAAATTCATGAGTTATTTCCACTCCTAATCAAAAACGCTTCAACTCGGTGAGATAAGCTCTGTTTGAACGAATTGCTATATCTTTTCAACTTGTAAAAGGATAACACTGAATTTGACTTATATTGTGCAGAATCATATCTCAAACAACATATTTCAACAGCAGATACCAGCTTGATGAAATTCATGAGTTATTTCCACTCCTTATCAAAAACGCTTCAACTCGGTGAGATAAGCACTTTTTGAACGAATGGTTATATCTTTTCAACTTGTGATGGGATTACACTGAATTTGACATATATTGTGCAGAATCATGTCTTAAACAACATATTTCAACAGCAGAAACCAGCTTTATGAAATTCATGAGTTATTTCCACTCCTAATCAAAAACGTTTCAACTCGGTGAGATAAGCACTATTTGAACGAATGGCTATATCTTTTCAAGTTGTGATGGGATTACACTGAATTTGACATATATTGTGCAGAATCATGTCCAAAACAACATATTGCAACAGCAGAAACCAGCTTGATGAAATTCATGAGTTATTTCCACTCCTAATCAAAAACGCTTCAACTCGGTGAGAGAAGCACTTTTTGAACGAATGGCTATATCTTTTCAACTTGTGATGGGATTACACTGAATTTGACATATATTGTGCAGAATCATGTCTTTAACAACATATTGCAACAGCAGAAACCAGCTTGATGAAATTCATGAGTTATTTCCACTCCTTATCAAAAACGCTTCAACTCGGTGAGATAAGCACTTTTTCAAAGAATGGCTATATCTTTTCAACTTGTAATAGGATTACACTGAATTTGACATATATTTTGCAGAATCATGTCCTTAACAACATATTGCAACAGCAGGAACCAGCTTAATGAAAGTCATAAGTTATTTCCACTCCTAATCAAAAACGCTTCAACTCGGTGAGATAAGCACTTTTTGAACGAATGGCTATATCTTTTCAACTTGTGATGCGATTACACTGAATTTGACATATATTGTGCAGAATCATGTCCTAAACAACATATTGCAACAGCAGGAAGCAGCTTCATGATAGTCATAAGTGATTTCCATTCCTAATCAAAAACGCTTCACCTCGGTGAGATAAGCACTTTTTGAACGAATGGTTATATCTTTTCAACATGTAATGGGATTACACTGAATTTGACATATATTGTGCAGAATCATGTCCTGAACAACATATTTCAATAGCAGAAACCAGCTTAATGAAATTCATGAGTTATTTCCACTCCTAATCAAAAACGCTTCAACTCGGTGAGATAAGCACTTTTTGAACGAATGGCTTTATCTTTTCAACTTGTCATGGGATTACACTGAATTTGACATATATTGTGCAGAATCATGTCTTAAACAACATATTTCAACAGCAGAAACCAGCTTTATGAAATTCATGAGTTATTTCCACTCCTAATCAAAAACGCTTCAACTCGGTGAGATAAGCACTTTTTGAACGAATGGCTATATCGTTTCAAGATGTGATGGGATTACACTGAATTTGACATATATTGTGCAGAATCATGTCCTTAAAGACATATTGCAACAGCAGGAACCAGCTTAATGAAAGTCATAAGTTATTTCCACTCCTAATCAAAAACGCTTCAACTCGGTGAGATAAGCACTTTTTGAACGAATGGCTATATCTTTTCAACTTGTGATGCGATTACATTGAATTTGACATATATTGTGCAGAATCATGTCCTAAACAACATATTGCAACAGCAGGAAGCAGCTTAATGAAAGTCATAAGTGATTTCCACTCCTAATCAAAAACGCTTCAACTCGGTGAGATAAGCACTTTTTGAACGAATGGCTATATCTTTTCAACTTGCGATGCAATTACACTGAATTTGACATATATTGTGCAGAATCATGTCCAAAACAACATATAGCAACAGCAGAAACCAGCTTGATGAAATTCATGAGTTATTTCCACTCCTTATCAAAAACGCTTCAACTCGGTGAGATAAGCACTTTTTCAAAGAATGGCTATATCTTTTCAACTTGTAATAGGATTACAATGAATTTGACATATATTGTGCAGAATCATGTCCTTAACAACATATTGCAACAGCAGGAACCAGCTTAATGAAAGTCATAAGTTATTTCCACTCCTAATCAAAAACGCTTCAACTCGGTGAGATAAGCACTTTTTGAACGAATGGCTATATCTTTTCAACTTGTGATGCGATTACACTGAATTTGACATATATTGTGCAGAATCATGTCCTAAACAACATATTGCAACAGCAGGAAGCAGCTTCATGATAGTCATAAGTGATTTCCACTCCTAATCAAAAACGCTTCAACTCGGTGAGATAAGCACTTTTTGAACGAATGGTTATATCTTTTCAACTTGTGATGGGATTACACTGAATTTGACATATATTGTGCAGAATCATGTCCTGAACAACATATTTCAATAGCAGAAACCAGCTTAATGAAATTCATGAGTCATTTCCACTCCTAATCAAAAACGCTTCAACTCGGTGAGATAAGCACTTTTTGAACGAATGGCTATATCTTTTCAACTTGTGATGCGATTACACTGAATTTGACATATATTGTGCAGAATCATGTCCTTAACAACATATTGCAACAGCAGAAACCAGCTTGATGAAATTCATGAGTTATTTCCACTCCTAATCAAAAACGCTTCAACTCGGTGAGATAAGCACTTTTTCAAAGAATGGCTATATCTTTTCAACTTGTAATAGGATTACAATGAATTTGACATATATTGTGCAGAATCATGTCCTTAACAACATATTGCAACAGCAGGAACCAGCTTAATGAAAGTCATAAGTTATTTCCACTCCTAATCAAAAACGCTTCAACTCGGTGAGATAAGCACTTTTTGAACGAATGGCTATATCTTTTCAACTTGTGATGCGATTACACTGAATTTGACATATATTGTGCAGAATCATGTCCTAAACAACATATTGCAACAGCAGGAAGCAGCTTCATGATAGTCATAAGTGATTTCCACTCCTAATCAAAAACGCTTCAACTCGGTGAGATAAGCACTTTTTGAACGAATGGTTATATCTTTTCAACTTGTGATGGGATTACGCTGAATTTGACATATATTGTGCAGAATCATGTCCAAAACAACATATTGCAACAGCAGAAACCAGCTTGATGAAATTCATGAGTTATTTCCACTCCTAATCAAAAACGCTTCACCTCGGTGAGATAAGCACTTTTTGAACGAATGGCTATATCTTTTCAACTTGTAATAGGATAACACTGAATTTGACTTATATTGTGCAGAATCATATCTCAAACAACATATTTCAACAGCAGATACCAGCTTTATGAAATTCATGAGTTATTTCCACTCCTTATAAGAAAACGCTTCAACTCGGTGAGATGAGCACTTTTTGCACGAATGGCTCTATCTTTTCAACTTATGATAGAATTACACTGAATTTGAAATATATTGTGCAGAATCATGTCCTAAACAACATATTTCAACAGCAGAAACCAGCTTGATGAAATTCATGAGTTATTTCCACTCCCAATCAAAAACGCTTCAACTCGGTGAGATAAGCACTTTTTGAACGAATGGCTATATCTTTTCAACTTGTGATGGGATTACACTGAATTTGACATATATTGTGCAGAATCATGTCCTTAACAACATATTGCAACAGCAGAAACCAGCTTGATGAAATTCATGAGTTATTTCCACGCCTTATCAAAAACGCTTCAACTCGGTAAGATAAGCACTTTTTCAAAGAATGGCTATATCTTTTCAACTTTTAATAGGATTACACTGAATTTGACATATATTGTGCAGAATCATGTCCTTAACAACATATTGCAACAGCAGGAACCAGCTTAATGAAAGTCATAAGTTATTTCCACTCCTAATCAAAAACGCTTCAACTCGGTGAGATAAGCACTTTTTGAACGAATGGCTATATCTTTTCAACTTGTGATGCGATTACACTGAATTTGACATATATTGTGCAGAATCATGTCCTAAACAACATATTGCAACAGCAGGAAGCAGCTTCATGAAAGTCATAAGTGATTTCCACTCCTAATCAAAAACGCTTCAACTGGGTGAGATAAGCACTTTTTGAACGAATGGTTATATCTTTTCAACTTGTGATGGGATTACACTGAATTTGACATATATTGTGCAGAGTCATGTCCTGAACAACATATTTCAACAGCAGAAACCAGCTTAATGAAATTCATGAGTTATTTCCACTCCTAATCAAAAACGCTTCAACTCGGTGAGATAAGCACTTTTTGAACGAATGGCTATATCTTTTCAACTTGTGATGGGATTACGCTGAATTTGACATATATTGTGCAGAATCATGTCCAAAACAACATATTGCAACAGCAGAAACCAGCTTGATGAAATTCATGAGTTATTTCCACTCCTAATCAAAAACGCTTCACCTCGGTGAGATAAGCACTTTTTGAACGAATGGCTATATCTTTTCAACTTGTCATGGGATTACACTGAATTTGACATATATTGTGCAGAATCATGTCCTAAACAACATATTTCAACAGCAGAAACCAGCTTGATGAAATTCATGAGTTATTTCCACTCCTAATCAAAAACGCTTCAACTCGGTGAGATAAGCTCTTTTTGAACGAATGGCTATATCTTTTCAACTTGTAATAGGATAACACTGAATTTGACTTATATTGTGCAGAATCATATCTCAAACAACATATTTCAACTACAGATACCAGCTTTATGAAATTCATGAGTTATTTCCACTCCTTATCAGAAACACTTCAACTCGGTGAGATGAGCACTTTTTGCACGAATGGTTCTATCTTTTCAACTTGTGATAGAATTACACTGAATTTGAAATATATTGTGCAGAAGCATGTCCTGAACAACATATTGCAACAGCAGGAACCAGCTTAATTAAATTCATGAGTTATTTCCACTCCTAATCAAAAACGCTTCAACTCGGTGAGATAAGCACTTTTTGAACGAATGGCTATATCTTTTCAACTTGTGATGCGATTACATTGAATTTGACATATATTGTGCAGAATCATGTCTTAAACAACATATTGCAACAGCAGGAAGCAGCTTCATGAAAGTCATAAGTGATTTCCACTCCTAATCAAAAACGCTTCAACTCGGTGAGATAAGCACTTTTTGAACGAATGGCTATATCTTTTCAACTTGCGATGCGATTACACTGAATTTGACATATATTGTGCAGAATCATGTCCAAAACAACATATTGCAACAGCAGAAACCAGCTTGATGAAATTCATGAGTTATTTCCACTCCTTATCAAAAACGCTTCAACTCGGTGAGATAAGCACTTTTTCAAAGAATGGCTATATCTTTTCAACTTGTAATAGGATTACACTGAATTTGACATATATTGTGCAGAATCATGTCCTTAACAACATATTGCAACAGCAGGAACCAGCTTAATGAAA